>NC_073259.2:45403257-45706287 GCF_029289425.2 Pan paniscus | reverse complement strand
GGAGCAAAGACCAGCCCCCAGCTGGCAGCTAGCAAAAAAAACAGAGACCTCAGTCCCACAACTGAAAAAAATCAGCTATCAGTCTAAGCTTGGAAGTAGATTCATTCCCAGAACCTCCAGAAAGGAATGCAGCCCTGATGACACCTTTGTTTAGGCTTGGTGAGACTCTGACAGAGAAACCATGTAAGCCACTCTGTACCTGGACTCCTGAATTATAGAGCCATGAGCTAATCAATATGTATTGTTTTAGGTTGCTATATTTGTTGTAATTTCATTTGTTACACAGCAGTAGAAAATGAATATATTTCCCCATGTATGCTTTTATATTTTTATTACACATGTCTGTTTTTAAAAACTTTACATAAATGTCTCTTGTTATATGTGACATTCTGAAATTACCTTGTTTTCATTCAACTTGCTTTAGAAATTTATCCAGGTTGATATATGTAAAAATAATTCATTCATTTAATTGTTATAAAGTGTCGCATTATATGATTATACTACATTTCTGCATTTTTCAGAAGATTAAAGAACAAGTAAGAATTTGAACATGTTTTGGTTTATCTGCATATTTTATAGGATTTTCTATGTAGACAAGCACATCATCTTCAAATAATAACAAGCCCTTTTTCTCTCTCTTTCCCGTTGTTACATTTTAAATTATTTTATTTCCTTGTCATATTGCATTAATTGGGACTTTCAATACAATGTTTAGTTGTAGAGGTGAGTGGCCATGCTTGCCTTATTTTAATTGAATACAATACTTCTGTTGATGAAGAGTCTAACTCTGTAAAATATTTGAAGAGATTTATTCTGAGCCAAATATAAGTGACCATGGCCCATGACACAGCCCTCAGGGGATCCTGAGAACATGTGCCCAAGGTGGTCAGGTGCAGCTTGGTTTTATACATTTTAGGGGGGCATGAGACATCAATCAAATACAAATTTAGAAATAAATTGATTTGGTCCAGAAAGGTAGAACAACTTGAAGAGGGGGCAGCTATGGGCTATAGCTTCCAGGCTATAGGCAAATTTAAACATTTTCTGGTTGACAATTGGTTGAGTTTGTCTAAAGACCTGGGATCAATAGAAAGGAAACATTCAGGTTGAGATAGAAGATTATGGAAATCAAGGTCCTTTTGAAGTCTCATAGTGGCTGCCCTTAGAGACAATAGATGACAACTGTTTCCTATTCAGACCTTTAAAATATGCTAGACTCTCAGTTCATCTCTTCAGGATTGGGAAGGCCTGAAAGAAAAAGATCTAGCTATTATCTATTAAAAGATGTTAATAGAGATTCTTTACAGATGCAAATTTTCCCCCACAAAGGATGGCTTCGTAGGGCCATTTCAAAATAACGCAAAGAAACATGTTTTGAGGTAAAATACTTTCATTTTCTTTTTTGTCACATAATATTACGCCAGAGTCAAGTTGGAAAGTAAGTCACTATATTGGGTTAAATAAAACCCATCTCATGAGAATTTATGGTTTGTAGGGCATGACTCCCCAGACTGCTTAGATAGGAATTTGGGTAAGATAAGAACAAATCAGAATTTAGTCCTCATTTCTAAAATGTATATTTAAGTAAAAGTTTTCACTAGGCTTTGTACTCTACCATGTTAAGAAAGTTCCTTACTATTCCCAGTTTGCTAAGACCTTTATAATAAATGAGTTGAATTTAACTGAATGCTTTTCTGATCTGTTGAGATAACCTGATATTTTTTCACATAAAATTTTAATTAATGGATATTAATAAAACATCTTCTGAAGATTCAATTATAAAATTGTTCCATGATATGATTTGGCTGTGTCCCCACCCAAATCTCAACTATGTCCCCACCCAAATCTCAACTTGAATTGTATCTCCTGGAATCCCCACGTGTTGTGGGAGGGACCCAGGGGGAGGTAATTGAGTCATGGGGGCCAGTCTCATGAGATGTGATGGGTTTATCAAGGGCTTCTGCCTTTGCTTCTTCCTCATTTTTCTCTTGCCACTGTCATGTAAGAAGCACCCTCTGCCATGATCCTGAGGCCTCCCCATCTATGTGGAACTGTAAGTCCAATCAAACCTCTTTTTCTTCCCAGTTTTGGGTATGTCTTTATCAGCAGCATGAAAACTAACTAATACATTGCATTAATGCTGTAAATCTAACCATTTTAAAACTAGAGGAATGGAGAAGAAACAATCCTTTCTAACAGTCAAAATATATATGTATATGAACAACCTGCCCCTGAATGAATTTTGGCTAAATAATGAAATTAAGGCAGAAATCAAGAAGTCTTTTGAAATTAGTGAGCACAAAAGATACAACATACCAGAATCTCTGGGATGCAGCTAAAGCAGTGTTAAGAGGGAAATGTATAACACTGAAAGCCCGCATCAAAAAGCTAAAAAGATCTCAAGTTAATAAACTAACATCACAACTAAAAGAACTAGAGAGCCAAGAGCAAACCAACCCCAAAGCTAGCAGAACACAAGAAATAGCCAAGATCAAGGCTGAACTGAAGGAGACAGAGACATGAGAAAACCCTTCAAAAGATCAATGAATCCAGGAGCTAGTTTTTTGGAAAAAATAATAAAATAGACTGCTAGCTAGACAAAGAAGAAAAGTCTTTCTTTGTCCTAAATCTTCTTTAGATTCAAATAAACACAATCAGAAATGATAAGGGGATATTACCACTGACCCCAGAGAAATACAAACAACTATCAGAGAATATTATCAACACCTCTATGCACATAAACTAGAACATCTAGAAGAAATGGACAAGTTCCTGGACACATACACCCTCCCAGCACTGAACCAGGAAGAAATTGAATCCTGGAACAGACCAATAACAAGTTCTGAAATTGAGGCAGTAACAAATAGCCTACCAACCATAAAAAGGCCAAGACCAGACGAATTCACAGCTAAATTCTACAAGAGATACAAAGAAGGGCTGGCACCATTCCCACCAAAACTATTACAAAAAATGGAGAGGGAGGGACTCCTTCCTAGCTCATTCTATGAGGCCACCATCATCCTGATACCAAAGCCTGGCAAAGATATTTAAAAAAGAGAGAGAGAAAACTTCAGGCCAATATCCTTGATGAACATCAAAGAAAAAATCCTCAATAAAATACTACCAAACCAAATCCAGCAGCACATCAAAAAGTTTATCTGCCATGATCACGTTGGCTTCATCCCTGACATGCAAGTTTGGTTCAACATACACAAATCAGTAAATGTGATTCATCACATAAAGAGAACTAAAGACAAAAACCACATGATTATCTCAATAGATCCATAAAAAGGCTTTGATAAAATTCAACATCCCTTCATATTAAAAAAAAAACTTCTCAATAAACTAGGTTTTGAAGGAACATACCGCAAAATAATAAGGGCCACATATGACAAACCCACAGCCAATATCATACTGAATGGGCAAAAGCTGGAAGCATTCCCCCCTTCAAAACCAGCACAAGACAAAATTGCCCTCCCTCACCACTCCTATTCAATATAGTATTAGAAGTTCTGGCCAGGGCAATCAGGCAAGAGAAAGAAATAAGGGATATTCAAATAGGAAAGAGGAAGTCAAACTATCTTTGTTTGCAGATGGCATAATCCTATTTCTAGAAAACCCAATCATCTCAGCCCAAAAGCTTCTTAAGCTGATAAGCAACTTCAGCAAAGTCTCAGGATACAAAGTTAATGTGCAAAAATCACTAGCATTCCTATACACCAACAACAGGCAAGCCAACAGCCAAATCACAATGAACTCCCATTCACAATTGCCATAATGAATAAAATACCTAGGAATACAGCTAAGAAGGGAAGCAAAGGACTTCTTCAAGGAGAACTGCAAACCACTGCTCAAAGAAATCAGAAATGGCACAAATAGAAAAACATTCCATGCTTATGAATAGGAAGAATCAATATTGTGAAAATGGCCATACTGTCCAAAATAATTTATAGATTCAATGCTATTCCCATTAAACTACCATTGATATTCTTCACAGAATTAGAAAAACCTATTTTAAAATTCATGTGGAACCAAAAGAGAACTCAAGTGGCCAAGACAATCCTAAGCAAAAAGAACAAAGCTGGAAGTATCACTCTACCCAAATTCAAACTATACTGCAGGGATGCAGTAACCAAAACAGCCTAGTACTGGTACAAGAACAGACACATAGATCAATGGAACAGAATAGAGAACCCAGAAATAAGACCACACACCTACAAGCATCTGATCTTCAACAAATCTTACAAAAACAAGCAATGGGGAAAGGATTTCTTATTTAATAAATGGTGCTGGGAGAACTGGCTAGCCATACGCAGATAGTTGAAACTGGACCCCTTCCTCACCCCATATGCAAAAATCAACTCAAGATAGATTACAGATTTAAATGTAAAACCCAAAACTGTAAAAACTCTACAAGAAAACTTAGGCAATACCATTCAGGACATAGGCACAGGCAAAGATTTCATGACAAAGATGCTAAAAGCAATTGCAACAAAAGCAAAAATTGACAAATGGGATCTAATTAAACTAAAGAGCTTCTGCACAGAAAAAAACACAAAACAACAACAACAACAAAAACTATCAACAGAGTAAATAGACAGCCTACAGAATGGAAGAAAATTTTTGCAATCTATGCATCTGACAAAGGTCTAGTATCCAGCATTTATAAGGAACTTAAACAAATTTACAAGAAAAAACAAACAACTCCATTAAAAAGTGGGCAAAAGACATGAACAAATACATCTCAAAAGAAGACATACATGTGATGAACAAACATATGAAAAAAACCTCAACATCACTGATCATTAGAGAAATGCAAATCAAAACCACAATGAAATACCATCTCACACCAGAATGTCTACTATTAAAAATAACAAAATAACAGAACTAGCAAAATTGTGGCAAAAAAGAAACATTTTTACACCATTGGTGGGAGTGTAAATTAGTTCAACCATTGTAGAAGACAGTGTGATGATTCCTCAAAGACCTAGAGACAGAAATATCATTCAACCCAGCAATCCCATTACTGAGTATATACCCAAAGGGATATAAATCATTCTGTTATAAAGACACATGCACATGTCTGTTCACTGAAGCACTATTCACAATAGCAAAGACATGGAATCAAGCTAAATGCCCATCAATGATAGACTGGATAAGGAAAATGTGGTACATACATGATGGAATACTATGCAGCCATAAAAAGGAACAAGATCATGTTCTTTGCAGGAACATGGATGGAGCTGGAGACCATTATGCTTAGCAAACTAATGCAGGAACAGACAACCAAACACCACATGTTCTCACTTATAAGTGGGAGCTGAATGATGAGAACACGTGGATACACAGTGGGCAACAGCACACACTGGGGCCTGTTGGAGGGTGGGGGATGGGAAGAGGGAGAGGATCAGGAAGAATGGCTAGTGGATGCTGAGCTTAATACCTGGGTGATGAGATGATCTGTGCAGCAAACCACCATGGCAAGTGTTTACCTATGCAACAAACCTGCACATCCTGCACATGTATCCCTGAACTTAAAGTAAAAGTTGGAAATAAATAAATGTGTATATATATACATACACATATATACACATATATATACATATATACGTATATATATACTATATATACATATATATACATATATATACATATATATATATTCATGTTCTGATATTCAAAGAAACTAATTTGCCCAGTGCCTCACAGCTAGAAATTTAAAGATAATGAAGAGCCAGGATTTATCCTCAAGTTTATTTAAACCTAAGGTATCTTTTAAAGAATAAAACAAAATATTTTGCACATTGCCTGTTTCAAACACACACACACAATATATATGAAACATATAAGCATAATATCATATATCTATATTCATCTATCTACCTATCTATCCATATCCATATACATGTAATCGTTCACAGCTCATTTATTCTGACCTTGAGAAAACAAAGAAGGTGATATTTTACTTCTCAACCAAACTGAAAAAAGAAGTGCCTTCTTTTGATTTAGATTCATTGTACTTGAAGCCTTCTGTAACTTTGGAGCATCAGGATACCATGAGGTCAGGGAACTCCTGTTATTGTTGAAAAATAAATCAGGGTCTCTAAATTACAGGAAGCAAAATCAAGACAGTTCTCTCTCTCTCTCTCTTTTTGTTTGTTTTTTTTTTTTTTGAGACGGAGTCTCGCTCTGTTGCCAGGCTGGCGAGAAGTCGTGCGATCTCAGCTCACTGCAACCTCTGCCTCCTGGGTTCAAGTGATTCTCCTGCCTCAGCCTCCTAAGTAGCTGGGACTACAGGCATACACCACCACATCCAGTTAATTTTTTTTGTATTTTTCCTAGAGACAGGGTTTCACCATGTTGGCCAGGATGGTCTCCATCTCCTGACGTCATGATCTGCCCACCTCGGCCTCCCAAAGTGCTGGGATTACAGACTTGAGCCACCGCACCCGGCCAAGACTGTTCTTTAATTCGATTAATCAGATTGGACAGGCTGCATAGTCATTTTTACCTGACATAGAAACAAGATGAAGACTATCACAAACTGCAGGCAGATTAGAAAGGCCTAGGAGATGTGGGGTTTGCCTGAGCAGGTCTGATTGCTAAGAATAAAGCCTGTGGCCTGCTTTCTGTCCTCCTGCCCCTTCTTCTCTATCTCTTTCCTTCTTTATTTAATGCAGCCTCAGAGGAAAGTTATGCAGAATAAAATAAGTGTTAAAAGAAAAATGCAAAATTATACTTTGACTTTCTTTTTAAGATTGAAATTATTTCTTTGTAACATAAATTCCAAGTATCATATTTTACAAATACTGTTGGGTAACTATAGTAACTTAGTAAATGAAATATGCAAAGCTTAAGGTTGTAAGTCTAGGAAAGGCATTAGAATAAATATGCCAGCATCTTCAGACCTTACGGCTAGGACACTACTGCTTCCTTGTGGCTCAACTTTAGAATGACAAGTTTTGACTACTGCAAGTTTCTTCAAATCATAGGGGCTTCCTTTTGGGTTTGTTTTTCCTTCCAACTTTTAGGTTCAGAGGGTACCTGTGCAGGTTTGTTATGTGGGTAAATTGCGTGTCACTGGAGTTTGGTGTACAAATGATTTCATCATCCAGGTAGTGAGCATAGTACCAGACAGGCAGTTTTTCAATCCCATCCTCCAACCTCAAGTAGGCCCCAGTGTCTATTGTTCTCCTCTTTGTGTCCCTGTGTACTCAATGTTTACCTCCCACTTATAAATAAGAACATGCACGATTTGGTTTTCTGTTCCTGTATTAGTTCATTTAGGATAATGGCCACCAGCTGCATCCATGTTGCTCCAAAAGCCATGATTTTATTCTTTTTGATGGCAGCATAGTATTTTATGGTGTATATATACCACATTTTCTTTTTCCAGTCCACTGTTAATGGGCATCTAGGTTGATTCCATGTCTTTGCTATTGTGAAAAGCGCTGTGATGAACATATGCATACATATGTCTTTATGGTCAAATCAGAGTTTTGACTGCCAATTTTAAGCAGCTCACCAAACCCATGGCTTGGGATGCAGACAGAGTTGTTACAGATCTCAGAAAAACGTCAGCAGAACAGCAGTCTTTGTCAGAGACACAACCATATTCAGCCAGGTTTTTCTTTCAGATCTTCCAGGTTTTGGAGCAGAGAGGCTGAAGAAAAGATTTAAATAACAAGAAAACCTGAAGTTGAGCAGCACCTAAAGATCAGTGAGCAGCTCCAACATGATTGTACAGAGGAGCTAACAGGCACTGGAAGTCTAGAGAACAGGCAGAGATACCCCCTGCGCTGTGTAAAATTATGAAAAATGTATCCATGAGGTAAGATTTGATACATACACATAAATGATCAAAATCTGTCATTCATTGTCTGTTTGACAGTGAATAAGTTTCTTCGCCTTCTATTACTCAGTTGCCTTATTTATAGAACACTAACAATCATAGTAACTACTCAGTGAATTTTCACAATGGTTAAATAGTGATAATAATAAAAAAATAACGTGATTGAATCCTTACCATGTGCCATACGCTATTTTAAGTGTTTTACACTGATTATCTCATTTCTTCTCACAAAAAGTATAAGACCATATAAAGCTCTTAGCTAATATTATGTCAGTAGTTTGTACTCAATAAATTATCATTTAAAAGTCTGTAAAGCTTTCTCTATATCTCAACGAAGTAGGGAAAACACATTTTTTAAGCAGCTCAGCCAACAACAATTGTTTTCCAGGCACTGTATTGGGCCCTGGGTATATAAAGATGAGTAGGAGAGAGTCTCTGCCTTTAAGACACTCACACTGTAATGAGGAATAAAGTTATACTGACAGCTGTAATGCAGTATAGTAAGTTATACTCTACCAGTGTGACAAGATTGCTATGGGAGTTCAGAGGAGGAAAAATTCAAGCTGTATCAAGTGGTCAGGGAAATAGTTACAGGAAAGATACCATTTGACCCTGCCTTATCTAGAGAAGCAAGTCTTAGAACGAGGAGTGGCAGAAGTCTTCCCGGCAGAGGAACCAGTTTAGTAAAGGAAGAGAGATGTGAACAGGTAGCATTTGAGATTAAGATCATGGACTCTGGAGCCAAAGAGGGTTAAATTTGAATCCCAACTCTGCTCCTCGCCTGCCGTGACCTTGGGAAAGCTATTTCTCTTTGTTTCTTTGCCTGGAAAATGGCTTTGACAATTGTTCTCCATGTTAGGTTGGTTGTGAGGATTAAATGAGATGTTCACATAACATTTAGATATTGTCTAGCCCATTAGTGCTGTGTTATTATTAATATATTTCCCTCTGTCTAGGTTCTCATCAGTTGAAAAAACTGAACTATCTGTTAATTATCAGCTTTTTTCTTCTTTGGCAAGCAGAATAAACCACATTAAATGCACACATCAATTGTAAGAAGCAGCTGAATCTCAGAAACACCAAAGTATGAAAAGTGTGCATCTTCAAATCAAGGAAAGCATATTATCATCATTATGAGGACCAGTCTGCCAAGAATCTTTCATAGGATGCTGAATATTTAGATGTGATCCTACTGTTAAAATCTTTCCTTTCTTGGTGGTTTCTAGATACTTTGTAGCTCCTAAATCATGCATTAAGTTTAGTGTGTAGTTAGTTGTGTCTGTCTCCCCTATTAATATGTGGTCTCTGTGTAATATGTCCCCAGCACATCGTGGGTAATCCATAGACTATGAAATTAAATGGAATCAGACCAAGCTGGGGGTGGTATAGAGTGAGAGGTGACCGTAGGGCCCCAGGCCCGAACTCAGAAGAATGGGCCGTAAGCTTGGTGCCAAATGAATGCAACAAGCAGTTTTTTGTTGTTGTTGGTGGTGGTGGTGGTGGTGGTGGTTTTTGATTTTTGTTTAGTTTTTTGTTTGTTTGTTTTTTGAGACGGAGTTTCACTCTGTGGCCCAGGCTGGAGTGTGATGTCTTGATCTCAGCTCACTGCAACCTCCGCCTTATGGGTTCAATTGATGCTCCTGCCTCAACCTCCTGAGTAGCTGGGATTACAGGTGTCTGCCACCACACCCGGCTAATTTTTGTATTTTTAGTAAAGATGGGTTTTCACCATGTTGGTCAGGCTGGTCTCGAACTCCTGACCTTGTGAGCCGCCTGCCTCAGCCTCGCAAAGTTGGATTTGCTCTAGTCCCGGGCTTCTCTGCCAGGGAAAATTGTTCTGATGGTGTTTGGCCCCTCCAAGCCTGTCTCTAGTGGGATGGGGAAGTCAGCTTCGGCTTCGGTGCCCAGAAGCTGTGAGCCTCTCCAGTCTGCTGCCTCCTTGGCTTTGGGTCCTCTTTCTGTGTGGCATTCTCTACTTCCACAATGACACTGAAATTGTGTCCTGTGGGAGAAGCAGCTATGAGGCCATTGAGCATCATTACCCAGAGGACGGGATGACTAGGGAGTGATGTTCTGCCTGGCGTTCCAGGGTCTCCTTACTGCAAGTTGGCGCTTGTCCCTTCAGGCCCCAGCAGCTTCTCCCTCCTCTGACAGATCACAGAAAGCTTAGTTGACAGGAGTTTGAGGAAGCAGCTCCCCAGTGTCTGAGCCCAGGAACAATTGCTGAAGGCAAGGATGGCCTGTGCTTTACTTCCCTCACCTACAGACTTTTGAAGAAACTGGCCAGACGCCCACCTTGTTTTCGGCTTCCTCTCAGCAGAAATATCAGAAATGCAGAAAAGGAGGCAGACACCCTTGAGGCTTTCCTAGTGAGCTCCAGCCTGACTGCTGGAGTCAATTAAATGCACAAACTGCCCTTGGCCTCATTCACTGCAACTGCTCAGCAGCTAGTGCGGAGAATATTCTGGATTTAGAGAATATTTGTTGATTGGTACAGGAGAGGGATCTGAACAGTCAAAACTCTGAGCTATATGCATTGAAAACACATAACTCAGTATTTGAGTTAAACATACATGGAATTTTATTATCGGGGTGTTTGGACAGAATAGGCTTCTCTTTCCCATAATTGTTCATATCACCTTTCTACTGCTGTATTGTAACAACCACCTCTCTGTTGACCTCCATACCTGATTCATATGCTTATTTACTGCATGGCTCACCCAAACGTTACTGTTAACTACAAAGTAGCTTCTCAAGGACAGGGACCAGTCTCCTCCAGTTATTTTATTCCCAACTTGTATCTTAGTGCTCAAGACATGGGTGTTTAATAAATATTTACAAAATATTAGTGTTACCATCAACATCGTGATCTCTAGTCATTATTGTTTTATGCCTGACACCTGCTCCACAGAGGATACCTTGATTGTTCTTTTTTTTTTTTTAAACCAAACCTCATACCTCCTCCTGATGGTACCTCACTTCCTATTTTGGAAAGACTGAAACGATTAAGCATGCATGAGCAGTCATGGACCTCTAGTCTTCATTGAAACATTACTATCTTACTTAGATTTTCAGAGATTTTAAGCATTTTAATAGAACTTATCAAATATTTTCTCTCATCTTTGCTGCCCAACTTTTCAAGCGGATGTCCAAGCATGCTGACATCCTTTCCTACCCATCAGCTCCTTTTTTGAACCTCACTTTCTCCTGTAAGCTGGCTTCCATCTATCCTCCTCTTCAGGAATCATACACTTTTTCTGCACCAAAATCTTCTTGATAAATTGTAACTACCCCTTTCTCCTTTTATTTCTTTACTTGCTTAAATATTATGAAATTGCACTTTCCTAGCTCTCCCTCATTCTTATAATCATTTTTCTCTGCTTAATAGGTCCTGCTATCGCAGTGGTAGAAGACTCAAGCCAGGACTTTTAGAGCTTGTAGGTGCTGAGGTAATCAGGAATGCTTTCACCAATATTCCAGTCCTCTGTCTGAGCACACGGTGAGACGGAACTTCTCAGCTGCCTCAAAGGTAAGTGTAGCTAAATATCTAGTTTGGGCCAACGGAAAGTGAGTGGCGGTGATGTGTCAGTTCAAGGCAAAAGTTTTTAAAACAGTGTGTGATTCATCATGTTTCTTTTTCTGTATCTCGACAATGCTGAAGCATGAAGGAGGAGGCTCCCTCGGCCTGGTTACCTGGGTGGAGATGATACAGAGCAAAGCCCTTCCTCCAAGCCTATCTAGAGAGGACATGTCATGTGAGTAAAAAAATAAAACTTTCCGATTTTCGGTCACTGAAATTTAAAGGTTGTGTCAGGGATTCCCAAGACCATTCTTAGGCTCAGTTATTCTCTAGAAAGACTCACATGACTCAGAAACCATCGTAATTACAGTTGCGGTTTATTACAAAGAAAGGGTACAAATCAAAACGAACAAAGGGAAAGGGCACATCTCGCCAAATCCAGGAGAAACCAGGTGCAAGTTTCCAGGTGTCCTTGTCCAGCAGAATCGCACAGGAATACTCTTAATTCTCCCGGCAGTGATGTGTGGCAACATGTGAAATACTGCCAAACAGGGAGGCTCACCTAAGCCTTGAGGTCTAGACTTTTAATTGGAGGTCAGTCCCATAGGCATGTACATATGAATGACCTCAGTTACTCAGACTCAAGTCCCCTCCAGATTAAAAAGAGGCATTCACCATAAAGATAATCTTGTCTGGTCAAACTGGTACAGGATGGCCCAAAGCCTCAGATGTACAAAAACACTCTTATCAGGCAGATGTTCCAAGGGTTTAGGAGTTATCTTCTAGGAGCAATCCAAGAACCAATGCTGAAGACAAGCCTTTCTTTGGAATATGCAGAGTATGAAAAACCTAGGCCTACAGAGTTTATTCTTTCCTGCCCAGGGAGTTGATTTTGGGGGTCATACAGCCTCTTCTGATTGTTATAGAAACCCAAGTCATTTCCAGTTTTGAAACACTCATTATACTAAAAAATGAAGAAATGTCCAAACAGAACTATAAAGAAAGGTGAAATAATGTAAATATTTACATTTAGTAAAATGAAACTTTGGAAATAAGGCTTTTGGAGACATATAAACACTGAAGGAATTCATTACCTGGAGATCAACACTGTAAGAAATCTTAGGGAGAGTCCTTCAGGTAGAAGGAAAATGACACCAGATGGAAATCTGGATCTACACAAAGAAGTGAAGAGCCCCACACATGATACTTACAAAGGTAATTACAAAAGACTTGGTATTCTTTTTAAAAATCTTTTTATTTTAATGCTAATTGACTATTTAAAGAGAAAATAGTAATATATTTTGGGGTTTATGCCATATGACAACAATAATAGCACAAAGGCTGTTGGGATAAATGGAAGCATATTGTTGTAATATTTTTACATTATAAATAAAGTCTACTTGAAGGTAGACTCTAATAAGTTAAAGATATAAGCTATAAACCATAAAGCAGCCTCTAAAGTAACACAGACGTAGTTATACCTAATAACTCAACAAAGGAGATCAAATGGTATCACAAAAATACTCATACAAAGATGCAGGAAAAACAGGAACAAGGGAACAAAGAATAGCTAAGACAAATACAAAACAAAGAGCGAAATGAGAGTGAAAAACCTAAATGTCAACTAAATATCTCAATTAGAGGACAGAGATAACCAGATTTGATTTTTTAAAAACAAGGAAACCTAACTGTATGCTGCCTCATAAGAAACCCACTTTAAATATAATACCACAAGGATGTCAAAAGAAAAGTGATGGAAAAAGATATTCCGTGCTGACACTAATCAAAATAAAGTTGAAGTGACTTTATTAATATCAGAGGGAGTAGATTCAGGAGCAAAGAAAATTACCAAGGCTAAAGAAGGTCATCTCATAATGATAAAAGGGTCAATTCATAAGAAAAGCATCTGTGCATCTGACAAAATATATGTCACAAAGACAGAGAACTAAGAAGAAATAGACAAAATCATAATTTTAGTTGCAGATTTAAATACCCCTTCAATAATTGATACAAGTAGACCAAAAATCAGTAAGTGAATAGAAGATTTGAAAAACACTATGAATCAACTTGACATAATTGAAATTTATGTAAATCTCCACCCAACAACAGTATAATACACATTCTTTTCAAGTATACATGGAATATTTTCTGAGAGAGACCACATTCTGGGCTATAAATCATGTCTCAATAAAATTTTTAAAATTCAAGTCATAAAAATATTTTATCTGATTATTAAGCGATTAAATTATAAATCAATGGCAAAAAGATATCTGGAAAAATCTTCAAACTTTGGAAACTAACTAACGTATATCTCAATAATTTAAAGATCAAAGAAGAAATCAAAAAGGAAAATTAGAAGGCATTTTGAACTAGATACAAATGGAAACAATATTTTGAAACTTGTGAGATGCAGCTAAGTCCCACAAATTTCCCATCAATTTAGAGGGAAATGTATAGGATTAAATGTCTGCATAAGAAATTAAAGGTCTAAAGTCAGTGCTTCTACTGTAAGAAGCTAGCAAATTAAGATCCAATAAAACCAAAGTAAGCAGAAGAAATAATAAATATAAAAATTATAACGGATATCATTGGAATAGAAAAAGAGAAATTAGTGAAGTCAAAAGCTGATCCTTTGAGATGAATAAAACTGATAAATCTCTAATCAGACTGATCAGAAAAAAGAGATGGAGGGAGAGAGATGGATAGAGAAAGGAGACATGACATTTCCAGTGTCAAGATGAGAAAGGTGACTTTACTACAAATTGTATAGATATGAAAAAACTAATAAGGGAATTTTGAGAAAAGATTTATTTTAATAAATTTGAAAATGGATAAGAAATCGACATATTTCTTGAAAGATACAAACTACTAAAGCTCACTCAAGAAGAAATAGATAACTTGAATAGCCCTATTAAATATTTAAATTAAAGAAATAATTTCTAGTTAAAACCTTTCTATAAAGAAAAATTTAGGCCCATATGGCTTTACTAATGACTTCCACATTTAAATAATAAATAATAAAAAATAAACAACAACTTCTGGAATATTAGGAGGAAGGAATACTTCTCAATTAATTTTGTGATGCCACGATTATTATGATGCCAAAAATCGGACTATGACATCATAAGAAAAAACCAGAGAGCAATATCATTCATAAACATAGATGCAAAAATTTTAATAAAATTTTATCAAGCAAATTTCATGATATATAAAGAAAATAACACATTATAACTAAGTGGGGTTTACTCTAAGAATGCAACATTGGTTTAACATTCAAAAATTAATATTATATACCATATTAACAGAATAAAGAAGAAAAAATCTTAATATGTACAGAAAAAGCATTTGACAAAATCTAAAATCTATAATATCCCCAATGAGCAAATTTTGGCAAAGTGGGAATATAGGGAAACTTGTTCAACCTGACAAAGGAGATCCATAAAAAAATCTACAGCTAACATAATACTTCATAGTAAAAGACTGAAAGCAGTCTCTTTAGGATTTGGAACAAGGAAAGAAATCTGCTCTCACCACTTCTATTAAACATTGTACTATAGATTCTAGCCAGTACAATTAGGACAATAAAAGAGACAAAAGGCTTCCAGACTGGAAAGGAAAAATTAAAACTGTGCTTATTCATAGACAACATGATCATATATGTAGAATATTCATAAAACAACTTCCACTAGAACTAATATATGAGTTTAGCAAGGTTGCAGAATAGAAAATTCAACATACAAACTAGATGTAGATAGTCAAATACTAGGAACAACCAAAACTTAAAATTAAAAGGGAAAAATACAATTTACAATAGCATCAAGAAATATTAAATGCTTAGGTATAAATCTAACGAAAGATGTGCAAGATTGTACATTGAAAACTATGAAATATAGCTTAAAGAAGCTAAGGGGGATATTACCGCTGACCCCATAGAAATATAAATAACCATCAGAGATTATTATGAACACCTTTATGCACATAAACTAGAAAATCTAGAAGAAATGGATGAATTCCTGGACACATACACCCTCCCAAGACTGAACCAGGAAGAAATTGAATCCCTGAACAGACCAATAATGATCTCCAAAATCGAGTCAGTAATAAATAGCCTACCAACTTTAAAAAGCCCAGGACCAGGTAGAATCACAGCTGAATTCTACCAGAGATACAAAGAAGAGCTGGTACCAAGAAAACTATTCCAAAAAATTGAGGAGGAGGGACTCCTCTCCAATCATTCTATAAAGCCAGCATCATCCTAATACCAAAACCTGGAGGACACAGTATAAAAAAAAAAGAAAGAAAGAAAACTTCAGGCCAATATCCTTGATGAACATCAGTGCAAAAACTCTCAACAAAATAACTGGTAAACCTAATCCAGCAGCATATCAAAAAGCTTAACCACCATGATCAAGTAGGCTTCATCCCTGAGATACAAGGTTGGTTCAACATATACAATTCAACAAATGTGACTCATCACGTAAACAGAACTAAAGACAAAAAGCACATGATTATCTCAATAGATGCAGAAAAGGCTTTCTTTATAAAATTCAACCCCCTTTCATGTTAAAAACTCTCAACAAACTAGGTATTGAAGGAACATACCTCAAAATAATAAGAGCCATCTATAACAAACCCACAGCTAACATCATACTGAATAGCCAAAAGCTAGAAGCATTCCCCTTGAAAACTGGCACAAGGATACCCTCTCTCACCACTCTATTCAACGTAGTATTGGAAGTCCTGACAAGAGCAATCAGGCAAGAGAAAGAAATAAAGGGCATCCAAATAGGTAGAGAGGAAGTCAAATGATCTTTGTTTGCAGATGACATAATCCTATATTTAGAAAACCCTATAGTCTTGGCCCAAAAGCTCCTTCAGCTGATAATTTCAGCAATGTTTCAGAATACAAAATCAATGTGCAAAAATCAGTAGCATTTCTGTACACCAATAACAGTCAACCTGAGAGCCAAATGAGGAACACAATCCCATTCACAATTGCCACAAAAAGAATGAAATACCTAGGAATACAGCTAACCAGGGAGGTGAAAGATCTCTACAATGTGAATTACAAAATACTGCTCAAAGAAATCAGAGATGACACAAACAAATGGAAAAACATTCCATGGTCATGGATAGGAAGAATCAATATTATTATGGCCGTACTGCCTAAAGTAATTTACAGATTCATTGCTATTCCTATTAAACTTCCAATGACATTCTTCACAAAATAGAAAAAATGGTTTTAAAATATATGTGGAACCAAAAAAGTGCCCATATAGCCAGGGCAATCCTAAGCAAAAAGAATAAAGCTGGAGGCATCACATTACCCAATTTTGAACTATACTACAGGACTATAGTAACCAAAGCAGCTTGGTACTGGTACAAAAACAGACACATAAACCAATAGAACAGAGTAGAGAACTCAAAAATAAGGCCACACACCTACAACTATTTGATCTTCAACAAAGCTGACAAAAACAAGCAATGAGGAAAAAACTGTCTATTCAATAATGGTGCTGGGACAACTGGCTAGTCATATGCAGAAGATTGAAACTGAACCCCTCCCTTACATATACAAAAATTACCTCAAGATTTATTAAAGACTTAAATGTAAAACCCAAAACTATAAAAGCCTTGTATTACAACCTACACAATACCATTCTGGACATAGGAACCGGGCAATGATTTCATGACAAAAATGCCAAAAGCAATTGCAATCAAAGCAAAAATTGACAAATGGGATCTAATTAAACTAAAGAGCTTCTGTACCACAAAAGAAACTATCAACAGAGTAAACAGACAACTGACAGAATGGGAGAAAATATTTGCAAACTATGCATCTGACAAACGTCTAATGCAGTATCTGTAAGGAACTTAAACAAATTTACAAGAAAACAAACAATCCCATTAAAAAGTGGGCAAGGGACATGAACAGACATGTCTCAAAAGAAGACATACATGCAGCCAAGAATTATGTGAAAAAAAGCTCAACATCACTGATCATTAGAGAAATGTGAATAAAAACCACAATGAGACACCATCTTACACCAGACAGAATGACTATTATTAAAAAGTCAAAACATAACTGATGCTGGCAAGGTTGTGGAGAAAAAGGAATGCTTATTCACTATTGGTGGGAGTGTAAATTCATTCAACCACTCTGGAAGAAAGTGTGGCAATTACTCAAAGACCTAAAAACAGAAATACCATTCAACCTAGCAATCTCATTACTGGGTATATAACCAAAGGAATATAAATTGTTCTAGTGTAAAGACATATGCATGCATATGTTCATTGCATCACTATTCAAAATAACAAAGACATGAAATCAACCTAAACACCCATCGATGATAGACTGGATAAAGAAAATGTGGTACATACACACCATGATACTATGCAGCCATAAAAAAAGAACTAGATCATGTCCTTTGCAGTAACATAAATGGAACTGGCAGCCATTATCCTTAGCAAACTAACACAGGAACAGAAAACCAAATTCCACATGTTCTTACTTACAAGTGGGAGCCAAGTGGTGAGAACACATGGACACATACAGGGAAACAACACACACTGGGGCCTAACAGAGGGTGAAGGGTGGGAGGAGGGAGAGGATCAGGGAAAATAACTAATGGCTACTAGGCTTAATATCTGGGTGATGAAACAATCTGTACAGCAAACCTCCCATGACACAAGTTTATCCACATAACAAACCTACACGTGTACCCCTGAACTTAAAAGTTACATTTTAAAAAGAGCTAGAGATATACATTAATGCATGAAAAAGCTCAATATTAAAATGTTAAGATGCCAGTGCCCCCCAGTTTGATTTATAGATTCAATACAATTGTAATCAAAATCCCAGGAGGCCTTTATGTAGAAATTGACAAGAAGATTCTAAAATTCCCATAGAAATGTAAATTATCTAGAATAGCCAATACAACTTGAAACAGAACAAAGTCAAAGTTCTTACACTGCCTGACTTCAAGACATTGTAAAGCTATAACAATTAAGACAATGCAGTATTGATATAAAGACAGAAAAATAGACAAATAGAACAGATAAAAAGTCTAGAAATAGACTCATGAATATATGGTCAATTGTTTTTCAACAAAAGTACATAGGCAGTTGGGGAGAAGAGATTGTCTTGTAAAAAAATGTGCAGGACTAATTGAATATCAACAAGGGAGAACTTCTATCTATGATATGTTTCACACCACTTCAAAAATTAATTCAAAATGAATCATAGAACTAAAAGTAAAGCCTAAAAAATCTGAAATTATGAAACTTCTAAAAGAAAACCTTAGAAAAATACTTGGCGACCTTGGGATAGGCAAAGATTTCTAAAAGGAAAAATTGATACATTGAACTTTATCGAAATTAAAGATTTTCCTCTTCCTAAAAAACAGAGAGAAACAATTGCAATTCACATATATGATTAAGGAATTGAATCCAGAATAAACAAACACCCAAAACTTAATCTATTATTATAATACAAGAAACCCAATTATAAAATGGGTAAAATATTTGTTCAGACATTTCATCAAAGATATATGGCTTGGGACTGGACGTGGTGGCTCATGCCTGTAATCCCAACACTTTGGGAGGCCTACGCGAATGGATCACCTGAGGTTGGGAGTTCGGGACGATCCTGGCCCACATAGTGAAACCCAGCTCTAATAAAAATACAAAAATTAGCCCTGGGCATGGTGACGTGCACCTGTAATCCCGGCTACTCAGGAGGCTGAGGCAGGAGAATTGCTTGAGCTGGGGAGGTGAATGTTGCAGTGAGCCAAGATCGAGCCATTGCACTCAACCTAGGCAACAAGCGTGAAACTTTGCCTTAAAAAAAAAAAAGATACATGACTTGCAAATGAAAAGATGCTTAACACGATTCATTATTAGGGAAATGCAAATTAAAACCATGAGACAACACTACACACCTATTAGGATATTTAAAATTAGAAATAATGTCCATACCAAATTCTGGTAAAAATATAGAGCAACTTGAAATCTCATACACTGGTAGTAGGAATGTAAAATGGTACTGCAACTTTAGAAAACAGTTTGACAGTTTATTAATTTTTTAAATATACAACCCCTACCATATGTCCCAGCCATTCCACTCCTATTTACCCAAAAGAAACAAAGCATATATCCATACAAAAATTTGTGAATGGATGTTCATAGCCACTTTATTTGTAATAGCCCCAAACTGAAAATAACCAAAATGTCCATCAACAGGTAAATAGAAAAACAAATGGTAGTATATGTATATGTAGTGATGTGAACGGTACCCCTCCCCAACAGATGTTCACTCAGAACCTGTAAATGTGACTTTATTTGGGAAAATGGTCTTTGCAAATATAACTAAGTTAAGGATATCAAGAT
This sequence comes from Pan paniscus, assembly GCF_029289425.2. Taxonomy (NCBI): domain Eukaryota; kingdom Metazoa; phylum Chordata; class Mammalia; order Primates; family Hominidae; genus Pan; species Pan paniscus. The sequence continues at coordinate 45,686,527 of NC_073259.2, read as the reverse complement.
AAGATCATCCTAGATTAGGATGAGACCTAAGTCTAATGACAAGAGTCTTTAGAAGAGAAGGGAAAAGACACATCAGAAGAGAAGGTGATGGGAAGACAGAGGTAGAGACTGAAATAAGGCATTACAAACAAACGAACTACACAGATTGTCTGCAGCCAGTAAAAGCTAAAAGAGAAGCTTGGAACCCATTCTCCCTGAAAGCCTTTAGAAGAAACGAACCCTGTCGACACCTTGATTTCAGACTTCTGGCCTCCAGAACTGTGAGGGAATACATTTTTGTTGTTAAAGCCACCAATTTTGTGGCAATTTGTTATGGCAGCCCTATGAAATGAATATACCACATGATGGAATACTACTCAGCAATGAAAATGAATGAAATGAATGCTGTACATAATAACAGGAATCTCAAAATAATTATTCTGAATGAAAGAACCTGTACCATAAAAAGTACACAGTGTATAATTTTATTTAAATAAAATTCTAGAAAATACATAACATTCTATTAATAGAATAAGAGAAAGCAAATCCATGGTTGCTTCAGGATGGGAGGGTCAGAATGGCAGAGAGGGTTAAGATGACAGATTACCAAGGGGCCCAAGGAAACTTTTGAATTCATGGATATTTTCATTATCTTGTTTCTGTTGATAATTTCATGGGTGTATATGCATGCCCAAAATTAACAAGTGTGTGTCTTTTATTGCATGTCAATTATACCTCAATAAAGTTCTTGAAAATATAGTCTAAATTTAGTCTTTTGTTGGGGGGCCATGTAACAACTTAGCTATTTTAGATGATATCATGGCAGCAGAGGGGTGCCTCTCCTCTGTAGGATGCCCTTGTATCCTCATCACTGGCCTGGATAATAATGCGATGGCTTCCCACCCACGGGAAATGTCACTATGTAGTATTTATTGGCTCATTTATTCTACATACATTTGAGTTCCTTCTATTTTTCAAATATAGTTCTTGGTAGTGTAAATACAATCAATAATGATTAAGACAAAATCCCTCATGAAGCTTACATTCCATGAGATGAATCAGACAAACAAAACTATTAGGTATTTATAATGTCCAGTGGGGATTTAAAAAATACAAATCAGAGTAAAGGGCAAGTGGTGGCAGCTGCTGCTTTAGAGAGGGGTTATAAGAAGATCTCTCTGAGGATATGTCATTTGAGTGAGGGAGCCAAAACCTTGAGACAGAAGTGCACATCTGGCACACCGGAGGGAAAGGAAGCTAGTGTGACTAAAGCAGAATGGACAGGTGGAGTGGGCAGGAATGATGTCCAAGGGGTAGGCCTGGACATGGAAGGACTGTGTGCTTTGTCCTAAGCATGATGCAGAGGGAACACAGGGTTTTGAGGAAGGCTGTGATGTGATCTATATGTGTTTTATGTATTTGTTTGTTTATTTATTTATTTTACAAGAGACACATTTTATGTATAAAGATACAGATGGATCGAAAGTACAAGGACCAAAAAAGATACCATGCAAACACTAACTACAACAACAATAAAGCTGTTATGGTTATATTAATATCAGACAAAGTAGTCACTTTTTTTTCAACTTTTATTTTAGATACAGGGGATACATGTGCAGGTTGGTTACATGGGTATATTTCATTCAGGTAGTGAGCTTAGTACCCAATAGGTAGTTTTCCAGCCCATATGCACCTCTGTCTTATAGGGGGAACCAGCCCCCAATATTTCAACATAACAGTTCTTTTTTATTTTCCCTAAGTGTCGGCCTGTCTGAGAAATAAAGAGAAAGAGTACAAAAGAAAGAAATTTTACATCTGGGTCTCCAGGGGTGACATCACATGTCAGCAGGTTCCATGATGCCTGAGCCACAAAACCAGCAAGTTTTTATTAGCGATTTTCAAAGGTGTGGGAGTGTATGAATAGGCTGTGGGTCACAGAGATCACATGCTTCAAAGGCAATAAAATATCACAAGGCAAATGGGGGGCAGAGCAAGATCACAAGGTCAGGGCAAAATTAGAATTATTAATGAGGTTTCATGTCCTGCTGGGCACACATTGTCATTGATAAACATCTTAACAGGAAACAGGGTTCAAGAGCAGACAACCGGTCTGACTAGAATTCGCCAGGCTGGAATTTCCTAATCTTAGCAAGCCTGGGGGCGCTGCAGGAGACCAGGGAGTATTTCATCCCTTATCTACAACTGCATAAGACAGACACTCCCAGAGCGGCCATTTTAGGGACTCCCCCTGGGAATGCCTTCGTTTTCCCAGTTATTCCTTGCTGAGAAAAGAATTCCGCGATATTTCCTATTCACTTTCTGAAAGAAGAGAAATATGACTCGGTTCTTCCCGGCCCCGCAGACAGTCAGACTTTATGGTTATCTCCCTTGTTCCCTGAAAATTGCTGTTATCCTGTTCTTTTAGGATGCCCAGATTTCATATTGTTCAAGCACACATGTTTTACAAACAATTTGCCCAGATAACGAAATCATCACAGGGTCCTGAGGCAACATACATCCTCATCTTATGAAGATGATGGGATTAAGAGATTAAAGTAAAGACAGGCATAGGAAATTATAAGAGTATTGATTGGGGAAGTGATAAGTGTCCATGAAATCTTCACAATTTATGTTCAGAGATTGCAGTAAAGACAGGTGTAAGAAATTACAAAAGTATTAATTTGGGGAACTAACAAATGTCCATGAAATCTTCACAATTTATGTTCTGTTGTGGTTTCAGCCAGTCCCTCTGTTTGGGGTCCCTGACTTCCCACAACACTGTCTCTTCCCACTCTAGTTGTCCCCAACATCTGTCATTCCCATGTTTATGTTCCTGAGTGCCCAATGTTTCACTCCCACAGGTGAGAACATGCAGTATTTGGTTTTCTGTTTCTGCATTAATTTCCTTAGGATTATGGCCTCCATCTCCAACCACGTTGCTGCAAAGGACATGACTTTATTCATTTTTATGGCTACATGCTATTCCACGGTGTCTATGTACCACATTTTCTTTATCCAGTCTAACCATTGATGAGCACCTAGGTTGATTCCTTTACTATTCTGAATAGTGCAGTGATGAACATGTGCATGCATGTTTCTTTTTGGTAGAATGATTTATTTTCCTTTGGGTAGATACCCAGTAATGGAACTGGTGGATCAAATGTATTTCTGTTTTAAGTTCTTTGAGAAATCTCCAAACTGCTTTCCACAGTGGCTGAACTAATTTACATTCCCACCAACAATGTAGAAGTGTTCTCTTTTCTCCGCAGCCTCACCAACATCTGTTATTTTTTTACTTTTTGGTAATAGCCATTCCAGCTGGTGGAAGATGGTATCTCATTGTGATTTTGATCTGCATTTCTCTGATGAGCATTTTCTCATATGTTTACTTGTGTGTGTTCTTTCGAGAAGTGTCTGTTCATGTCCTTTGCCCATTTTTCATGGGGTAGCTTTTTGCTTGTTGATTTAAGTTCCTTATAGAGTCTTGATATTAGATCTTTGTCAGACGCATAGTTTGCAAATATTTTCTCCCATTCTGTAGGTAGTCTGTTTACTGATGGTTTCTTTGGCTGTGCAGAATCTCTTTAGTTTAATTAGGTCCCACTGGTCCATTTTTTTTGTTTTTGTTGCAATTGCTTTTGGGGACTTAGCCAAAAATTCTTTGCCAAGGCTGATGTCAACAAGGGCATTTCCTAGGTTTTCTTCTAGAATTTGTTTTCAATTTTTATGTTTATTTATTCTTTTTTAATTTTTTAAAATTTTGTGGGTGCATATTAGATATATATACTTATGGCGTACATGAGATGTTTTGATACAGGCATGCAATGTGAAATAAGCACATCATGGATAATGGAGTATCCATCCCCAGAAGCATTTATCTTTCAAGTTACAAATAATGCAATTACACTCTTTAAATTATTTTTAAATGTACAATTAAGTTATTTTTATTATAGTCACCCTGTTGTGCTATCAAATAGTTGGTCTTATTCATTCTTTTTATTTTTTTGTACCCATTAACCATCCTCATCTCCCCCAACAGCCCCCACTACACTTCCAAGCCCCTCCTCCATGAGTTCTATTGTTTTGATTTTTAGATCCCACAAATAAGTGAGAACATGCAATGTTTGTCTTTCTGTGCCTGGCTTATTTCACTTAACATAATAAACTCCAGTTCCATTCATGTTGTTGCAAGTGACTGGATCTCATTATTTTTATGGCTGAAGAGTACTCCATTGTGTATATGCACCACATTTTCTTTATCCATCCATCTGCTGATGGACATTTAGGTTGCTTCCAAATCTTAGCAAACAGTGCTGGAACCAACATAGGAGTGCAGATATCTCTTCTATATACTGATTTCCTTTCTTTGGGGCATATTTTCTAGGATTTTTATAGATTGAAGTCTTGCATTTAAAACTTTAATCCATCTTCAGTTAGTTTTTGTGTATGGTGAAAGGTAAGGGTCTGGTTTCATTCTTCTGCATATGGCTAGCCAGTTATCCCAGCACCATTTATTGAAAAGAAAGTCCTTTCCCCATTGCTTGTTTTTCTTGGTCTTGTCAAAGATCAGATATTTTTAAGTGTAAGGCTTTATTTCAGAAGTTTCTATTCTGTTCCATTTGTCTATGTGTCTGTTTTTGTGTCGATACCATGCTGTTTTGGTTACTATAGCTTTATAGGATAGTTTGAAGTCAGGTAGTGTGATGTCTCTGGCTTTGTTCTTTTTACTTGGGGCTACTTTTGCTATTCAGGCTATTTTTTGGTTCCATATGAATTCAGAGTAGTTTTTTTCTAATTCTGTGATGGATGACATTGGTAATTTGATAGAAATAGTGTTGAATCTGTAAGCCACTTTGGGGAATATGACCGTTTTAATAATATTGATCTTACAATTCATGAACATGGGATGTTTTTCCACTTACTTGTGCCATCTCTGGTTTCTTTGAGCAGTGATTTGTAGTTCTCCTTGTAGAAATTTTTCACCTCTCCTTGGTTAGCTGTATTCCTAGGTATTTCATTTTCATTGTGGCTATTGTAAATGGGGTTGTGTCCTTGATTTATTCTCAGCTTGAATACTATTGGTGTATAGAAATGCTACTAGTTTTGTATATTGATTTTGTATCCTGAAATCTTACTAAAACTGTTTATCAGTTCTATTAACCTTTTGGCAGAGTCTTTAGGGTTTTCTGCATTTTAAAATGAGCATTCTGGCTGCTGCAGGAAGATAAGAATGATCTAGTTAGGAGGCTTTGACAACAGTCCGTGAGATATATACTATGGCGTGGCCTAGAGATGATGAGAAGTGATCAGATTTATGATACACTGTAAAGGTACAGCCAATACATCCATCTGATGTAAAATAGAAAAATAGAGGAATTAGTCATTATTCTAAGGTTTTGGAGCAACTGGGTGAATGATAGCACAATTTAATGTGATGGGAGATCATAGATTTTGGGTGTGTGTGGAATTAAGAATTTACTTTCAGAGAACCCAGAGGAGCTGGTTGAGCTTTCAAATGTGTGGTTGTGGGTTCGGGGTTTATTGGTTGAATTCCGCTGGCTCAGGAGCCTCTGCAGAGAAAGCGTGAGAGATGGAGATGGGCAAATGGATTCATTTAGAGCTGCGGAACAGGACGCCCTCCGATGTGAAAGAACTTGTCCTGGACAACAGTCAGTCAAATGAAGGCAAATTGGAAGGCCTCACAGATGAATTTGAAGAACTGGAATTCTTAAATACAATCAATATAGGCCTCACCTCAATTGCAAACTTGCCAAAGTTAAACTTAAGAAGCTTGAACTAAGCAGTAACAGAGCCTCAGTGGGCCTAGAAGTATTGGCAGAAAAGTGTCCAAACCTCATACATCTAAATTTAAGTGGCAACAAAATTAAAGACCTCAGCACAATAGAGCCCCTGAAAAAGTTAGAAAACCTCGAGAGCTTAGACCTTTTCACTTACGAGGTAACCAACCTGAACGACTACTGAGAAAAGATGTTCAAGCTCCTCCTGCAACTCACATATCTCAATGGCTGTGACCCGGATGACAAGGAGGCCCCTAACTCGGATGGTGAGGGCTTTGTGGAGTGCCTGGATGACAAGGAGGAGGATGAGGATGAGGAGGAGTATGATGAAGATGCTCAGGTAATGGAAGACGAGGAGGACGAGGATGAGGAGGAGGAACATGAAGAGGAGGACGTGAGTGGAGAGGAGGAGAAGGATGAAGGTTATAACAATGGAGAGGTAGATGATGAGGAAGATGAAGAAGAGCTTGGTGAAGAAGAAAGGGGTCAGAAGTGAAAATAAGAAACTGAAGATGAGGGAGAAGATGATGACTAATTGGAATAATCTATTTTGAAAAATTCCTTTTGTGATTTTACTGTTTTTAGCCGTATCCCCTCCCCCACTCCAATCCTGCCCCCTGAAACTTATTTTTTTCTGATTGTAACGTTGCTGTGGGAGCAAGAGAGGAAAAGTGTACTGGGGGTTGTGGGGGAAGGGAAGGGAGGAGGGGGTGGAATAAAATACTATTTTTACTGCCACTCTATTTTTTCCCCCTATTTTTTCCTTGTGTCCGGTTTTTGTCCCTGTAAATGCAATAGTTAAGTACACACTAAGCATTTGTTCCTGGCTCTCAAAGAAGATGGTTTGGAGTTCTCTTATGTTTCCTGGTATTTCCCAAGTCTCGGGTTGGGTGGAAGTCCGCGGCTGGTCTCAGTTTGGTTACTTAACACCCAGAAGGGTCTGAGCACCAGCCATATCTTTTGCTTTGATTCACATGCTTTTCTCGGAACTGCTAGAGGCATCCAACACCCTGGTTTGTAAATAGCAACCTAAAGGTGTATTTTGGCACTGGTTTGGGGACATTCCCCATCTCTCATCGCTTTTCCCCCTTCACAGATAGTGGTGGGCTTCCTTCTACAAAGAGGACTCAGATGTTACTCTTGAGAGCTTAAGAGCCAGAGAGCTGAAAATGGCAGGCTTGTGAGTTACAAGGAAAATGGATTTGGTAATAATAATTAAAAGTGAAGAAACAAACCCTCAAACTTCAACTTCTTTACAAGAAAAAAAAAACTGTCCTATCTTGTTCTGTAAAATATTAGAATGCTTTGTTTTACAAAAATGATGAGAGAATTCTTCTACATGTATTTCTGTGCTTAGAACAATTTTATGGAGCCAGGGGGAGGAGCCAAGATGGCCGAATAGGAACAGCTCTGGTCTACAGCTCCCAGCATGAGCGATACAGAAGACAGGTGATTTCTGCATCTCCAACTGAGGTACTGGGTTCATCTCACTGGGGAGTGCCAGACAGTAGGTGCAGGACAGTGGGTGCAGCACACAGTGCATGACCCGAAGCAGGGCGAGGCATCATCTCACCCAGGAAGTGCAAGGGGTCAGGGAATTCCCTTTCCTAGTCCAAGAAAGGGGTGACAGATGGCACCTGGAAAATCGGGTCACTCCCACCCTAGTACTGCACTTTTCCAATGGGCTTAAAAAAAGCACCCCAGGAGATTATATCCCACACCTGGCTCGGAGGGTCCTACGCCCACAGAGTCTCGCTCATTGCTAGCACAGCAGTCCGAGATCAAACTGCAAGGTGGCAGCAAGACTGTGGGAGGGGCGCCTGCCATTGCCAAGTTAGTTGTTTGATTAGGTAAACAAAGCAGCCGGGAAGCACGAACCGGGTGGAGCCCACCACAGCTCAAGGAGGCCTGCCTGCCTCTGTAGGCTCCACCTCTAGGGGCAGGGCACAGACAAACAAAAAGACAGCAGTAACCTCTGCAGACTTAAATGTCCCTGTCTGACAGCTTTGAAAAGAGTAGTGGTTCTCCCGGCACGCAGCTTGAAATCTGAGAACGGGCAGACTGCCTCAAGTGGGTCCCTGATCCCTGAGTAGCCTAACTGGGAGGCACCCCCCAGTAGGGGCAGACTGACACCTCACACGGCCGGGTACTCCTCTGAGACAAAACTTCCAGAGGAACAATCAGGCATCAGCATTTGCGGTTCACCAATATCCGCTGTTCTCCAGTCACCGCTGCTGAAAACCAGGAAAACAGGGTCTGGAGTGCACCTCTAGCAAACTCCAACAGACCTACAGCTGAGGGTCCTGTCTGTTAGAAGGAAAACTAACAAAGAGAAAGGACATCCACACCAAAAACCTATCTGTATGTCACCATCATCAAAGAACAAAGGTAGATAAAACCACAAAAATGGGAAAAAAAGAGAGAAGAAAAACCAGAAACTCTAAAAATCAGAGCACCTCTCCTCCTCCAAAGGAACGCAGCTCCTCACCAGCAACAGAACAAAGCTGGATGGAGAATGACTTTGACGAGTTGAGAGAAGAAGGCTTCAGAAGATCAAACTACTCCGAGCTACAGGAGGAAACTTGAACCAATGGCAAAGAAGTTAAAAACTTTGAAAAAAAATTAGATGAATGGATAACTAGAATAACCAATGCAGAGAAGTCATTAAAGGACCTGATGGAGCTGAAAACCATGGCACAAGAGCTACATGATGAATGCAGAAGCCTCACTAGCTGATGACATCAACTGGAAGAAAGGGTATCAGTGATGGAAGATGAAATGAATGAAATGAAGCAAGAAGAGAAGTTTAGAGAAACAAGAATAAAAAGAAATGAACAAAGCCTCCAAGAAATATGGGACTATGTGAAAAGACCAAATCTACATCTGATTGGTGTATGTGAAAGTGACGGGGAGAATGGAACCAAGTTGGAAAACACTCTGCAGGATATTATCCAGGAGAACTTCCCCAATCTAACAAGGCAGGCCAACATTCAGATTCAGGAAATACAGAGAATGCCACAAAGATACTCCTCGAGAAGAGCAACTCAAAGACACATAATTGTCAGATTCACCAAAGTTGAAATGAAGGAAAAAATGTTAAGGGCAGCCAGAGAGAAAGGTCGGGTTACCCACAAGGGAAGCCCATCAGACTAACATCTGATCTCTCGGCAGAAACTCTACAAGCCAGAAGATGGGGGGGCCAATATTCAACATTCTTAAATAAAAGAATTTTCAACCCAGAATTTCATATCAGCCAAACTAAGCTTCATAAGTGAAGGAGAAATAAAATCCTTTACAGACAAGCAAATGCTGAGAGATTTTGTCACCACTAGGCCTGCCCTAAAAGAGCTCCTGAAGGAAGCACTAAACATAGAAAGGAACAACCAGTACCAGTCACTGCAAAAACATGCCAAATTGTAAAGACCATCCAGGCTAGGAAGAAACTGCATCAACTAACGAGCAAAATAACCAGCTAACATCATAATGACAGGATCAAATTCACACATAACAATATTAACTTTAAATGTAAATGGGCTAAATGCTCCAATTAAAAGACACAGACTGGCAAATTGGATAAAGAGTCAAGACCCATCAGTGTGCTGTATTCAGGAAACCTAATTCACCTGCAGAAACACACATAGGCTCAAAATAAAGGGATGGAGGAAGATATACCAAACAAATGGAAAACAAAAAAAGACAGGGGTTGCAATCCTAGTCTCTGATAAAACAGCCTTTAAACCAACAAAGATCAAAAGAGACAAAGAAGGCCATTACATAATGGTAAAGGGATCAATTCAACAAGAAGAGCTAACTATCCTAAATATATATGCACCCAATACAGGAGCAACCAGATTCATAAAGCAAGTCCTTAGAGACCTACAAACAGACTTAGACTCCCACTCAATAATAATGGGAGACGTTAACACCCCACTGTCAACATTAGACAGATCGATGAGACAGAAGGTTAACAAGGATATCGAGGAACTGAACTCAGCTCTGCACCAAGCGGACCTAATAGACATCTACAGAACTCTCCACCCCAAATCAACAGAATATACATTCTTTTCAGCACCACACCACACCTATTCCAAAATTGACCACATAGTTGGAAGTAAAGCACTCCTCAGCAAATGTAAAAGAACAGAAATAATAACAAACTATCTCTTAGACCACAGTGCAATCAAACTAGAACTCAGGATTAAGAAACTCACTCAAAACCACTCAACTACATGGAAACTGAACAACATGCTCCTGAATGACTACTGGGTAAGTAATGAAATGAAGGCAGAAATAAAGATGTTCTTTGAAACCAATGAGAACAAAGACACAACATACCAGAATCCCTGGGACACATTCAAAGCAGTGTGTACAGGGAAATTTATAGCACTAAATGCCCACAAGAGAAAGCAGGAAAGATCTAAAATTGACACCCTAACATCACAATTAAAAGAACTAGAAAAGCAAGAGCAAACACATTCAAAAGCTAGCAGAAGGCAAGAAATAACAAAGATCAGAGCAGAACTGAAGGAAATAGAGACACAAAAAACCCTTCAAAAAATTAATGAATCCAGGAGCTGGTTTTTTGAAGACATCAACAAAATTGATAGACCTCTAGCAAGACTAATAAAGAAGAAAATAGAGAAGAATCAAATAGATGCAATAAAAAATGACAAAGGGGATATTACCACCAATCTCACAGAAATACAAACTACCATCAGAGAATACTATAAACACCTCTACGCAAATAAACTAGAAAATCTAGAACGAATGGATAAATTCCTCGACACATACATCCTCCCAAGACTAAACCAGGAAGAAGTTGAATCTCTGACTAGACCAATAACAGGAGCTGAAATTGAGGCAATAATCAATAGCTTAACAACCAAAAAAAGTTGAGGACCAGATGGATTCATAGCCGAATTCTACCAGAGGTACAAAGGGGAGATGATCCCAATCCTTCTGAAACTATTCCAATCAATAGAAAAAGAGGGAATCCTCCCTAACTCATTTTATGAGGCCAGCATCATCCTGATACCAAAGCCTGGCAGAGACACAACCGAAAAAGAGAAATTTAGACCAATATCCTTGATGAACGTCGATGCAAAAATCCTCAATAAAATACTGGCAAACCGAATCCAGCAGCACATCATAAAGCTTATCCACCATGATCAAGTGGGCTTCATCCCTGGGATGCAAGGCTGGTTCAACATACACAAATCAATAAATGTAATCCAGCATATGAACAGAAACAAAGACAAAAACCACATGATTATCTCAATAGATGCAGAAAAGGCCTTTGACAAAATTCAACAATGCTTCATGCTAAAAACTCTCAATAAATTAGGTATTCTTTTTTAATTATACTTTAAGTTTTAGGGTACATGTGCACATTGTGCAGGTTAGTTACATATGTATACATGTGCCATGCTGGTGCGCTGCACCCACTAACTCGTCATCTAGCATTAGGTATATCTCCCAATGCTATCCCTCCCCCCTCCCCCCTCCCCACCACAGTCCCCAGAGTGTGATATTCCCCTTCCTGTGTCCATGTGATCTCATTGTTCAATTCCCACCTATGAGTGAGAATATGCGGTGTTTGGTTTTTTGTTCTTGCGATAGTTTACTGAGAATGATGGTTTCCAGTTTCATCCATGTCCCTACAAAGGACATGAACTCATCATTTTTTATGGCTGCATAGTATTCCATGGTGTATATGTGCCACATTTTCTTAATCCAGTCTATCATTGTTGGACATTTGGGTTGGTTCCAAGTCTTTGCTATTGTGAATAATGCCACAATAAACATACGTGTGCATGTGTCTTTATAGCAGCATGATTTATAGTCCTTTGGTTATATACCCAGTAATGGGATGGCTGGGTCAAATGGAATTTCTAGTTCTAGATCCCTGAGGAATCGCCACACTGACTTCCACAATGGTTGAACTAGTTTACAGTCCCACCAACAGTGTAAAAGTGTTCCTATTTCTCCACAACCTCTCCAGCACCTGTTGTTTCCTGACTTTTTAATGATTGCCATTGTAACTGGTGTGAGATGGTATCTCATTGTGGTTTTGATTTGCATTTCTCTGATCCCATTACTGGGTATATACCCAAAGGACTATAAATCATGCTGCTATAAAGACACATGCACACATATGTTTATTGCGGCATTATTCACAATAGCAAAGACTTGGAACCAACCCAAATGTCCAACAATGATAGACTGGATTAAGAAAATGAGGCACATATACACCATGGAATACTATGCAGCCATAAAAAATGATGAGTTCATGTCCTTTGTAGGGACATGGATGAAATCAGAAACCATCATTCTCAGTAAACTATCACAAGAACAAAAAACCAAACACTGCATATTCTCACTCATAGGTGGGAATTGAACAATGAGATCACGTGGACACAGGAAGGGGAACATCACTCTCTGGGGACTGTTGTGGGGTGGAGGGGGGAGGGATAGCATTGGGAGATATACCTAATGCTAGATGACGAGTTAGTGGGTGCGGCACACCAGCATGGCACATGTATACGTATGTAACTAACCTGCACAATGTGCATATGTACCCGAAAACTTAAAGTATAATAATAAAAAAAAAATCAGTGTCACTCTACATTTAGCAAAGATGGACAACTTCTTTTGGGAAATGGGAAAAGGGGCCCACCTTGGGCCCCTAAACAAACTGAGGCATATCCAGCACAGTCAATGCCGTTACAAACTTGCAATAATTATTCCCCACCACAGCAGGCAGTGCTGCCGTAGACCTCTGCAGCACAATTCCCATCTCCCTACTTCCTGGAGAGCCACCAAAAAGGTCCCCACAGGGGTTAGGGGCCCTTTACCCTCAGGAACAGTTGGTTTATTGCTTGGAAGATTTAGTTTAAATTTAAGAGGTGTCACTGTGCATACTGGAATAATTGATTCTTATTATACTGGAGAGATTCAACTAGTTATTAGTTCCTCAACTCCATGGTCTGCTTCCCCAGGAGAAAGAATTGCTCAGTTGCTGCTACTGCCTTACACAAAACTAGGGAGCAGCACAGTGAAAAGAACAGGAGTCTTTGGTAGTACTAATCCAGCAAGCAAGGCTGTATATTGGGTTAATCAAGTGTCTGACAAAAGACCTATTTGTACAGTAACAAATCAGGGAAAGGACTTTGAAGGGCTAGTAGATACTGGAGCTAATGTTTCTATTATTGCTTTAAATCAATGGCCCCAACACTGGCCCCCCAAAAAAGGCAAAGGCATCCATTGGTATTGCTGGAGTAGGAGTTGCTTCAGAAGTTTTTCAAAGTTCCTTGATTTTGCCATGTCTAGGGCCAGATGGCCAGGAAGGGACAACCCAACCTATTATTATACCTATTCCTGTCAGTGTATGGGGTAGAGACTTATTGCAACAATGGGGTGCTGAAATATCTATTCCTATGGACCAATATAGTAATAATAGTAAACAAATGATGAAAAATATGGGATATCTCCCAGGAAAAGAATTAGGAAAAAATGAAAGTGGCCAATTAGAATCTTTAGAATTAAAAGGGCAAACAGATTGAACCAAATTGGGGTATCATTTTTAGGAACAGCCATTGTTGAGCCTCCTGCTCCCAATCCTCTTGTTTGGCTAACTGCCAAACTGATTTGGGTGGAGCAATGGCCACTGAAACAGGACAAACTGGAGGCTTTAAAAGAATTGGTGCAGGAACAATTGCAAAAGGGACACATAGAGCCTACTTTCTCTCCTTGGAATTCTCCTGTGTTTGTCAGTAAGAAAAAATCAGGGAAATGGAGAATGTTAACAGATTTACGAGCTGTTAATGCTGTAACCAAGTTCGCATCACTGCACTCCAGCTTTGGCTACTGAGCAAGACTCTGTCTTCTGTCTCAAAAAAAAAAAGAGAGAGAGAAAAGTATTACATGTGCAGGTAATACAGGTTCAGAGGGTAAGGAAGCTACAGATAAATTTTTAGAATACCTGCTAAGCGTTATATGGGAAAAGAGTTGTGTATAACAGTAAGTTTTCAACACTGATGAGACTGGTTTGTTTCACAAGGACATTGACAAATGAACCTATATAATGCAAATGACCTTCAAAGCCCCTGTTTTTAAATCATGCAAAGACTGTGCAATTAATTCTTTGTAAGAAATATGTATTAAATAAGGTGTCTTTAAACAGAAGCACACATAAAACAAAGTTATCTATTAATCATTTGATGAAACTGTGACCAGAGATTTGCAGGAACCTAACCTTGTATTTCCGCAAGGAGCGATGGTTCTATATTCACTAATTTAATGTTCACAACACCTTTATAGAATATAACTACCATAAATAATTATAACTAACTGTATTTATAATTGTTCAAGACTGGAAGTAAGCAAGATGTTCTTCAGTAAGTTAATGGATGACAAACTGTGGTACATCCATACAATGGAATGCCATTCAGCAATAAAAAGAAATGAGCTATTGGGCCATGAAAAGAGACATGGATGAATCTTAAATGCGTATTGGTAAGTGAAAGAAACCAGTGTGAAAAGGCTACAACCTGTATGATTTTAATTATATGACCTTTTGGAAAAGGCAAAACTATACAGAAAGTAAAAATATTACTGGTTGCTAAGAGTTCATGGGGAAGCAGAAGAAAATTGAACAGGTGAATCACTGGGATTTTTTAGGGCAGTGAAACTGTTCTGTATGATACTATCATTGTGGTTACATGACACTATGCACCTGCCAAGGCCCATTAAACTATGTAGCAAAAAAGAATGAACCTAAATGTATGCAAATTTAAAATATATATTTTAGGAGACTGGGGGAATCCCAGGTTTGAATGCTGAATTCACATCACTGAAGTGGTTAGGGGGAAAAGGTATGGACATAAATACCTTTGGAAATGAGTAGAGTCTGTAAGACTAAAGGCAAAAGCACCTGTATATGAGAACTGTATTCTAGTTAATAAACTTGTTTTCCAGAGGGGGAATAGGTTAACAATTCTGATACTGCCATTCATGTATATGTGAACAATTAAGTAAATAGATGGCAGATGGTGAAAGATGGATTTCTCTCATTGTTGAAATGGGAATTTACAAATAAGCAAGGGAGAAGGCTGGAAGTATCTATGTAATAATAGATTAGAGTTGGAAACGTCAGAATGAACTCATGTTTAACTTAACACAACTAGAGATGATTACACAAAGGAATATTTGTAGATATGCGTATATACACAAGTACATATGCACACATGTATTTCCTGCTCTCGATTGGGAGGGCCTGGAGCAATGACATCCCAGTAACAATCACATCTAGCACCCAAATCTTGGGTTTTTTTCACTTTTCCTTTTTGTAATTTGTAATTTGTCATTTTTATTAGTACATAGTAGGTGTACATATTTATGTGTTACATGAGATATTTTGATACATGCTTGCAATGTGTAATAATCACATCAGGGTAAATGGGGTATCTGTCACCTTAAGCATTTATTCTTTATGTTACAAACAATCCAATTATACTCTTAGTTATTTTTAAATGTACAATTAAATAATTTTTTACAGGCCAGGTGCAGTGGTTCACACCTATAATCCCAGCACTTTGGGAAGCCAAAGTGAGTGGATCGCTTGAGCTGAGGAGTTCAAGACCAGCCTGGGCAACATCGTAAAACTCTATCTCCACAAAAAAAAAAAATTAGCTGGGTGTGGTAGTATGCACCTGTAGTCCCAGCTACTCAGGAGGCTGAGGCAGGAGGATCAACTGGGCCTGGGAGATTGAGGCTGCAGTGAGCCATGGTCATGACAGAACAACACCCCATCTCAAAAAAAATTTTATGTTTTTACCATAGCCACCCTGTTGTGCTAGCAAATACTAGATCTTATTTCTTACTATTTTTTGTACCCATTAACCATCCCCAATTCCACCCCACCCCCAACTACCTTTCACAGCCTCTAATAACCATCCTTCTACTCTCTATCTCCATGAGTTCAATTGTTTTAATTTCTAGTTCTCACAAATAAGGGCAAACATGAGAAGTTTGTCTTTCTATGCCTCATTTATTTCACTTAATATAATGACCTTCAATTCTATCCATGTTGTTGCAAATGACAGGATCTTACTCTTTTCGTGGCTGAATAATACTCCATTGTGTATATGTATGACATTTTCTTTATCCATTCATCTGTTGATGGACACTTAGGTTGCTTCCAAATCTTGGCTGTTGTGAATAGTGCTGCAATAATCATGGGAGTGCAGGTATGTCTTTGATATACTAATTTTCTTTCTTTTCAGTATATACCCAGCAGTGGGATTGCTGGATCATATGGTAGCTCTATTTTTAGTTTTTTGAGAAACTTCCAAACTGTTCTCCATAGTGGTTGTGCTAACTTACATTCCCACCAACAGTGTACAAAGGTTCCCTTTTCTCCACATCCTCACCAGCATTTGTTATTACCCGTCTTTTGGAAAAAAGCCATTTTAACTGGGGTAAGACAATATCACATTGTAGTTTTTGCATTTCTCTGATGATCAGTAATGTTGAGCACCTTATACCTCTTTGCCATTTATGTCTTCTTTTGAGAAATGTCTATCAGCCCTTTTGCCCATTTTTTAGTCAGAGTATTGGATTTTTTCCTATGGAATTGTTTGAGCTCCTTATACATTCTGGTTATTAATTCCCTGTCAGATGGGTAGCTTGCAAATATTTTCTCCCATTCTGTGGGTTATCTCTTCACTTTTTTATTTTTCCTTTGCTGTGCAGGAGTTTTTTAAATTGATGTGATCCCATTTGTCCTTTTTTGCTCTGGTTGCCTGTGCTGGTTGTGTATCACTCAGGAAATCTTTGCCCATTCAAATGTCCTGGAGAATTTCCTCAAAGTTGTCTTTTAGTAGTTTCATAGTTTGAGGTCTTAGATTTAAGTCTTTGATCCACTTTTTATTTTTTGTATATGGTGAGAGATGGAGATCTAGTTTCATTCTTCTGCGTAAAGATATCCAGTTTTCCCAGCACCATTTATTGAAGAAAATGTATGTTTCCCTAATGTATGTTCTTGGCACCTTCATGAAACATGAGTTCACTGTAGATGTATAGATTTATTTCCGAGTTTTCTAAAACAAAAATTCATTCTAAGAGAGTGGATAAACTGGCAACAACCAACACAGACTAGTTTTAATATATCTATGTTGTCAATCAAATGGATAAGATAATCATTGACTACAATATATTAGGGATGGTAAAAGAAAGGAAGAAAATATCTGCAAAAGAATAAATATAATTAGTAAACAAACATAATACATGTTTTATTATCACTAATAAAAGAAATATTAATTCACAATAATTAATATCATTCCATACTTTTCAAACTAGTACCATATTTTTTAAGCCAGTGGTATTTAATGCAGGGGAGAAACAGTCATTTACCTCAGTTCTGGTGTCAGAGTAAACTGGCCAACCCTTTTGGAAGGCAATCTGTCAGTGTGTGACAGGAGTCTTACCAATATTTTTACCCATTAACCCACTAGTTCCATTTCAGGAATGATTTTAAATACCAAAGAAATGACCAGTACAAAGGAGTTTAATATAATGTTGTTTATAAGCATGAAAGTCCAACTTTACTGTTCTAAACAATGTAAGGAAGTAAATTATAAAAATGTAACAATGAAAAATGCCTAATGACATGCTTAGGAAATTGCTCAGCAAACTATGGAGAAAATGCTTAATAGAACATTAAAATAACCGAAACTGTCTTTCACTATGTATTTAAATTATTATGGAAAAATTCTTATAAAATTAAGCAGACAAAGCTAGATACAATTGTGCAGAGTGGATGACTGTTACAGTCAAAAAGCAGAATATTATAAAAGACACTGATTTGGACTTATCTTTTGTGCTCGATTTTATAATAGGGCTCACAGAGAAATAGAGGCAGAAAGTTCTATATTTTAAAAGATGTTGCCAACAATTTTGGCCAGATATATTTTCCCTGGACTTATTAATAGATGTTAGAACAGATCTGTTATCATTAGCCACCACACCACACCTGCATCCCAATGTGTACAGGAAATCTAAGAAGAAGACAGGGAGTCTACGATGTTCTCATTCTGTGGAAAAGTGCAACATTCAACTCGGTCACAAAATTGTTCCCCATATGTTCCTCTCCATGCCTGAATGATAGAAATGTCTGAAACTCTGGTAGAATAAAATATCATTCTTCTATTTGTGGACATTTGATAATTTAAACATATTATTTAAATTGGAAAATGAAGAACCTTGCTAGTGTTATAGAATCTCAGTGATTATTACATTTTAAATAGAGAAAAATAAATAAAATGGACCTGCAGTTGACCCTAGAACAATGCAGGTTTGAACTGCATGGATCTACTCCTGCCACTCCTGAGAAAGCAAAACCAACCCCTCCTCTTCCTACTCCTCCTCAGCCTACTCAACCTGAAGACTATGAGGATGAAGACCTTTAGAATGGTCCACTTCCACTTAGTGAATAGTAAGTATATTTTATCTCCTTATGATTTTCTTAATACATTTTCTTTTCTCTAGCTTACTTCACTGTAAGAATACAGTATATAATACATATACAAAATATATGTTAATCAACTGTTTAGTTATTGATAATGCTTCTGGTCAACTGAAGGCTACTCGCCGTTAAGTTTTGGCAGGGCCAAAAGTTATTCACGGTGGCCGGGTGCGGTGGCTCACGCCTGTAATCCCAGCACTTTGGGAGGCCAAGGCGGACGGATAACCTGAGGTCAGGAGTTCAACCTGAGGTCAGGTCAGCCTGGCCAATATAGTGAAACCCTGTCTCCACTAAAAATACAAAATTAGCCGGGTGTGGTGGTGGGCACCTGTAATCCCAGCTACTCAGGAGGCTGAGGCAAGAGAATCGCTTGATTCTGAACCCGGGAGGCAGAGGTTGCAGTGAGCCGAGGTGGCACCATTGCACTCCAGCCTGGGGGACAAGAGCAAGACCCTGTCTCAAAAAAAAAAAGTTTTTCATAGATTTTCAACCATGTGGGGGGCTGGCACCCCTAACCCCTTTGTTGTTCAATGGTCAATTGTACAAAATTTTGATATACACATACTAAGTCCACTGGCAACAGAGTAATACCTCATTACACAGAAACAAATGTATGGTAGATACTAAAACTGATAAGGCCCTATAATATAAAATATAGCCAAATATGAAAAAAACCAGCTTAAAAGGAACAAATTATTCAAAAAATCTTGCTTAATATATCAATGTCTGCTTGTTGATAAGCACTTTTTAGAATATGATGTCCAGGAGAAAATGCCTGGTGGATAATTTCAGTGGTTAATAATCCCTGAAATTATCAAATTACACAAAGGAGAACTATATACCAAGGTATTATAAGGAACAGTATGTTTCTATGCAGAATTTGTGTTATGACTGCATGAACGTATCATAAGAGAAATTTTCTATCAGCGAAGAGGAAATTTATTTATTTTAGAGTCAGGGTCTTGCTATGTTGCCCAGGCTGGAGTGCAGTGGTACAACTGTGGCTCACTGCAGCCTCGAATTCCTGGGCTCAAGTGATCCTCCCACCCCAGCCTCCAGAGTAGCTGGTACCACCGGCATATGCCACCACACTCAGCTATTTTTTCTTATTTTTTGTAGAGACAGGGTGTTGCTATGTTGCCCAGGCTGGTCTTGAACTCCTGGCTTCAAGAGATCCTCCTGCCTCAGCCTCCCAAAGTGCTGAGATTACAGGCATGAGCCACTGTGCCTAGCCCCTAGGATGTATTTAATGCTAACTCAAACCTTTCTCAGGCCTTTTTTTACACACTCACCTCATTCCAATTGACCATAATCACAACTTTTCTTACTCTTCTTGTCATTGATGTTCCCCATGTAATCCCTCTTCTCAACTGCTACTAAAAATCAAACCACCAAACAAAACATTCAGTGAGCATTATAACTGTAAACAACAGAAGGTGCCTTCCATGAATAATAGAATGTTTCTGTCTTGCATTCCTGGACTTAAGGTGAGGCACAGGCTACAACTCCAGGGGCAGGGCTTCCTTAAAAGCAAAGTCTGGGCACAGGGGTGGCCTGTTGTAATCATTCTACTTGGGTGCTGGTTATAGTCAGTGTACTGGTATCACATGGATGACCATGATTGAGAGAAAGATACCAGAAGGCACAGGTAAAGTCCCTATAATGGAAAAAGAAAAGGGTAAGGCAGCATAACTGCACAAAGGCAGCCCTATGCCTCCAAGGTTCAGCAGAGCTCCTCACATCACAGGGCTGTTCCCTGCAACTTCAATGTTCTCACTCAGTTGACCATATTTTCTGACCACGTTGAGGATTCCATCTGGTCTTCAGAAGGCTAGAGAATCTGGTTACTTATAAGCTGACCCATTAAGGGTTAATCGCTGTTAATAATCCCAGTACCAAACTGCCATCACACCATTTCAAAAAATTGTTATAGGAAATTCTGCAAGAGAGATGACCAAAGAGGCAACATAAATGATTGAGAGAGATCTTCAAAGCTAACAGTTGATCTATTTTTAATTTAACCTACTTTTCTATGTATTTTTATTATTGCAGGAACAACAATGTATTTTTTTATTTTTCTTTTTTTATTTTATTTTATTTTATTTATTTAATTTTATTATTATACTTTAAGTTCTAGGGTAGTTGTGCACAACGTGCAGGTTTATTACATACGTATACATGTGCCATGTTGGTTTGCTGTACCCATTAACTCATTAGGTTCATTTACATTAAGTATTTCTCCTAATGCTATCCCTCCCCCTGCCCCCCACCCCATGACAGGCCCCTATATGTGATGTTCCCTGCCCTGTGTCCAAGTGTTCTCATTGTTCAATTCCCACCTATGAGTGAGAACATGTGGTGTTTGGTTTTCTGTCCTTGTGATAGTTTGCTCAGAATGATGGTTTCCAGCTTCATCCATGTCCCTGCAAAGGATGTGAACTCATCCTTTTTTTATGCCTGCATAGTATTCCATAGTGTATATGTGCCACATTTTCTTAATCCAGTCTATCATTGATGGACATTTGGGTTGGTTCCAAGTTTTTGCTATTACGAATAGTGCTGCAATAAGCATATGTGTGCATGTGTCTTTATAGTAGCATGATTTATAATCCTTTCGGTAGATACCCAGTAATGTGATCGCTGGGTCAAATGGTATTTCTAGTTCTAGATCCTTGAGGAATCACCACACTGTCTTCCACAATGGTTGAACTAGTTTACACTCCCACCAACAATGTAAAAGTGTTCCTATTTCTCCACATCCCCTCCAGCATCTGTTGTTTCCTGACTTTTTAATGACCGCCATTCTAACTGGTATGAGATGGTATCTCATTGTGGTTTTGATTTGCATTTTTCTGATGACCAGTGATGATGAGCATTTTTTCATGTGTCTGTTGGCTACATAAATGTCTTCTTTTGAGAAGTGTCTGTTCATATCCTTTGCCCACTTTTTTTTTTTTTTTTTTTTATTGATCATTCTTGGGTGTTTCTCGCAGAGGGGGATTTGGCAGGGTCATAGGACAATAGTGGAGGGAAGGTCAGCAGATAAACAAGTGAACAAAGGTCTCTGATTTTCCTAGGCAGAGGACCCTGGGGCCTTCCGCAGTGTTTGTGTCCCTGGGTACTTGAGATCAGGGAGTGGTGATGACTCTTAAGGAGCATGCTGCCTTCAAGCATCTGTTTAACAAAGCACATCTTGCACCGCCCTTAATCCATTTAACCCTGAGTGGACGCAGCACATGTTTCAGAGAGCACCGGGTTGGGGGCAAGGTCATAGATCAACAGCATCCCAAGGCAGAAGAATTTTTCTTAGTACAGAACAAAATGGAGTCTCCTATGTCTACTTCTTTCTACACAGACACAGCAACAATCTGATTTCCCTATCTTTTCCCCACATTTCCCCCTTTTCTATTTGACAAAACTGCCATCGTCATCATGGCCCGTTCTTAATGAGCTGTTGGGTACACCCCCCAGACGGGGAGGCGGCCAGGCAGAGGGGCTCCTCACTTCCCAGAAGGGGCGGCCGGGCAGAGGCACCCCCCACCTCCCTCCCGGACAGGGCGGCTGGCCGGGCGGGGTCTGACCCCCACCTCCCTCCCGGACAGGGCGGCTGGCTGGGTGGGGGCTGCCCCCCCACCTCTTGGATGGGGCGGCTGCTGGGTGGAGGGGCTCCTCACTTCTCTGATGGGGCGGCTGCCGGGCGGAGGGGCTCCTCACTTCTCAGACTGGGCGGCCGGGCAGAGACGCTCCTCACCTCCCAGACGGGGTCGTGGCCAGGCAGAGGCGCTTCTCACATCCCAGATGGGGCGGCGGGGCAGAGGCGCTCACCACATCTCAAACGATGGGCGGCCAGGCAGAGACGCTCCTCACTTCCTAGACGGGATGGCAGCTGGGAAGAGGCACTCCTCACTTCCCAGACTGGGCAGCCGGGCAGACGGGCTCCTCACATCCCAGACGATGGGCGGCCAGGCAGAGACACTCCTCACTTCCCAGACGGGGTGGCGGCCGGGCAGAGGCTGCAATCTCTGCACTTTGGGAGGCCAAGGCAGGAGGCTGGGAGGTGGAGATTGTAGCGAGCCGAGATCACGCCACTGCACTCCAGCCTGGGCAACATTGAGCACTGAGTGAACGAGACTCCATCTGCAATCCCGGCACCTCAGGAGGCCGAGGCTGGCAGATCACTCCCAGTTAGGAGCTGGAGACCAGCCCGGCCAACACAGCGAAACCCCGTCTCCATCAAAAAAATACGAAAACCAGTCAGGCGTGGCGGCGCGCGCCTGCAATCGCAGGCACTGGGCAGGTTGAGGCAGGAGAATCAGGCAGCGAGGTTGCAGTGAGCAGAGATGGCGGCAGTACAGTCCAGCTTCGGCTCAGCATCAGAGGGAGACCGTGGAAAGAGAGGGAGAGGGAGACCATGGAAAGAGAGGGAGAGGGAGACGTGGGGAGAGGGAGAGGGAGAGCTTTTCTTTTATTTTTCTAAGATACTTTTGTTACAAAGAGTATAAAATATGTATGTGCAGTTTAATAATAATTTAAAATGAGCAACCTCAGACTCTGACATTTGTGAAGCAGTCTCTCATTAAGGTTTAAATTACACCTCCTAATAATGTTCATCATTTATTAATTTGCTTATTGGCTATTTAGAAATCCTCTTTTGTAAAAGGACCATTTAACTGTTTTTCCTATTTAAATTTGTATTTGAAATTTTATTACTTATTTGTAGTACTTCTTTTCATATTCTATGTATACCCCCATAACACACATATATACTATATTTATCTTCACTCAATCTTTGGTTTGCTTTTTCACTGTCTTAATGTTGTCTGTCAATGAACAGAAATAATTTTTATTTTATTCAGTCCAATTAATTAATCTCCTGTTTTAAAAAATAACCCACAAAAGAGTAGATAATAACAATTGCTCATGATGGCTTTTTAAAGCAAAAACCACTATAACACTTTCAATATACATTATTCAACTGCAACATACACACATATACACATGATCAAAGAGGTATGCATACATTTTTCTATATGGGGATATACATTTTATATATGGGGATATATGTTTTATATATAAGTATGCACTTTATATATTTATATATAAATCTTATCAAATTTCAAGGAACTCTTAAATATACACATACATACATATATAAATTCTTAGATACATCTATGAATAAATGTTCTAATCAATAGATGAATAAAAATTAAAAACTTTAAATTCCTTACCAACAAGGAAAGCAAATGTTTTAAAAAATTGATTGATTATTCTAAATATCCTTAAGTTGTATTTGTTTTGCTTAGTTAATAAGTTGAGCCGGGTGCAGTGGCTCATGCTTGTGATGCCAGCACTTTGGGAGGCCAAGTTGAGTCCAGGAGTTCGAGAACAGCCTGAGTAATGTGGCAAAACCCTGTCTTTACTAAAAACACAAAAAATTAGTTGGGTGTGATGGCGCATGCCTACAGTCCCAGCTACTCAGGAGGCTGAGGTGGGAGAATCACCTGAGCCCAGGAAGTCAAGGCTGCAGTGAGCCGTGTTTGCACCACTGTACTCCCACCTGGGAAATGGGAGTGAGAGCCTCTCTCAAAAATAAATTGGCAAGGGACAGTAGGAAATAATCTTTTGCCAGATAGTCTAGTTTGAATAAAAACATTATACCTCATTGTAAATAAATAAATACAAATTTTCATTTATACTACAGTCTGTTACTACTTATGACTCTAATAAACTATTAAACCAATGCTTCCCTAAATATCTCTATTCTGACCAATCAAACTCTAACAGGTTCCTGTGTAGCCATCAAAATGGATCGATCAAAGAAAATATATTTGAACAGACTTTATGCAAATGAATGTTTGTGAGCTTGTGAACTTTTTTCTTTTTAACTATTTGATCAAAAAATCATTTTTCACAACAAATTTGCCTGGAGGTGATTTCACCTGAGAAGTCCCAGAGAGACTAGGCTTTAGAATGTCAGTTGAAAACTATTTCTTTCCTGCTTGGGGAACAAAACACCATTTTCAACTCCCACTAGATTCTAAGGATTTAGATTTAATGATTATAGGCCATTGCATCAATCTAGATGTTCCAAAGGCCACACCTAGGAGATCCCCATTGGTCCTTATAACAATCAATGTTATTAAAGTTCTTTCTTACTGAATCTGACTTCGTATTGTGACTATAGAACATAAAAGCTGTTCTCCTGTCCAACAAAGGCAATCACCTGAACCGGCAACCTTAACATAGCTGCACTGCAGATTGGTTAAACCAAACTATACTGCATATAAATGAGACATTGGTTTCAGAAACAGGAAAACTAAAGGATATTTTAGAACCTTTGAAAAAAGGACCTGCCCTATGGCTATTTAACTTATTAGTGTAGAATTCACTAAAGCATTTTATCATCAATAGGACTTTATAAACTCAACCATGAAACAATATTTTAAAAGTAACCTTCTCCAGTTCATTGTTATTTTTAGCAGAGGCAGCTAAATAAAAATCCTGCAGCCAAGTTGGAGAGAAGATTGCCGTACTGGACAGGATGTACAGGTAATCTGTATTTGGGGCATGGGAAGGATTTTGAGGCTGAGTTTCTAGATAAAGATTTAATTAGTAAAGATTCAGATGTCCCCCTTGGCTGGGCTTTGAACTCATCAGGAATAGCCAGGACCAGGAAACTGATGGGGACATCATAATGAGTCCTATGGGTGACCCAAGGTCAGACTTAGGATGTAAGGCCAAAGCTGGGAGTTATGAGTAAACATTCAGTGTTCAAGGAAATAGAGCACTGTTGTAACCCAGACCTGAAGACTCATGAAATACATACTTGAGGGCCATGAGGGAGAACACATTCTGGCCATAAGGGAGAAATCTGGCCATAAGGGAGAAATGATCAGAGAATAGTGGGACAGGACATCCCCCTGTAAGGTAGGGATTACCAGCAGCAGGCATTTCCAGCAGAAACTAGATGCTCAGAGTCCAACTTTGCAGTCCTACAAGATGAATTCCCAACTTTTTTCCTATTGTCTGAGACAGTGGTCCGGAATCTGCAGTACTGCACAGAATCCTGGCTGTTGCTACACCTTATATACCCACTCATGTATTCCTGTATCATGAAATCCTTTCAAGTCTTCCTCTTGCTTACTTGTCCAGAGATTCCAGGCATTCCTGGGATACACATCTTCCCTAGTAATTATATCGAAGATTCCCCTAGGTGTCTACATGAGTCCCAACCAACTTCTCTCCCACTTGTCATGTCTGGAGTCTGCTAGCAATACCTATTAGGAGGAATTACATGCCCTCCTTTCTGAATGACAGCATCCACAGTAACTGCAAAGTGGCTTATCTCTTAAAAAAAAAAAAAAAGCCTCCACACCAAAATAATTCCTCACCTCCTGTTTTTCTTCTAATTGAGGTAATGAGCAGGAGTGGGCTTCTACCAGTAATGATTTCAATGTGATTTTCTTACTAAAGGCACAAAGTAAGAATAACAACAGCAGCATTAGCAGAAACAACTTTGATTTTTGATAGTGCTTCACCCTATAGGAGAATTTATCTGAGTTTTATCTAGACTTACAAACTTAATAAATAATTTTAATAATAACAAATGTCAATGAACAGTTAGGAGTAGGTAGTTTGAAGCGCCTTATATATAATCTCATACTTAATCCTCAAAACCTTACATAGTACTATTATATGCATTTTATATGCTAAGAAATTGAGATACAGAGCTTTGTGTATATTGTACAAGTCATATAGCTAATTAATAGTACAGCTGGAATGTGAACGTAGTCTGACACAGGAGTCCACTTAGCCATTGATCTGTGTGGCTCAATTATACTCTAAGCATCAGCTTTTCAGAACTACCCATGTTTTACTGAACATGACTTGATTTTTCCTCAGTCTTGAGCGTTCGAACACATTCTTCATGCCAATTAATTGTCTCTTTGATATTTATTTTCCTAGGTCAATCATATGCTTGCTTTCTCTCTTTTTTTTTTTGAGACAGAGTTTCGCTCTTGTTGCCCATACTGGAGTACAATGGCACAATCTCAGCTCACCACAACCTCCACCTCCCGGGTTCAAGTGATTCTCCTGCCTCAGCCTCCCAAGTAGCTGGGATTACAGGCGTGAGCCACCACGCTCAGCTAATTTTGTATTTTTAGTAGAGACGGGGTTTCTCCATGTTGGTCAGGCTGGTCTCGAACTCTGGACCTCAGGTGACCCACCCGCCTCGGCCTCCCAAAGTGCTGGGATTACAGGCATGAGCCACCGCGCCCGGCCAATCATATGCTTTCTTTAAAAATGTGTTCAAATTTCTTCAATGTATTATCATTACTGACCCCTATATAAATCAAAATTTGATCTCTCTTCATATTAATTACACTGTTACAATTTCTTGTTTTCACATCCATGTTCTTCAGTGGACCATTTAAAGAGCAAAGACTACACCTCAATCACCTTTATGTTCCATGTGACCGATATGAAAAGAGAATCAGTACCATGAGAAAACTGTCTGGAGTAATCTTGACTTGGCTGCTATGATTTTCCGAGTGATTTCTAGGGAGTAGCCTTTGTAAATGGCCTTGGGGAACCACAGCACCATCACCGAGTTCCTCCTCCTTGGGCTGTCTGCCGACCCCAACATCCGGGCTCTGCTCTTTGTGCTGTTCCTGGGGATTTACCTCCTGACCATAATGGAAAACCTGATGCTGCTGCTTGTGATCAGGGCTGATTCTTGTCTCCATACACCCATGTATTTCTTCCTGAGTCACCTCTCTTTTGCTGATCTCTGCTTCTCTTCAGTCATTGTGCCCAAGATGCTGGAGAACCTCCTGTCACAGAGGAAAACCATTTCATTAGAGGGCTGCCTGGCTCAGGTCTTCTTTGTGTTTGTCACTGCAGGGACTGAAGCCTGCCTTCTCTCAGGGATGGCCTATGACCGCCATGCTGCCATCTGCCGCCCACTACTTTATGGACAGATCATGGGTAAACAGCTGTATATGCACCTTGTGTGGGGCTCATGGGGACTGGGCTTTCTGGACGCACTCATCAATGTCCTCCTAGCTGTAAACATGGTCTTTTGTGAAGCCAAAATCATTCACCACTACAGCTATGAGATGCCATCCCTCCTCCCTCTGTCCTGCTCTGATATCTCCAGAAGCCTCATCCCCTTGCTCTGCTCCACTCTCCTACATGGGCTGGGAAACTTCCTTTTGGTCTTCTTATCCTACACCCATATAATCTCTAACATCCTAGGCATCAGCTCTACTTCGGGCAGAAGCAAGGCCTTCTCCACCTGCTCTGCCCACCTCACTGCAGTGACACTTTACTATGGCTCAGGTTTGCTCCGCCATCTCATGCCAAACTCAGGTTCCCCCATAGAGTTGATCTTCTCTGTGCAGTATACTGTAGTCACTCCCATGCTGAATTCCCTCATCTATAGCCTGAAAAATAAGGAAGTGAACGTAGCTCTGAAAAGAACTTTGGAAAAATATTTGCAATATACCAGACGTTGAGTTAAAAAACAAACATTGTTGGCCCAGCACTGTGGCTCATGCCTGCAGCAGGAGGATTGCTTGAGCTCAGGAGTTCGAGATTAGCTTGGCCAACATGGTGAAACCCTGTCTCCAAAAAAAAAAAAAATAGGCCGGGCATGGTGGTGTGCACCTGTAATTCCAGTTACTTGGAAGGCTGAGGGAGGAGGATCACTTGAGCGTGGGAGGTCAAGGCTGCAGTGAGCTGAGATTGCACCACTGCACTCCAGCCTGGGCAACAGAGCAAGACCCTGTCTCAAAAAAAAAAGATTGTGGAAAATTTGGGTCAAGCTGCATACAACATGACACTGGATAAGTTTATAGTAGTAAGTATTCCTGGCTACCCTCAGTGTCTGATACTGCAAGCTGTAAATTAGAAGTGCATGAGAGAATGGTACAAAGTTATTACAAGTAGGACGGTTAACTTTAATCCCTCTTAGTGACAAAGCAAATTATTAAATTATTACCTCAATAAAGTTTTGTTATGAACATATTGATTCATTTTTCTCATTCTAAAACATTCATCTTGGGCTTTGCATTTAGTAAAATCATTAGCGTCGCAAATCTATCATTATTTTTAATTTACTTTGGTGAACACACTAAAAGTCATGGCATTTAATAAGAACACAGTGTCATGGATGCGTGGGAGAGAAAAGTCACTAGATAAGACTTGATGGGAAGAAAGAGAAAGATTTCCAACCGTGTGGCCATAGAAGACATAAACACCTAAGAGAACTTCAGAGAGGGAATCAACATACTGAGGCAGAACTTGGACTCAGATAAAATTCCCAAGAACTTCACTGTGTGTGCAATGGCCAGCTCTCCGGTGCAAAAGATTGCAAGGAGGCTCTGCGGCTCTAGAAACTTCATTTCTCACATGGTCTTCATTCACTGTATAAGGGATTTATATTTTTTCCAATTAGCTGATCTTATCAGTGTGTCTTTTCCTTGTAGAGTGCAGGCTATGTACCCTAGACAAATAATCTTGTTTTGACCTCATCTCAAGTGAATCCTGAAACTATCTTTGTCTCATCTTTCATTGTTTAGTGTCAGGTGGTTTGCCGGTTCGAAGGCCACTGAATAACTCTCACGTAATAAACATTTTTTCCTATAAAACAAATGCTTCTGATTTGTTTAAGCTATATTTTACAATTGTCTAACTTACTGTAGTTAACTGAAAAGGTGCAAAAACTACAAATTATTGAATTTATTGAATATTAACTTGTACTTTTCTCAAGCTTCTTTCACAAACTCTCTTCGTTCTAATTGTCAGTTTTGAAAGCTTTTCATGAAAAAAACGTATCTGTTACAAGGGGGAAAGAAGCCTCCGGGACAGCAGTGATTTGCCTCAGCTGCACAAAGGCCAGGCCAGATGGAAGAGACCAGCCTTCACCGAAGGCCGCAGGGAGCCCGGAGACCCGGAGCCGAGCGTTCCTGTCACGCCTCAACCCCGAGGGGCCTGCGCATGCTCCGCGCTGCACGCGGCGCCCACGGCCCTGCCCTGATCCGCAGGAGCCCCCGATAGAGAAACCCAGATGAAAACACAAGCCCAGTGAGATGCTGGCCTCCTCATCTGCTACCCGCGCCATCACCTCTGCGCACCAAGCCTTCTGTCCCGGAGAAGAAGCCGTATTTGGTCTCCCTCGATGGGCGAGACTGGGGCCACGCAGGCACCGTGATCCCGGCACTGCCTCCCGGGGACCCGCCACTCATCCTGGAGCGGCTCAGGGCCGTTTAGCAGCTTCCGCAGGTGCTGCCTGGCCCCCGTAGACACCAAGCCAGCTTATCAAAATTAAGGCAGAAGGCCCAGCATTCGGTGTCCACACACCTGGACAAGCAGGAATGGGATCCTACAATGCGCAAAAACTGATTGCGAAGTGGCCTGAGGCAGTGTTTTTCAGTCAGGGACGTTGAAAGCTGGAGTTGACGGGGTTCTTTATCAGATGGTGGATCCAGAACTAAACCACATCCCCAGGCCACCAGTGGAATGAGCAATTCACGAGATCCTGGGGGACCAGAAGACAGCAATGGTGCCAGTGCCCCCTCCAGAGCCCAAAGACCAGGACCCTCCAGCCTTCCATCTCAGGGCGCTTCCCAAGAATATGTCCCACCCTTTTGAAAGCTCCATTTAAGTTAATGGTGAAGAAGTAGCTTCGGTTACATGGTTACATAAGAGTGCAACTTCAGAATGAAGATAGGCCGAGGTCTCACTGATTTCAATATTTCAGCCTTGACTGTGGGCAGTGTCCAGTTTGAACGGGGAGAGAGTTTGACGTTGGGGAAGTTGACTGTGTTGTCCCCTTCGTTGTGCTGCCATTTGACCAGCCTGTCCAAAGGTACAACGCCCAGTAGACACTACAGGGAGATAGAGAGACACTGCAGCAACCTGAGGTTGTCCTGAGACAAACTTTTATACTTGAACATGGAGACTGCACATGGATTTTGGGTTTGTGCTCTGTAATACACAAAAGCTACAATTAAAGAACATAACCAGTCCCAAAGATAATTTCAAAGAATAACGGCAATTTAAGAGGTAGCTGGAAGTGGGGATTTGACAGTGCTTATTTGACGTTATTTCTCAGAGTTGCAAACTAAAATGTACAAACCGTTAGCATCAGATATCTTGATGGTTGAAGGTTGTTATGACCTTCCTGTACATGAATCTTTTACGTTCCCTTTCCCTTGTAAGAGGTGACAAAACATGGAACCCTAGAATGTGTGAGGAAGCTTGGACATTAGGTATAAGGAAAAACATTTGCAAGCTGTCTGTCCAGGGCCTCTTCCTGTCCTGCAAGGGCTAGTGAGTCTTGGGTGTGTTTAGTTTATTCTCATGTTTGTGTTATTTGGAAAAGTGAATGGTCAATAAATGGCTTCAGATTTATAATAAAATCATTTGATACTAAAAAAATTTCACTAGGAATTTATCCTGAGTAAATCATCATGAATATGCACAAATGTATTTTTACAAAGATGTTTATTTCAATACTATTTATAGAGGTTAAAATTTTTGTAGCAATCGCCGGGCACGGTGGCTCACACCTGTAATCCCAGCACTTTGGGAGACCGAGGTAGGCAGATCACCTGAGGTCGGGTTCAAGACCAGCCTGACCAACACGGAGAAACCCCTTCTCTACTAAAAATACAAAATTAACCAGTCATGCTGATGCATGCCTGTAGTCCTAGCTATTCGGGAGACTGAGGCAGGAGAATCGCTTGAACCTGGGAGGCGGAGGTTGCGGTGAGCCGAGGTCATGTCACTGCACTTGGCAACAAGAGGGAAACTCCAATGCAAAAAAAAAAAAAAATTGTAGCAATCTAGATGTCTAACATGTGGTTTTTGTTACATATATTCTACTACATCCAGAGAAATATTTCATTACACAGAAACATTCATGATATACACTGTTAAGTTTTTAAAAAGTATATCACAACTCAACATGTAAAGTACAATCTGATTTACGTTTTTATAACTATATTTATTTCTGTCTGTATAACTATGTCATTGTAAATTTATCTATCTACCTATCCATGTTTATATCTGTCATTATTGATATTGCCACAGAAAAAATAGACACCTCCAAATATTCATTTCTTAATAATGTACAAAATAAAAAATACCCTCATCTGGCCATTGATATTTCACAAATGGTGTCTCCTCTCAACTGATACTCCAGAATACCCTAAACGCACTATGTCTTCCAAACACAACAATTCAAGGCCTGATTTGCTTTCTTTGGCCTAAGATGAGGCATCAGTTAAAACCCCAAGGTCAAGCTTCCTATGGTGAAGGAGAGTAGAAATAACTGAACCCTGGACTTGAAGTTGGTTATACTCAGCGCACAGATGTCACAAGAGGATAGTGATTGAGAGAAAGATACCAACAGATCCAAATTCCCTTTAGCATAAGTAAAAGACATTAGATCATAACTGCATGAAGACATGTCTACAATTCTAGAGGCTCAGCAATGGTCTCCCCATTGCAGGGGCAATGCCCTTGAACTTCAATGCTCACATAACCCCACTGCTTACTATACCACCCTTCAGTAAAAAGACCCCATCTAGTCCTTAAGGAAACTCTTCTTGTAATTCTCTCAAGGGTTTTTATGTTGTGGCCTCCAGAAATATGAGGAGAACTTGGCTGTATATTGACCCTCCCAAGAAGTATAAATAACTGTTGACAATCCTAGCATATACCTGAGTGCTTATTAATGAGAGATTGAATTTATAGGGAATTTCTGAGCATTAATTTCCCAGATACACCATCACCTTAAGAGGCCTGAAGCCTCCTCCTATAAGACAGATGACAAAAGGGTGCAAATATACTAGAGACAAAACCACGCAAAGTAATAGTTCATGCTGAGGTTTTTCAATATTATTCTAGCTTCATTGCATTATTTGCTGTTTTACTATTAAAGCCTTTGCAAACTATAAAATTTCTTCTGTTCTTTTATCCTCACAAAACATATCACACTTAAAAAGTATGTACTAAACATGTACATTCCAGTTAAAGAATGATTACAAATGAATGTACATGTACCCACTACCCAGCTTTAAGAATTATTCATTTTATTCCAGGCATGGTGGCTCACGCCTGTAATCCCAGCACTTTGGGAGGCCAAGGCGGGCAGATCACGAGGTCAGGAGATCGCGACCATCCTGGCTAACATGGTGAAACCCCGTCTGTACCAAAAATACAAAAAATTAGCCGGGTGTTGTGGTGGGCACCTGTAGTCCCAGCTACTTGGGAGGCTGAGGCAGGAAAATGGCGTGAACCCAGGAGGCAGAGCTTGCAGTGAGCCAAGATCGCTCCACTGCACTCCAACCTGGGCGACAGAGCGAGACTCCATCTCAAAAAAAAAAAAAAAAAAAAAAGTTATTCATTTTACCACCCCTCCTCTACTACCCAAAACTAATCACTACCCTGGATTTGTTCATCATTCCCCTTGCTTTGTCGGGGATCAGAACATGATACTCCAAAATGTGGCACTTTAGCATACTGAGTATTTTAAGCAGAAGGAAACAGAAAACCCCAGAATCAGGAAGATCACTCTCTGAACTTCTCCCACCTTTCTTCTTTGAAGAAGGTAATTAGAAAAATTCTCTGACCTATGTCCCCTGAAAGTAGGTCATAAGACCCTCACTCCAGAGGAGTCTTGCCAAGAAGAATCTGAAGCCGTTAACTACCATTAGATCACACCCCTTTGTCCTCCAATCATTCTTCTGTGTGACTGTCCATAAGAATACACAGTTTTCCCTGGGTTTTGGGGTCTTCATTTCTGAAGACTCCAATGTCACATAAAAGTTATATTAAATAAATTTGTATGCTCTTATCTTGTTATTCCATCTTTTGTTATAGGGGTATCAGCCAAGAACCTTGTGATAGATGAGAAAAGGATATTACTTTTTCTCTCTTACAATTTTCTTTAAATAATTTAGTTTTATCTGGTTCTGAAGTTTAGATAAATAAAATTATATTATATGTATTATTGTGACTTGCTTCTTTTCACTCACAGGAAATTATCACCAGACCTAACTATGCTAATTATCAAGAAGACCTAACTATGCTAAATACCTATGCACCCAGATTCATAAAGCAAATATCCTTTTGCTTTAAATTTGCATAAAGCAAATTCTTAGAGACCTGCAAAGAGACTTAGATAACTGCACAATAATAGTGGGAGACTTCAACCGTCCATTGATAGTATTAGACAGATCATCAAGGCAGAAAACTAATAAAAAGATATTCAGGACCAGAACTTGACACTTGATCAATTGGACCTAATACACATCTGCAAAACTCTCCACACAAAAGCAACAGAATATACATTCTTCTCATCGCCACATGACACATACTCTAAAATTGACCATAAAATCAGACATAAAACAATCCTCAGCAAATGAGAAAGAACCAAAATCATACCAACCACAATCTTTCTATAAAAAAAGAAATCAGTACTAAGAAGATTGCTCAAAGCCATACAATTATGTGGAAATTAAACAAACTGCTCCTGAATGACCTTTAGGTAAACAATAATATTAAGGCAGAAATCAAGAAATTTTTTGAAACTAATGAGAACAAAGATACAACATACCAGAATATCTGGGGCACAGTTAAACAATGTTAAGAGTGAAGTTTATGGTGCTAAACACCCACATCAAAAAGTAGAAAGATCTCAAATTAAAACCTAACATCACACCTAGAGGAACTAGAGGAACAAGAGCAAACAAACCACAAAGCTAGAGGAAGGCAAGATCAGAGCTGAACTGAAGGAAACTGAGATGAAAAAAGCATACAAAAGAATCAATAAATCCAGGAGATTGTTTTTTGAAAGAATAAATAAAATAGATAGACTACTAGATAGAATAATAAAGAAAAAAAGACAAGAGCCAAGTAAACACAATCAGAGATGACAAAGGGCACATTACCACCAACCCCACAAAAAAATATATATATAAAAAAGACTGCTATGAACACTTCTATGCACACAAGCAAAAAACCTAGGAAAAACAGATATGTTCCTGGATGCATATACCCTCCCAAGACTGAACCAGGAAGAAATTAAATCCCTGAACAGATGAATAATAAATTGCAAAATTGAATGAGTAATAAAAAGCCTATGAACCAGAAAAATCCCAGGATGAGGCAGATTGAAAGCTGAATTCTACCAGATGTATAAAGAAGAGCTGGTATGATTCCTACTGAAGCTAATGCAAAAAAAAAAAAAGAGGAAGAGGGACTCCTCTCTAATTCATTCTATGAGGCCAACATTATTCTTATGCCAAAACCTGGCAAAGACACAACAACAACAAAACTTCAGGCCACTATCCTTGATGAACATAGATGCAAAAACCCTCAACAAAATACTGTCAAACCAAATCCAGCAGCACATCAAAAAGCTAATCCACCATGATCAGATAAGTTTTATCACTGCGATGCAAGGTTGGTTCAATATATATAAATCAATAAATGTGATTCATCACATAAACAAAACTAGAAACAAAAACCACATGATCATCTCAATGGATGATCCATCTCATCCATGGATTTCTCAATCCATCTCACTGGATTCAGAAAAGGCTTTTAATAAAATTCAACATCCTTTCATGTTAAAAACCCTCAGCAAACTAGGCTTTGAAGGAACATACTTCAGAATAATAACAGTCATTTATGAAAACCCATAATGAACATCATACTAAATAGGCAAAAGCTGGAAGCAAAACCAGAACAAGACAAGGATGTCTTCTCTCATCACTTCTATTCAACATAGTTCTGGAAGTCTGAGCCAGAGCAATCAGGCAACAACAAAAGGCATCCAAATATGAAGAGAAAAATCAAACTTTCCCTGTTTGCAGATGATATGATTCTACACCTAGAAAACCCCATAGTCTGTGCCCAAAATCTCCTTGATATGATAAATAACTTTAGCAAATTTCAGGACACAAAATCAATGTACAAAAACCAGTAGCATTCCTGTACATCAACAATATCCAAGCTGAGAGCCTAATCAAGAATGCAATCTCATTCACGATAGCCACAAAAAAAAAAATTCCTAGGAGTACAGCTAACCAGGGAGAAGAAAGATATTTACAAGAATTATAAAACACTGCTTAGAGAAATCAGAGATGACACAAACAAATGGAAAAACATTCAATGCTCATGGATAGGAAGGATCAATGTTGTTAAAATAGCCATACTGCCCAAAACAATTTACAGATTCAGTGCTATTCCTATCAAACTACCAAGGACATTCTTCACAGAAATTGAAAAAACTATTTAAAAATTCATATGAAGCCAAAAAAGAGTTTGAATAGGCAAGGCAATCCTAAGCAAAAGAATAAAGCTGGAAGCATCACATTACCCAACTACAAACTATACTACAGAGCTGCAGTAACCAAAACAGCATGGTACAGATACAAAAACAGACACATAGATCAATGGACCATAATAGAGAGCCCAGAAATAATGCCACACACCCACAACCATCTAATCTTCAACAAAGTTGACAAAAAGAAGCAATGAGGAAAGAACTCCCTACTCAATAAATGGTGCTGGGATAACTGGCTAGCTATATGTGAAAGATTGAAACTGAACCACTTGCTTACACCACATACAAAAATCAATTCAAGATGGATTAAAGAGTTAAATATAGAATCCAAAATTATAAACACTCTGGAAGATAACCTAGGATATACCATTCTGGATGTAGGCCTTGGCAAAGATTACATGACAAAGATGCCAAAAGCAATTGCAACAAAACCAAAAATTGACAAATGGGGCCTAACTAAGTGAAAGAACTTCTGCACAGCAAAAGAAACTATCAACAGAGTACAGAGACAACCTAAGAATGGGCGAATATTTTTGCAAACTATGCAGCCAACAAAGGTCTAATATCCAGACTCTATAAGGAACTTAACCCTTTTCCCACTTAGAAACAAAACATGCAACTCGCTGCTGACGCTCATTTAATTTTACATAAACATGCTTTTTGAGACTGAAGCAAATCTGACTGACTTTTAATGTGAAAATAAAATATAAAAACTGTTCTTGGAGTTATTTATAAACAGAACTAACATCAGAATTGTCTGAATTATCAGAATCGCCTATTTTGGAAAAATCTGTTTCATCAAATGAATCTTTGGTCAACAACTGTTAGAGAACAATATTAACATCACACACAGGAATGCTATGTTTTCTAGGATTTGACATTTGCAGCAATTGAGAACTACTATGTTTCATGAATGGAAATACCACTACTAAAAACAGAATGCTTTAAAAGAACAATGTCTTTTGTTTCCAAAGTTGATATACTAAAGCAATGCAAAAATAATAATAAAAGCAAGATATTTTGTGGCAAAGTTATCTTGGGGTAAACACTGCAGCCACAAGCACAGCTGGTGAGTATTCTCAGGGCAAACAGGAAAAGGGTGAAACAAATTAACAAGCAAAAAACAACCCCATTAAAAAGAAGGCAAAGCACATGAATAGACACTTTTAAAAGAAAATGACACACGGCCAACAAGCATATGAAAAAATGCTCAACATCACTAATCATTAGAGAAATGCAAATCAAAACTACAATGAGATACCATCTCACACCAGTCATAATGGCTATTAATAAAAAGTCAAAAAATAAAAGATGCTTGTCAGGTTACAGAGAAAAGGGAAGGCTTATACACTGCTGATGGCAATGTAAATTACTTCAGCCATTGTGGAAACAGGCGTGACAATTTCTCAAAGAACTTAAAGCAGAATTGTCATTCAACCCAGCAATCCCATTATTGGATATATACCCGAAGGAATATAAATTATTCTACCATAAAGACACATACATGCATATGTTTCTCACAGCACTATTCACAATAGCAAAGATATGGAATCAACCTGGGTGCCCATCAACAGTAGACTGCATTTTTTAAATCTGGTACATATACACCCTGGAATACTACACAGCCATAAAAAGGAATGAGATCATGTCTTTTGTAGCAACATGGATAGAGCTGGAGGACATTATCCTAAGCGAACTAATGCAGGAACAGAAAACCAAATACTGCATGTTCTTACTTATAAGTGGGAGCTAAATGATGAGAACACATGGACTCAAAGAAGGGAACAACAGACACCAGGGCCTACTTGAGAGCAGAGGGAGGGAGGGAGGAGGGATAATACTGAAAAACTACCTATTTGGTGACAAAATAATCATACACCAAAGCCCCATGACATGCAATTTATCCATATAACAAACCTGCACGTGTACCCCTGAACCTAAAATAAAAGTAAAAAAAAAAAAAGATAATGCACCACAATCAAGTGGGATTTATACTAGGGATGCAAGGATGGTTCAAAATATGAAAATCAATAAATGTGATAATATTATATCAACAGAATGAAGGGCAAAAGCCATATGATCATCTCAATAGATGGAGAAAAGAATTTTATAAAATTAAATATCACTTCATGATAAAAACTCTCAATAAACTAGACTTAGAAGAAACATACCTCAAAATAATCAAGGCCATATATGACAAACACAGAGCCAACATCAAACTGAATGGGGAAAAACTGACAGACTTTCCTCTAAGAACTGGAAAAAGACAAGGATGCCCATTTTCACCACTCCTATTCAACATAGCACTGTAAGACTCCTGGCCATAGAAATCAGGCAAGAGAAAGAAGTAAAAGGCATCCACACTGGAAAAGAGGAAGTCAAATTGTCAAATTGTTTCTTAGTTGATGACATGATCTTATACCTAGAAAAACCTAAAGACTCCACTAAAAAACTCTTAGATTTGATAAATGAATTAAAGTTTCAGGATACAAAATAAATGTACAAAAATTAATAGCATTTCTATAGAATGATAGTAATTTAACTAGGAAAGAAATCAAGAAAGCAATCCCATTTACAATAGCTACAAAAGTAAAACAAAATACCTATAGTGACAAATTAAACCGAGGAAGCGAAAGATCTCTACAAGAGAAACAACAAAGCACTGATGAAAGAAATTGTACATGACACAAACAAATGGAAAAACATCCCATGATCACAAATCAGAAGAATTAATATCATCAAAATGACCATACTGCCCAAAGCAATCTACAGATTCAATGCAATCCCTATCGAAATGCCAACATCATTCTTCACAGAATTAGAAAAAGCAATTGTGAAATTCATATGGAACCAAGTAGAGCCCAAACAGCCGAAGAATCTGGAGGATAAAGAACAAAGCAGCCCACATCACATTACCTGACTTCAAAATATATTACAACACTATAGTAACCAAACAGCATGGTATTGGTATAAAAATAGACACATAGACCAATGGAACAGAATAGAGAACCCAGAAATAAAGCCACAAATTTATAGCCAACTGATTTTTGACAAAGCCAGCTAGAACTTACATTATGGAAAGGACACCATTTTCAATAAAAAGTGCTGAAAAAATTAGATAACCACATGCAGAAGAATGAAACTGGACCTATATCTCTCACCATATACAAAAATCAACTCAAAATAGATTAAAGACTTAAATTAAAAGACTGAAACTAGGCCAGGCACAGTGGCTCATTCTTGTAATCCCAGCACTTTGGGAGGCCGAGGCAGGCATATCACTTGAGCTCAGGAGTTCGAGACCAGCCTGGGCAACATGGCAAAATGTTGTCTCTACAAAAAGTATAAAAATTAGCCAAGCATGGTGGTGTATGTCTGTAATCCCAGCTATTCAGGGGGCTGAGGCAGGAGGATCGCTTGAGCCCGGGTGGTCAAGGCTGTAGTGAGCTGCAGTGGTGCCACTGCACTCACCCTGGGTGACAGAGCAAGACCTTGTCTCAAAAAAAAAAAAAAAGAAAGAAAGAAAACCTAGGAAAAACTCTTCTGGGCATTGGTCTAGGCAAAGAATTCATGACTAAGACCTCAAAAGCACAAGCAACAAAAACAAAAATAAATAAATGAAATTTAATTAAACTAAAAAGCTTCTGCAAAGCAAAAGAAATAACCAACACATGAACAGACAACCTGCAGAATGCAAGAAAGTATTTGCAAACTATGCATTCAACAGGGCATTAATATTCAGAATGTACAAGGAATGCAAACAACAACAAAAAAACAAATAATCCTATTTAAAAGTGGGCAAATGGCCAGGTGCAGTGGCTCATGCCTGCAATCCTAACACATCTGGACGTCGAGGCAGGAGGATCGCTTGAGCCAGGAGTTCAAGACCAGCCTGGGCAATGTAGCAAGACCCCATCTCTATTAAAATTAAAAAGTTAGCTGGGCATGGTGGTGTGAGTCTGTGGTTCCAGCTACTGGGGAGGCTGAGGTGGGAGGATCACTTGAGCCCAGGAGGTTGAGGGTGCAGTGAGCTATGATTGCACTACTGCACTCCAGTCTGGGTGACAGAGCAAGACTCTATCTCAAAAAAAAAAAAAAAAAGTGAAAGAAGGATGTAAATAGATATTTTGCAAAAGAAGACATATAAATGGCCAACAAGTATAGGAAAAAATGCTCAACGTCACTCATCATCAGAGAAATACAAATTAAAATTGCAATAAGATATCATCTTACACCAGTCAGAATGGCTAGAATTCAAAGGACAAAAAATAACTGATGTTGGTGAGGATGCAGAGAAAAGGGAATGCTTATACACTGTTGGTGGGAATGTAAATTAGTACAACCTCTATGAAAAGCAGTATGGAGATGATAGATATGTTAATTAGCTCCATTACGGTGATTATTTCACAATGTATACATATATCAAAATATCAGTTTGCATATCTTAAATATATACAATTTTTGTTCATCAATTATACCTCATAAAAGCTGGGGGGAAGGATGTATTGGTGTATTTAATGAAATATTGAAAAGACATTTATTTTTCCTATTTAAGAATGAGGATATACAAGGAGGCTGCATGCCTTCAGACGACCCCTCAGCGCCGTCACTGTGCCTAGGTATCTGCGTTTACATCTCAGCCCCATAGGAATGACCCCACAAAAACACTGAATCTCATTTGAAAAGAATTACAAGTGTTTGGGGTAGGGATAAGTGTCAGAAGGGAGAGGAAATAAGGCAGGCAATCACTGACTCCCTTCTGATCCAGTGATACCATACTATATGTGATACAAGTGGTTTGGGAATAGAATTCAGTAGACATTTCAGAAGGGTCAGGCTTCTCTACTTAACTCTGACTTATTACAATAGCCCTAGAACTCAAGTGGTGGAACAATCAATAGTTTAAGTTAAGTATCCTTTCCCTTTACACAGAAAGTATCCATCAAACTCCAAAGGAAAGGAAAATGGTGGAAAGGCTAAATTAGCATGACTAGCAATCGTGGGAGTTCTCTTGCTGCCACCATTCTTAAGCCTTGGCCTCACCTCTGTTCCCACTCAGGTTGGTCCCTAAAGAGTACATGAAAAGAGAAATGAGAAGTGGACTTGGGCAGAAAAATGAGCATAGCTAAATGAGCTAAATGGTAAGCATCATGTTTTCATTCCCCAAAACATGTCCTCTCTCTTTCTTATCATCATAAGGTTAGTTGGGACCCAGAAAAATGGCAAGTCCCTTGAGAACTTCCCTGCAAAATATGGTGCAACCACTATGAACAAGAAATGGAAGAATGAATTGTACAGGTATAAGAGGTAAGAGATCCTTTCCTGAGTTCCCCTTAGCCTTAGAATGACAGGGGAAGGCAGTGACTCTACTAGTAGGGCAAGAATGTCAGCTTACAGGCCGGGCGTGGTGGCTCCTACCTGTAATCCCAGCACTTTGGGAGGCTGAGGAGGGCAGATCATGAGGTCAGGAGTTCAAGATCAGCCTGGCGTGTATGGCGAAACCCCGTCTCTACTAAGAATACAAAAATTAGCCGGGCATGGTAACGCACACCTGTAGTCCCAGCTACTCGGGAAGCTGAGGCAGAAGAATCGCTTGAACCCGGGAGGTGGAGGTTGCAGTGAGCCAAGATTGCGCCACTGCACTCCAGCCTAGGTGACAGAGGGAGATTCCATCTCAAAAAAAAAAAAAAAAAAAAAAAGAATGTCAGCTTACGAGAGAGTTAGCAGCCCATTATAGTATACTATAAGACACATATTGCAGCTGTAAGATTAATGATAACCTTAAGGCCCACTCAAACATCTCACAGGACCTACACTATATATGATGATGCAACTTGTCCTAGTAATACTCTGGCCAGAGTTGGAAATCCCCAGGCCACCTTGCATCATACTGCTAAGTGACATATAGTGTAGGCCATGTGTGATATTTGAGTGGGCCTTATGGTTATTGTTAATCTTGTAGCCACAGTATGTCTCTAATAGTATACTACACCCACAAAGGGTCTTATGACCAGAACAAAAGGAAATTGACTTAGCAAATATGCCTTGGACAGCCTTGCCAGCAACTGGATAAGGATCATCTACGCCATGCTAGATTACCAGGAGAGAGAGGGCCACACCTGAGGGCCAGAGGGGATGAGTCACATGTGGAGCAGGAAATCAGCATAGAACCAAGGCAGGCCACCAGTGAGTAGATGCCTGTGGTCACCAACACCACAGTTACTCTAGGGTCAGCATAACATCAACCCCCAATAAGAGACAAGAAGGGGGAAATCTTAATGTATAGTTATGAAACCTTAAATGACTGAGAAATCACAGAATTTTTCACTGAGTTCATACTTAACATGACTGAATTAAATTTTTGCTTCAGACATAAACAGAAGCTTGAAAGATAAATTAATACAGTTTGAGGATTCCTAATCCAAAATTCTCCAAAATTCAAAACTTTTTGAGCACCAACATGAAGCTCAAAGGAAATGCTCATTGGAGCATCTGAATTTTGGAATTTAAGATTAGGGATGCTCAGCTGGCAAGTGTGATGAAAATATTCCAAAATCTGAAAAACTGTGAAATCCAAAACATTTCCCTCCCAAGCATTTTGGATGAGAGATACTCATCCAAAATGTGTATCTCCAAAATGTGTTTAAAAGAAAATCATATTTTGCATACCTGAGTCTGTGGGCTAAAAAATTACAATACACCACTGATCAAGAAAATGCAAGTTAGACCAGGCACGGTGGCTCACACCTGTAATCCCAGCACTTTGGGAGGCTGAGGAGGGTGGATCACTTTAGGTCAGGAGTTTGAGACCAGGCTGGACAAAATGGTGAAACACTGTCTTTACTAAAAGTACAAAAAACTAGCCAGGCTTGGTGGCAGGCACCTGTAATCCCAGCTACTTGGAGGTTGAGCCATAAGAATCACTTGAACCTGGGAAGTGAAGGTTGCAGTAAGCTGAGATCACACCATTGCACTCCAGCCTGGGCGACAAGAGCAAAACTCCATCTCAAAAACAAAAAAAAAGAAAAAAGAAAATGCAAGTTTGTGTTGACATTACCTTTACTCCCTGAGACATCTGTGTCTTTGGACAGGAGACAAAAATGATGAACTACCTAGTGTCTTTACAGATTTTCAGACAGAGTTCGAATTTTATCATTTTGTTGCTTGACTTCCACAATAATCAAGCTATAGATTATGAATTTTAAAAGTGTTACAATGCAGTCCTGCAAAGATAACGGCCTGGTCACACACACAAACCATCGAGGTGCTAAGGCAGCTGACTAAGCCTGTCTTGTATAATAGAATTCACCAGATATTGTGGGGAGAAGATGGAGAAGGCCTTGCTCTTACAGTTAGCTGAGCTCATTACCCATCGCTGATTCCTGATCTGAGGGTGAAGCAGGTCCTGGCATGACCTTATAGAGAGAGGACAGCTGGAACCCATGCCAGGTCTCACTGGACACCTTGTGTGAGACATCCTTTGGCTGTGACATTTCTCCTTACTTGAAGTTACTTCTGTGTTATATCCTTTTCCCAAAGTAACCATAGGTTGGTAAGCATCATTGTTTGGGGTCCTGTGAGGGACCAGAAGTGTTTTTGGACTTTGCTATTAAAGAAAAATTAGGTGTTTTGGACTTAGCCATTACACTCTGCCTAACTGCTGCCATTAGTTCAGCCAGCCAGCATCATATGCAGGATTAGAAATTTGTCTCCCCAACTCATTTTTAGCTAAAACTATAACTAAGGCATTATTTAGATAGAAAAGGGGTGGTTCTGATAAAGAGGATGAAAATGAATCATTGACACCATGTGGTTGGTTGCCCACTTGCCCTTAGTTTGAAGTAGCACATGCTTTGAAATCACTTGCTGATAATAAACCTTCCCAGTGAGATCTGAAAATTATAAAACTGAAACCTCAGGAGCTAGTAAAATGGATTGGCAGGAAATTTCAATCCGGTGGCAGGTCCACTAAAATTCAGTTCCACGGTTGCTGCATTAGCAAAGATAAAAGGAAACCCAAAGATCTCCTTTGGTTGAGCTTCACCCTCTCTGGCCAGGAGACGGCGCTCCAACCAAAGGAAGCTGGGCAACCATAACCTGACACCGGGCGGTACCTATGAGACTAATTACTACTAAAAAGATATTTAGTTAAGTTGAAATGTATTTCTAATATGTAGGCAATTTTAATTTTGATGTAGTTGTTTAATTTTTCTGTAATTAATGGGCCATTGAAAATTGCATTCTTGTTAATTGTTGGAATTTTCCTACTGGCCTACATGGTAAGTTTTGGTTATTCCTCAGCCATTATATATATATATGCCACCTTTTTATGGCAAAAATTACTTTTTGGTTGTAAAGATGTTTATTCTGTGTTCTTTGCTAATAAAGATTTGTTATCGGCCGGGCACGGTGGCTCACACCTGTAATACTAGCACTTTGGGAGGCCAAGGGGAGCAGATCACGAGGTCATGAGATCGAGACCAACCTGGCCAACATGGTGAAACCCCATCTCTACTAAAATACAAAAAAAAAAAAAAAATTAGCTGGGCGTGGTGGCTCTTGCCTGTAGTCCCAACTACTCAGGAGGCTGAGGCAGGAGACTCACCTGAACCTGGAGGTGGAGGTTGCAGTGAGCCAAGATCATGGCATTGCACTCCAGCCTGGTGACAGAGCAAGACTCTGTCTCAAAAAAAAAAAAAAAAAAAAAGACATTTCAAATGC
Organism: Pan paniscus; assembly: GCF_029289425.2. NCBI lineage: Eukaryota > Metazoa > Chordata > Mammalia > Primates > Hominidae > Pan > Pan paniscus. Next base: position 45,642,144 of record NC_073259.2, on the reverse strand, counting down.
GGCAAGCTGACTGATAATGGAAGAAGGGCAAAAGGAAACATGAAAGTAAGGGGTTGTTAAGTGAAATAATTGAGACATTTTGTAGTGTTAAAAGCAGCTTCCCTTTGAGCCCTTGTTGAAATGGCTCCTGAGGGTTTTAGATCAAGGTGCAGTGTTCCTGTCCTTGAACACTGCTGAGTAGGGAAGAATGTTTGCCAGCTCTTAAGGGAATATTTGGGCTTACACTGGATCTTCAGTTGTCCGCTACCTTTGCAGGGATAGTTCATGGGGCAGCTGCTAGTTCACTAGACTGGATCAAGGGAAGGACGTGTCATACATACCCAGATATGTCTGAGCTCCTGGTTCTGATGTGTTTCACATACAGATTGGTGGTTTCTAATCAAGAGAGTGAGCACATGCTAGTATGACCCTGTAGGGGGAAGAATATTGGAGCTCCCTCCAGGGCCCTCTCCAGGACTCCTTGATGGGAGGCAGCTTTTGGCTGTGATGCATATCCTTACTTTAATGCTGTTGCTACATTTGTATCATTTTTCCTGTAAATCATAGATTTGTAAGCAATGTCATTTTGGGTCCCTGGAGTCTTCTTTATCAATGGAGTCCTGTCTAACTGTCATCATTAGTACAAAAAAACCTCTTACCCTCAGGAAGTCTGCAGTTTATTGGGAGCTGAATAGCAAGTGTGGGGTCAGCAAGGAGGCCCAGAAGGTTAGCAGGGAGGGTTTCTCATGAGCCAAGGGGAGAAACTGTAGGTTAGTCATTCAGACTGCAATGAAGTCTAAATGAGCTAGGGTTATTTTGCCCTAAGCCCATAACCAAAGAGCTTGCTGGGGATTTTGAGAAAGGCGGACATTAGAAGATATCTGGGTTTGAGGAAATTTTTTCTGGAGGGAGAATAAATCATAAGTACTCAAGGACTTGAATGAAGTCTCATAAAACTTCGAAGTGAAAATAATAGATTTTTCTATTAAATAATATAATTAGTATTTAATGGAATAAGCTAATGATATGCAAAATCAACTGAAGATGCAGCATGACTGACCATTAATATATCTAATATTATCTATATCTAACATGAACATGTCCCACCATACTCTCTAATCCCAAGTCCAAGGCTTTCCTGAGCTAAGCTGCAGCTACAGCAATCGGAAGGTGGAAGTGGTAAAGCCCCAGGTCCCATGGGAGTCCTGTCTGCAGCAGCGTGTGTGACCTTTTTTTTTTTTTAATTTTTGTAAGTTTCTTTATTACAAAAATATGTGCCTCTAGTTTTAAGAAAAACCCAACCATAAAATAGGTATAAAGTAAAAAGTTAAAGTCCCCCCCAAAAACCTTGACCATTCACTTAACTGCTTTTCTCGAAAAATACCCATACTTCCAAGATTGCTTGTGTAGCCTTACAGATGTTTTTATGCATCTATATGCAAGTATTTTTGTTTTAAATACAAATTGCAGCATACTATATGAAGTTTTTAACTTGTTTTGAAATATTCTGGTCATCTTTCCTTGTCAGTATATATAAATCTAATTCATCTTTTCATAGTTGCATAGTATTCCACTGAGTATGTCTTAGGCACTTCCCTTCTGTAGAAATTTAGGTTAACTCCAGCTTTTTACTCTTGCAAACCACACTGCAATGAGCATCACTATACAGAACATCATTATACACTAATATCAGTATTATCTATAAGATAAATTCCTTAGACAGAAAAAGATGGTGTCAAGCAGCAGCGTAGGCAGAATCCTTTTTCCCAAATCTCTTCAGCCAATTCTGGGTATTGTCTTTTTAGTCTTCACCAATGTGGTAGAAGAAAATGGCATCTCATTTTCATTTGCATCTCGTTTTTTTTGTTTTTGTTTTTTTTTTTTGGAGGGGGGAACGGAGTCTCGCTCTGTCACGCAGGCTGATGCGCAGTGGTGCAATCTCGGCTCACTGTAACATCTGCTTCCCGGGTTCAAACGATTCTCCTGCCCCAGCCTCCCGAGTGGCTGGGATTACAGACGCCCGCAAACGCTCTGGCTAATTTTTGTATTTTTAGTAGAGATGAGGTTTCGCCCTGTTGGCCAGGCTGGTCTCTAACCCCTGACCTCAGGTGATCCACCCACTTCGGCCTCCCAAAGTGCTGGGATTACAGGCATGAGCCATCATGCCCAGCCTATTTGCATCTCTTTATGTAAGAATGAAGATCAGTATGTTTACTGGCCATCTACATGTTTTCCTCTCTGAAATGTGCTGCCCATTTTCCTATTGGGTTATCCATCTCTCTTCTTGACAATTTTTGTAAGTTTTCTACCAACCTTTGGCCCAATGTGCTGTAAATATTTGGCCCAATTAACTGCTAAATTTGATTTGTAGTGTTTTCAGCCCTACAGAAACTTTTTGATTTTTTTTTCCTCTTGAGACAGTCTCAGTCTGTTGTGCAGGCTGGAGTGTGCAATGATACGATCTCAGTTCACTGCAACCTCCGCTTCCCGGGTTCAAGCCATTCTTCTGCCTCAGCTTCCCAAGTAGCTGAGATTACAGGCATGTGCCACGATGCCTAATTTTTGTATTTTTTGGTAGAGACGAAGATTTGCCATGTTGGCCAGGCTGCTCTCGAACTCCTGACCTCAAATGATCCACCCACCTCAGCCTCCCAAAGTGCTGGGATTACAAGCGCGACTCACTGCGCCCGGCCCTTTTTGATTTTTATCCAATTAAATTTATCTATCTTTTCCAAGTTGGAGTTTCAGGTCATACCAGGGAAGCTCTTCGCCAGACAATAACTTGGGGAAATTTTTTTTTATGTAACTTCTAAATCATTACTTAAATGATGTCAATAATACTTATATACCAGCACCTATAGAGGCAGCTCCCTTCCAATATCAATATCAATTTTTTTTTTCTTTTTTGAGATGGAGTCTTACTCCGTCACCCAGGCTGGAGTGCAATGGTACGATCTTAGCTCACCGCAACCTCTGCCTCCTGGGCTCAATGATCCTTCCACCTCAGCCTCCCAAGTAGCTGGGACCACAGATGCGTACCACCATGCCTGGCTAAGTTCTTCCATTTTTGGTAGGGACAGGGTTTCACCATGTTGCCCAGTCTGGTCTAGAACTTCTGAGCTCAAGCTATCCACCCACCTCAACCTCCCAAAGTTAGGGGATTACAGGTGTGAGCCACCGTGCCCGGCAATATAAATTACTTAACAAAAATAAGCCAACTACTCTTTCTCTAAAACTTTCCTATAATCAACTGATGAGCAAGCTCTGTGCCAATTAAATATTGCTTACAACTACTATAATAAAGGTTTAATTTTTTCCCTTAAATTTCTTTTTAAAATATAGAAGTTGAGAAACAGTAACTACCAATAGGTTTAATTTCTAACAAACCCCTCAATCCTTAAACTATCAACAGCATAAATGTAAAATAAAGTCCAACAACTAGATTTTCCCTATTGTAGCTATAATTTAGTCATCTCTACAAAAGTCAATGAATACTTTCTGTACACTTGTAATTTTGCAATATCAGAAAACTGCTTTATGGTGCTATCAACAAAGTATTCTGTTCTTTTCCATTTTAAGAAACTGAAACAAACAAAAGCGTTCTACCTCAAATCAAAATTATAAAATAAGCCTTTCAAGTTAGCATATCAATTCAAACCACTACTTGAAGCTAAATTAAATGGTTAATCTAGCCACCCTCTCTCTGGCGTGTGTGACCCTTTCTATCCGGGGGCTGAACATGGATGTTCCAGGAACATTAGCACTCGGGTGATGGATATACAGCTGAAAGGTTGGTATTGCCCCATGTAAATGCACCTCTCTATCTGACTCCCAAGCATCTAAGGAAGAACTAAAACAGAGGAAGTTTTCCCTGTCTTGAGGATGGGAAAGCATAAGACTGGAGTGCAGAGGTGGGTGCCTGGAAGTGGGACTGGCAACTTATCTGGTGCTACACTACAGGCGGAGATTCCCTTCTCTCATGAGACTGTTACCACGTAAAGAACTGAAATAGCCAGTCTTTTGCCACAATGAGCAAACGAAACAATAGTACAAACAGGCAATGAAAGACAACCATCAAGAGGAATAATCAGAACAACCCCATTAAAAAATGTTGAAGGAGATACACATGGACCAAAACAACTACCATGGAAAAAAATACATATATATATATATAATTTTTTTGAGATGAAGTTTCACTCTTGTTGCCCAGGCTGGAGTGCAATGGCATGATCTTGGCTCACTGCAACCTCCATCTCCTGGGTTCAAGTGATTCTCCTGCCTCAGCCTCCTGAGTAGCTGGGATTACAGGCACCCACCACCATGCCCAGCTAATTTTTTGTATTTTTAGTAGAGATGAGGTTTACCTATGTTGGCCAGGCTGGTCTCAAACTCCTGACTTCAGGCAATCCATCTGCCTAGGTCTCCCAAAGTGCTGGGATTACTGCGCCTGGCCTGAAAAAAAAATATATGAAGAGGAATTACAGATTCAAATACAGCACAATAAAAGGCATCCTGGAACCAGGAGCTCTGATTTTATTATCTTAAAACTCAGACTTCCGGTTTCCACTCAAAAACGCAGAGGGCTAGGCCAGGCATGGTGGCTCACGCCTGTAATCCCAGCAAATTGGGAGGCAGAGGCAGGCGGATCACCTGAGGTCAGGAGTTTAAGACCAGCCTGGCCAACATGGTAAAACCCCATCCCTACTAAAAATACAAAAATTAGCCAGGTGTGGTGGCATGCACCTGCGACCCAAGCTACTCAGGAGGCTGAGGCAGGAGAATCCCTTGAGCCTGGGAGATGGAAGTTGCAGTGAGCTGAGATCGTGCCACTGAACTCCAACCTAGGTGACAGAGCAAGACTCTGTCTCAAAAAAAAAAAAAAAAAAAAAAAGTAGAGGGCTGGAAAGATGTCACTCCCACTCTTATTTAAAAAAAAAAAAAGCTGAACAAACTGAAAATCAGCAACTTTTCTTGGACCATAAGAGAACTGAGGTCACAGGGCAGATGGCCATACAGAAATCAATCTGGAGAGGCAGGTTCCTGCAAGGAGACACTGAACCTGAGCATTTGCTTACCTAGGACAGAAGCTGCTGGGTGTTATGTAAAGAAGTAGGAAGATTAAACTGGAAATTTTGACAAATTGCTGGTGACTGAGTGTATGGTAGTATGAGACTTTGAAGTTCCTGAGGGTCACAATCATAGAGGGGTTCCCAACTTTTTCCAGCCTTTTCCTCCAGGAGCTCCATGAGGCTCTGAAGAAAATCTCTCCCCATAGTTCTAGCTGGGGTAGGAGAACAGAAGCCACTGCTAAAGCCTCCCAGACCCGGTTCTCTTGTCTCCCGTATAGAACAAAAGGCTAAACCAGAAGCAGGTAATTCATCAAAGCCCCTACTCTGAGGGTACTGGCGCAATCCCACTGTAGCCAGGAAAACAGATTCAAAACCTTACCCTGAGGAAACTGGTGAATATGTAAAGGCAAAGTTACTAGGATAAGCCCAAACAATTCTGAGAAAAAAGAACAAAATTGGAGGATTCACATTATCCAATTCTAAGAATTACTATACAGTTATGGTAATCAAGACTGTTGTACCACACATACACAATGGAGTCTATTCAGCCATTAAAAAGACTGAGATCCAGTCATTTGTAACAGCATGGATGGAACTGGAGATCATTATGTAACGTGAAATAACCCAGGCACAGAAAAACAAACATTGCATGTTGTCATTTATTTGTAGGATCTAAAAATCAAAACAATTGAACTCATGAACATAGAGTAGAAGGATGGCTACCAGAGGCTGGGAAGGGTAATATCGGAAATATAGGAAAGCTTATTTCTTTTTCTTTTTAATTTTATTTTCTTATTTCTCTGATTTCTGCCTCAAAAGTATTGCCACGTGGTTACAGGTTATGTTCCCAAGGACATGAAACAAGACGGAGTCCTGTACCCAGTTTGTTACTGATCGTTTTGCTGGGCTGGCTTGAACAGCAGGCTTATGGGGTCCTGGGCCTGCTTCCTAAACTAAGATACTCTTTCTTTGACAGAACCAACGAGAAAGACATGCAAAGCACACCAGATAGTCTACAGCTTACAACCAACCTCACAAATTCTTTGTCATTAATTATAAATTTACAAAGAATATAAACAATGATTCTTTTTTTTTCTTGCCGTTGTATGCTGGATTTATTATTATTTTCTTTTTTTATTATACTTTAAGTTTTAGGGTACATGTGCACAATGTGCAGGTTTGTTACATATGTATACATGTGCCATGTTGGTGTGCTACACCCATTAACTCGTCATTTACATTAGGTATATCTCCTAATGCTATCCCTCCCCCCTCCCCCCACCCCAAGACAGGTCCCGGTGTGTGATGTTCCCCAACCTGTGTCCATGTGTTCTCATTGTTCAATTCCCACCTATGAGTGAGAACATGAGGTGTTTAGGTTTCTGTCCTTGCAATAGTTTGCTCAGAATTATTATTTCCAGTTTCATCCATGTCCTTACAAATGACATGAACTCATCAGTTTCTATGGCTGCATAGTATTCCATGGTGTATATGTGCCACATTTTCTTAATCCAGTCTATCATTATTGGACATTTGGGTTGGTTCCAAGTCTTTGCTATTGTGAATAGTGCCGCAATAAACATACATGTGCATGTGTCTTTATAGCAGCATGATTTATAGTCCTTTGGGTATATACCCAGTAATGGGATGGCTGGGTCAAACGGTATTTCTAGTTCTAGATCCCTGAGGAATCGCCACACTGACTTCCACAATGGTTGAACTAGTTTACAGTCCCACCAACAGTGTAAAAGTGTTCCTGTTTCTCCACATCCTCTCCAGCACCTGTTGTTTCCTGACTTTTTAATGATTGCCATTCTAACTGGTGTGAGATGGTCTCTCATTGTGGTTTTGATTTGCATTTCTCTGATGGCCAGTGATGGTGAGCATTTTTTCATGTGTTTTTTGGCTGCATAAATCTCTTCTTTTGAGAAGTGTCTGTTCGTGTCCTTCACCCACTTTTTGATGGGTTTGTTTGTTTTTTTCTCGTAAATTTGTTTGAGTTCATTGTAGATTCTGGATATTAGCCCTTTGTCAGATGAGTAGGTTGCAAAAATTTTCTCCCATTCTGTAGGTTGCCTGTTCACTCTGATGGTAGTCTCTTCTGCTGTGCAGAAGCTCTTTAGTTGAATTAGATCCCATTTGTCAATTTTGGCTTTTGTTGCCATTGCTTTTGGTGTTTTAGTCATGAAGTCCTTGCCCATGCCTATGGCCTGAATGGTATTGCCTAGGTCTTCTTCTAGGGTTTTTATGATTTTAGGTCTAACATTTAAGTCTTTAATCCATCGCGAATTATTTTTTGTATAAGGTGTAAGGAAGGGATCCAGTTTCAGCTTTCTACATATGGCTAGCCAGTTTTCCCAGCACCATTTATTAAATAGGGAATCCTTTCCCCATTGCTTGTTTTTCTCAGGTTTGTCAAAGATCAGATGGTTGTAGATGTGTGGTATTATTTGTGCGGGCTCTGTTCTGTTCCATTGGTCTATATCTCTGCTTTGGTACCAGTACCATGCTGTTTTGGTTACTGTAGCTTTGTATATAGTTTGAAGTCAGGTAGTGTGATGCCTCCAGCTTTGTTCTTTTTGCTTAGGATTGTCTTGACAATGCAGGCTCTTTTTTGGTTCCATATGAACTTTAAAGTAGTTTTTTCCAATTCTGTGAAGAAAGTCATTTGTAGCTTGATAGGGATGGCATAGAATCTATAAATTACCTTGGGCAGTATGGCCATTTTCACGATATTGATTCTTCCTATCCATGAGCATGGAATGTTCTTCCATTTGTTTGTGTCCTCTTTTATTTCGTTGAGCAGTGGTTTGTAGTTCTCCTTGAAGAGGTCCTTCATATCCCTTGTAAGTTGGATTCCTAGGTATTTTATTCTCTTTGAAGGAATTGTGAATGGGAGTTCACTCATGATTTGTCTCTCTGTTGGTCTGTTATTGGTGTATAAAAATGCTTGTGATTTTTGCACATTGATTTTGTATCCTGAGACTTTGCTGAAGTTGCTTATCAGCTTAAGGAGATTTTGGGCTGAGACGATGGGGTTTTCTAAATATACAATCATGTCATCTGCAAACAGAGACAATTTGACTTCCTCTTTTCCTAATCGAATACTCTTTATTTATTTCTCCTGCCTGATTGCCCTGGCCAGAACTTCCAACACTATGTTGAATAGGAGTGGTGAGAGAGGTCATCCCTGTCTTATGCCAGTTTTCAAAGGGAATGCTTCCAGTTTTTGCCCATTCAGTATGATATTGGCTGAGGGTTTGTCATAAATAGCTCTTGTTATTTTGAGATACATCCCATCAATACCTATTTTTGAGAGTTTTTAGCATGAAGGGTTGTTGAATTTTGTCGAGGCCTTTTCTGCATCTATTGAGATAATCATGTGGTTTTTGTCTTTGGTTTTGTTTATATGATGGATTATGTTTATTGATTTGTGTATGTTGAGCCAGCCTTGCATCCCAGGGATGAAGCCAACTTGATCATGGTGGATAAGCTTTTTGATGTGCTGCTGGATTCAGTTTGCCAGTATTTTATTGAGGATTTTTGCATTGATGTTCATCAGGGATGTTAGCCTAAAATTCTCTTTATTTGTTGTGCCTCTGCCAGGCTTTGGTATCAGGATGATGCTGGCCTCATAAAATGAGTTAGGGAGGATTCCCTTCTTTTCTATTGATTGGAATAGTTTCAGAAGGAATGGTACCAGCTTCTCTTTGTACCTCTGGTAGAATTTGGCTGTGAATCCGTCTGGTCCTGGACTTTTTTTGGTTGGTAGGCTCTTAATTATTGCCTCAGTTTCAGAGCCTGATATTGGTCCATTCTGGGATTCAACTTCTTACTGGTTTAGTCTTGGGAGGGTGTGTGTGTCCAGGAATTTATCCATTTCTTCTAGATTTTCTAGTTTATTTGCATAGAGGTGTTTATAGTATTCTCTGATGGTACTTTGTATTTCTGTGGGATCAGTGGTGATCCCCCTTTACCATTTTTAATTGTGTCTATTTGATTCTTCTCTCTTTTCTTCTTTATTAGTCTTGCTAGCTGTCTATCAATTTTGTTGATGTTTTCAAAAAACCAGCTCCTGGATTCATTGATTTTTTGAAGGGTTTTTTGTGTCTTTATCTCCTTCCATTCTGCTCTATTCTTAGTTATTTCTTGCCTTCTGCTAGCTTTTGAATTTGTTTGCTCTTACTTCTCAGTTCTTTTAATTGTGATGTTAGGGTGCCAATTTTAGATCTTTCCTGCTTTCTCTTGTGGGCATTTAGTGCTATAAATTTCCCTCTACCTACTGCTTTAATGTGTCCCAGAGATTCTAGTATATTGTGTCTTTGTTCTCATTGGTTTCAAAGAACATCTTTATTTCTGCCTTCATTGCATTATGTACCCAGTAGTCATTCAGGAGCAGGTTATTCAGTTTCCATGTAGTTGAGTGGTTTTGAGTGAGTTTCTTAATCCTGAGTTCTAGTTGATTGCACTGTGGTCTGAGAGACAGTTTGTTATAATTTCTGTTCTTTTACATTTGCTGAGGAGTGCTTTACTTCCAACTATGTGGTCAATTTTGGAATAAGTGTGATGTGGTGCTGAGAAGAATGTATATTCTGTTGATGTGGAGTGGAGAGTTCTGTAGATGTCTATTAGGTCTGCTTGGTGCACAGCTGAGTTCTATTCCTGGATACCCTTATTAACTTTCTGTCTCATTGATCTGTCTAATGTTGACAGTGGGGTGTTAAAATCTCCCATTATTATTGTGTGGGAGTCTAAGTCTCTTTGTAGGTCTCTAAGGACTTGCTTTATGAACTTGGGTGCTCCTGTATTGGGTGCATATATATTTAGGATAGTTAGCTCTTCTTGTTGAATTGATCCCTTTACCATTATGTAATGGCCTTCTTTGTCTCTTTTGATCTTTGTTGGTTTAAAGTCTGTTTTATCAGAGACTAGGATTGCAACCTCTGCTTTTTTTTTGTTTTCCATTTGCTTGGTAGATCTTCCTGTATCCCTTTATTTTGAGCCTATATGTGTCTTTGCCTGTGAGATGGGTCTCCTGAATACAGCACACTGATGGGTCTTGACTCTTTATCCAATTTGCCAGTCTGTGTCTCTTAATTGGAGCATTTAGCCCATTTACATTTAAGTTTAATATTGTTATTTGTTAATTTGATCCTGTCATTATGATGTTAGCTGGTTATTTTTCTCATTAGTTGCTGCAGTTTCTTCCTAGCATCGATGGTCTTTACAATTTGGCATGTTTTTGCAGTGGCATGTTTTGCAGTGGAAAGGTACCGGTTGTTCCTTTCCATGTTTAGTGCTTCCTCCAGGAGCTCTTGTAAGGCAGGCCTGGTGGTGACAAAATCTCTCAGCATTTGCTTGTCTGTAAGTGATTTTATTTTTCCTTCACTTATGAAGCTTAGTTCGGCTGGATATGAAATTCTGGGTTGAAAATTCTTTTCTTTAAGAATGTTGAGCTCCCTTTCCCTCTCCCCACGGTCTCCCTCTCCCTCTCCCTCTCTCTCCACGGTCTCCCTCTGATGCCGAGCTGAAGCTGGACTGTACTGCCACCATCTCGGCTCACTGCAACCTCCCTGCCTGATTCTCCTACCTCAACCTGCCCAGTGCCTGCAATTGCAGGCATGCACCGCCACGCCTGACTGGTTTTCATATTTTTTTGGTGGAGACGGGGTTTCACTGTGTTGGCTGGGCTGGTCTCCAGCTCCTAACCGCGAGTGATCTGCCAGCCTCAGCCTCCCAAGGTGCTGGGATTGCAGACGGAGTCTCACTCACTCAGTGCTCAACGTTGCCCAGGCTGGAGTGCAGTGGCGTGATCTCGGCTCGCTACAACCTCCACCTCCCAGCCGCCTGCCTTGGCCTCCCAAAGTGCTGAGATTGCAGCCTCTGCCCGGCCGCCACCCTGTCTGGGAAGTGAGGAGCGTCTCTGCCTGGCCACCTATCATCTGGGATGTGAGGAGACCCTCTGCCCGGCTGCCCAGTCTGGGAAGTGAGGAGCGCCTCTTCCCAGCCGCCATCCTGTCTAGGAAGTGAGGAGTGTCTCTGCCTGGCTGCCCTTCATCTGAGATGTGGGGAGCGCCTCTGCCCCGCCGCTCCGTCTGGGATGTGAGGAGCGCCTCTGCCTGGCCGTGACCCCATCTGGGAGGTGAGGAGCGTCTCTGCCCAGCCGCCCCTTCTGAGAGGTGAAGAGCCCCTCTGCCCGGCAGCCACCCCGTCTGGGAGGTGTACCCAACAGCTCATTGAGAACGGGCCATGATGACGATGGTGGTTTTGTCAAATAGAAAAGGGGTAAATGTGGGGAAAAGATAGAGAAATCAGATTGTTGCTGTGTCTCTGTAGAGGGAAGTAGACGTAGGAGACTCCATTTTGTTCTGTACTAAGAAAAATTCTTCTGCCTTGGGATGCCGTTAATCTATAACCTTACCCCCAACCCCGTGCTCTCTGAAACATGTGCTGTGTCCACTCAGGGTTAAATGCATTAAGGGCGGTGCAAGATGTGCTTTGTTAAACAGATGCTCGAAGGCAGCATGCTCCTTAAGAGTCATCACCACTCCCTAATCTCAAGTACCCAGGGACACAAACACTGTGGAAGGCCACAGGGTCCTCTGCCTAGGAAAACCAGAGACCCTTGTTCACTTGTTTATCTGCTGACCTCCCTCCACTATTGTCCTATGACCCTGCCAAATCCCCCTCTCCGAGAAACACCCAAGAATGATCAATAAATACTAAAAAAAAAAAAAAAAAAAAAAGAATGTTGAATATTGGCCCCCACTCTCTTCTGGCTTGTAGAGCTTCTGCCAAGAGATCTGCTGTTAGTCTGATAGGCTTCCCTTTGTGGTTAACCCAACCTTTCTCTCTGGCTGCCCTTAACATTTTTTCCCTCATTTCTACTTTGGTGAATCTGACAATTATGTGTCTTGGAATTGCTGTTGTCGAGGAGTATCTTTGTGGCGTTATCTGTATTTTCTGAATTTGAATGTTAGCCTGCCTTGCTAGGTTGGGGAAGTTCTCCTGGATAATATCCTGCAGGGTGTTTTCCAACTTGGTTCCATTCTCCCTGTCACTTTCAGGTACACCAATCAGACATAGATTTGGTCTTTTCACATAGTCCCATATTTCTTGGAGGTTTGTTCATTTCTTTTTACTCTTTTTTCTCTAAACTCCTCTTCTTGCTTCATTTCATTCATTTGTTCTTCAATCACTGATACCTTTTCTTCCAGTTGATCAAATTGGCTACTGAAGCTTGTGCATGCGTCATGTAGTTCTTGTGCCATGGTTTTCAACTCCATCAGGTCACTTAAGGTCTTCTCTACACTGTTTATTCTAGTTAGCCATTCGTCTAATCTTTTTTCAAGGTTTTTAGCTTCGTTGTGATGGGTTCGAACATCCTCCTTTAGCTCGGAGGAGTTTGTTATTACCAATCATCTGAAGCCTTCTTCTCTCAACTCATCAAAGTCATTCTCCATCCAGCTTTGTTCTATTGCTAGTGAGGAGCTGCACTCCTTTGGAGAAGAGGCTCTCTGATTTTTAGAATTTTCAGCTTTTCTGCTCTGGTTTCTCCCCATCTTTGTGGTTTTATCTACCTTTGGTCTTTGATGTTGGTGACGTACCGATGGGGTTTTGGTGTGGATGTCCTTTCTGTTTGTTAGTTTTCCTTCTAACACTCAGGACCCTCAGCTGCAGGTCTGTTGGAGTTTTCTGGAGGTCCTCTCCAGACCCTGTTTGCCTGGGTATCACCAGTGGAGGCTGCAGAACAGCAAATATTGCAGAATGGCAAATGTTGCTGCCTGATTCTTCCTCTAGAAGCCTTGTCTCAGAGGGGCACCCGGCCATATGAGTGTCAGTTGGCCCCTACTTGGAAGTGCCTCCCAGTTAGGCTACTCAGGGGTCAGGGCCCCACTTGAGGAGGCAGTCTGTCCATTCTCAGATCTCAAACTCCATGCTGGAAGAACCACTACTCTCTTCAAAGCTGTCAGTCAGGGACACTTAAGTCTGCAGAAGTTTCTGCTGCCTTGGATTCAGCTACACCCTGCCCCCAGAGGTGGAGTCTACAGAGGCAGGCAGGCCTCCTTGAGCTGTAGTGGGCTCCACCCAGTTTGAGCTTCCCGGCCGCTTTGTTTACCTACTCAAGCCTCAGCAGCGATGCCCCTCCCCCAGCCTTGCTGCCGCCTTGCAGTTTGATCTCAGACTGCTGTGCTAGCAGTGAGCGAGGCTCCGTGGGCATGGGACCCTCTGAGCCAGGCACAAGATATAATCTCCTGGTGTGCCGTTTGCTAAGACTGTTGGAAAAGCACAGTATTAGGGTGGGAGTGTCCCTATTTTCCGGGTACCATCTGTCATGGCTTCCCTAGGCTAGGAAAGGGAATTCCCCAACCCCTTGCACTTCCTGGATTAGGCGATGCCCCACCCTGCTTTGGCTCACGCTCTGTGGGCTGCACCTACTGTCCAACAAGCCCCAGTGAGATGAACCTAGTACCTCAGCTGGAAATGCAGAAATCACCCATCTTCTGCATCACTCATGCTGGTAGCTCTAGACTGGAGCTGTTCCTATTTGGCCATCTTGGAACCTCTCCAACAATGATTCTTATTATCCCTTTTGCCATTTTGCACAGTGAGAGAGAAGACAAAAGCCTGACTGGTAAGAAATTTTTACCCTTTTGCCAGCATATTAGTCTTCTGGGTTCCCTTCCCCCAGCTCAACTCTAAGCCAAACATTTTTAAGTTTTGGAAAATTAACTTTTCCAGGTTGGGAGAACATTATAAAAGAGATAGAAGCCTTTTTAAACCATGAAAGAAGGAAAAACACCATGGAAAGGAGTTCCAGTTAGGGTTGTCAAGAGGTATTGCCTCTTTTCCTATTGGGAATGGTGTTTCCCCTATTTCTTTGCCTTCTCTATTTTCTCTTTCCCTTTCGGCCTACTATAGAAGACATATTGCTCATCCCCAAAATTTTCTCCTGTTTGCAGAGCTGCCTGTTTTAGCTGCAGTAGGGTTTGGCTTAGGAGCAGCATAACATTCCTCCATGAGAAGTCAAATACCTGAGTTAAACTTTGGAAAGCTTCTATACACCTATCAGTGTTATCAGAAAATTGGTCTAAGACTCCTTCACTTGACTAAGGTCTTGCAATGAGAAGGGAATGTGAAGGGGCCCAAAATAAGGGGGACACTCAGATTATTTCCCTGAAAGTTACTTTTTTAATTTTGGGGAACCATTTTCCCTGGGCCTGCCCAATATGGTTGCTAAAAGAGCTGGGTTGATTTTGCAACACTTGCAAAGGTCTAATAAAAAGGCCATGCCCTTGTGCAGAAGAAAATAAGCCACTTTTTCTTCAAAGTTTAAAGGTCAAAGAAGTCCCAGTGCTTCAAAATACACTCCAGGGGAGTGCATGTTGAAGATGATCTGTTGCCCATCTAGAAAGAGAAGTGAGAAGAAAAGCGTCTCCTTCCTTTTGGTATGTGATCCAGGATGGAGAAGAAAGCAGTAGGAGGCGTCCCCCAATAATTTTCTCTCCTTGGCTCCTGAATCCCTGGCACCCATTTAAATGTGCCGCCCATGACTGCAGGCATGACCCTCCACACCACAACACCAGAGGAACTATACTTTTGGGCCTTAGTCATGCTGTCCCCAAGAAGTCTTAGTCCTCTGCCTTTTATTTCCCTTTGACCTCCTAGACTTCTGTGGCCTGTGTGTCTTCCAAAAAAAAAAAAAAACCAAAATGGATTTCAAGAAAAACCACTTAATTGGGCAAGCCCCCTTTAAGGTGGGGGGCATGCTAGATTGAACTTTATATGCTATTATGGCTCATACTAAAGCACTTACCCGTAGAAGAATGGTTCTGGTTAACTTCCGGACTTAAAATCCCCTTACTAATTAAGTAGTCTTAATAAGAGACACAATAGGTGCCTTAAAGGAACGTAGAAACCGAATGGCCATTTTCCTGCCAGTGGGACAATATCAAGACTAAAATTTGGCTATGGAAGACATCTTACTCCTAACTGTTAAAAGCAGAGCTTTCCCACCTACAGAAGTAGCAGTAGAAAAGCGCAAAATAGAAAAGTTCCAAAGCTGCAATGTACCGCAGAGAACCAGCAATGTGTCTCATAAAGAGGATTTTTATTTCCACTAGGTAGCTTAGAAATATCACGTGCTCACCAGAGAAGTTGTAGCAAGTAACCTCTCCTCAGGGGAAAAGGGGGAAATGCTGTTCCTAGACTGTAAAAATCCTTGCACATTTCACGCAGAGAAAGAGTAAGAGGCCACAGATAGAGAAGGAAGAAGAGTTTTGCAACAGGACAGTTGAGGATTCTCTACCAACACTGGAATGGACTGTCAGAGGCTGCATTCGGTCCAGAGGCATTTGAATCACACCAGGCCCTGGTCTGGAATTCTCAGTTGCCTCAGAACTTTTCCCAGCCTCGCATGATAGCAAAGTCTCCCTGTAAAAAGAAGCTAGTTCAAACATGGCCAACATTACCAATACCAGTGGGTAATGGGGGATTCTCCATGTTCTTCCCAGAAAGCTTCACATCTGTGTCTTCAGTACGGCAGCCAACGCTAAGCATATGTACTAGGCTGACAGATGCCCATTGATTTATTTGATTTATTCTAATATAGAGGCTAAGAGCACCTCTGAATGATAGAACAGGTTTTAAGCTTGCTTTCATATTCACCACTCCAACAAAGGCTTTACCTCAGATTCCCAGCCAATGCACCAAAATGATATGGCTCTGATAAGCAGAGGAACACCAGGATTCTTGGTCCCCATGCTAAATTAGATAAAACGTCAGGGACACACATGGAGTGGTTTTAAGGAGCAGAGAGTTTAATAGGCAAGAAAGAATGGAGAAGAAAGAAAGAAGAAGCTCCCCGTACAGAGACAGAGGGTGGGGGTCTCTAAAGCCGACAGAAGAGACCCCAAGTGTGGTGGAAACCAGCCAGGTGTATGAAGAGGCTGGAGGAGGTGGTGTCTGATTTGCATAGGGCTTAGGGGATTGGTTTGACCAGGCACGTCATTCACATAGCCCGCGAAAAAAACTGGCCCTCCCACTCTAGCCTTTTAATATACAAAGGCAGGGCACCATGATGTTCTACAAACATGGGGATATGTGGGGGTGGCCTTGTTGCCAGGCCCGTAAGGAGGCAAGGGAAAGAGGACAATGGTGGGAATCGCCATGTTGGGGGGACCCAATTTCTAATGGCTTGCATTTGCATATCAAAGGTTGCACACCTGACATTTGCATATCAAAAGTTGCCAGCCTGGCTCTAAGACAGGAAACATTTCTGGAGCTGCTTTAAAAGAGATGAAAACTTTCCAAGGACCCCTTTTCCTCTCTATCTGCCTAAAATAATTTCTTAATAATTCCTACCACACTGTTTCCAAGAAATGCTGAAGGGGAAGAACATGAGTAGTTTATTCCAGTTCAAGACTTCCCACGAACTGTGGACCAAGTCCAAGACCAGTTGAATGACCTTATTATCAATGATGACTCCTCTCTAAAAGACCCTGTGATCCACAGCAATCAATCCAAATGCAGAGGAGTTTGCTCCTGGGGTGAAGTACTCACATATTTGAGCAGATGGGGTTCTCTTTTGCTGGGGGATTTGGATTGGCTTTTTGGAAGCTAAAATCGTTCCTTAGGGTTAACTAATACTTGCTAAAGCCTAAGCTTTTTTTAAATGCAGAAATACAATTAAGTTCTAACTGTTAAGTTGATTTCTCAGTTCAGACTTAAATTTGCATTTCTCCCCATCAAAAAGAATCTCCTCTTTGTGAGAAAGGCTGGTTAGTTAATTAGAAATAATTCATTATAGACCAGTATGTCTTTGGTTACTGAAGTCACAAGGTGGGGATCAGATAAGAACTAGTCCTGACTTTTATGGTGTATTATGTTGAAAATGTTAAATTCTGCTCCTAATATTACATCTGAGGTGATTTGAGAATTTCGTCTTCTTCTGAGGAATCACTGCATCATAGCCATGCCTGTGTGAAGTCTAATGTTTGACCAACCCATAATCCAACTGAACAAAGAGATTGTAACATTATGATTTGAGTGGTGCTTCTCCTCGCTTTGTTAACCATTATAACAATAGCACAATTTTTTAAAACAAAGCTAGATTAGTTTTGGCTTCTTAAACTTTGTATTCGGGTAGTTAAGCTGCCATACATGCTCAATGGGAATAGTGTGTAATTTGAAAATACCGTAAAAAAAATTTTTTTTCAAAGATACTTTAAAACATAATAGTAGACTTGAAAAAATGAAATTATTGGCCACCCTAGGGCCCTCTTGATGATGCAACCCACTGAAATGAGAATGATACAAGGGAGAAGTAGTTGGCCCTGGAGAACCCGTTCAGAATTAGAACAGGCCTCCTGCTTAAGGACCTCTCCAGGGACCTCCCTCACTCTCCAAGGCCTAGAGCTGAGACCAAGTCCCTCTGGCCATTATTATTTGGGGGGTAGATTCAAGGCTTCCCCTTGGACAGAAAGGCTATGGGGATATTTCCTTGCTCAGAAGTTTCACCCCTGCATTCTCTAAAGGAAGGACAAAGCCGATAGAAGCCCACAGAGCCCTCTCCTATCTGTGGCTTTTGCTCCACTCTTGGAAAGGATGCCATACAGGGATCCTCTATTCAGGGCAACTCGTTGGCCTAGGGAGCCCAGGTGAAGGCAAATTTCCTTCTCATTCAAATCAATCTTCTCCTAAAACTACCCACTCTGGGAACCCACGAGGGTACAAGTCATGAATCGAGATCAGATTCTCATTGATAACCTTCCTGAGTTAACCATCAAGGGGAGGGGGACTAGCCACTTTACCTTCCTCTGATCTAGACTAAATCCTCTAACTGTCCATTTTACCAGGTGTTCTTTTATTTCTCACCCCTATTTTTGGTCTTTAACTTCCTTCTGATGCACAAAAATATCCAAGTTTGATTTGGCTTTTTCCAAATCTTTTTCCAAATATTCCAAAGAGTAGCATAGTCTTTGTGGATGCCCATGTTAAGACCTGAAATTGCAGTGAAAACAGTGGGCATCATAGATTCACAGAAATGCTGAAATGGGAAGGCCTTGGAATGACTGATGTTCACAGTCCTCATTTCTATTCAAGGGTTTCCCCCTGCCTGGCTTCTGTGAAACCAATACATTCATGTGTCATTTCTACTTGGATTGACACAGAACGGGAGAAGGGGCTTCTATTTAGTACCAGAAACACCACAGGAAGACTGTTTCCCCATCTTTTTAATTTCTAAGCTGGTAGTAGGTATATTGACTCACCTGTAATCCCAGTACTTTGGGAGGCTAAGGAGGGATGATCACTTAAGGCCAGGAGTTTGAAACTAGCCTGGGTAATATAACGAGACCCCATCCCTAGAAAAACATTAAATTAAAAATTAAATTTAAAAAAATCTAAGCTGGACTAAGGCACGAGAATAGCTTCAACCTAGGAGGTGGAGGCTTCAGTGAGTCGAGATCATGCCACTGCACTCCAGCCTGGGCAAAAGAGTAAGACTCTGTCTCAAAAAAAAAAAAAAAAAAAAAACTAATCTGGAATGAACTTTAGAAACCATCTATTTTTCTCAGACTTTTTTTTTTTTAGAAACTTAAGTGGCTTATGATCTTACAGTGGCTGAGAGACAACTTGCACCATGACCAGGTCTCATAATACTTCTATCAGTCACTCAGACACTCATCATGGTCTGCCACCCAGATGGTCAGCCAAAATGCTTATTGCTTATTCACTATGCCAGTTAGCCTTCCTGTGGTTTGAGCTCGGTTCCTTTTGGAAGTAGAGAATAGCACTTCTCAGCACTCAGGAGTCCCAACTCCCTTCCCTTCCTTCTCCAGACTGAATAATTGCTGCTTTCTTCTCCTTCCTTTCTAGGTCTGATTCTCTGAACATTTCCTCCCCACCTTCTCCACCACGGCCAATAGGTTACTGCCCTGAGCTGGAAAGGACTGAAGCAGCCTGACATGGCAAGGCTTCCTCTGCTACAGAATCTGTCCTGGGTCTGCCTTGAAGCTTTACTGCCAATGCCTCATCCCCAGGCATGCCCTGCCACTGATAACCCACTGGAGCATTCTTTTCAGTTCTTGTCAGTCAAAAGGGAAACCTGAATGCTCCATGGATGTCAGCAACATGACCACAGTCACTGTGTTAGTTCTCCTAGGACTGTCCAACAACCCTCAGGTTCAGGCACTACTCTTTGTTCTGTTCCTGGTGATTTACCTCTTGACTCTACTGGGGAACCTACTGATGGTGCTGGTGATCAGTACTGATTCCCACCTCTGCACCCCTATGTACTTCTTCCTGAGACAACTCTCCTTCCTGGATGCTTTCTATTCCTCAATTATTGTGCCTAAACTGCTAGAGAACCTTCTTTCTAAGGGGAAGACAATATCCTTCCTTGAGTGTTTCACTCAGATCTCCCTGGTCATATTTTCTGGAGCTACTGAGGCTTGCCTCCTCTCGGTCATGGCCTACGACCGGTTTCAGGCCGTGTGTCATCCACTGTTGTATGTGGTGATTATAAACAGGAGGGTGTGTGCTGGCCTGGTGGGGGCATCCTGGGCCATAGGAATGGGGACTGGCCTAATTAACACCCTCCTCCTGGCTCAGCAGCACTTCTGTGGCCCTAATGTCATCCACAGTTTTGCCTGCGAGCTTCCTCCGGTGCTCTCATTGACCTGTTCTGACCCCTGCGCTAGCATCGTCTCCATTCTCACTACCATGTCAGTCCTGGGCCTTGGCACCCTTGTCCTTTTGCTGGGTTCCTACAGCTGTATCATCATGACAGCCCTGAGGATCAACTCTGCCACAGGTCGGAGCAAGATCTTTTCCACCTGCTCTTCCCATTTCCTTGTGGTCACCATCTTTTATACTTCAGGAGTTCTCAGGTATGTCATACTACACCCCTGAATATAAATGTGGGATATTCCTTACCCTAAGTGGTCTCCGTTGGCAGAAGAGAGCATTACAAAATAGCAGGACATTCAAAAGGCCTAGGCTCTAGTGCTGGCTCTACCATGGACTAGCTGTATGAATTGTAAAGAATCTATTTTCAGCTGGGTACAGTGGCTCGTGCCTGTAACCCCAGCACTTTGGGAGGCTGAGGTGGGTGGATCACTTGAGCCCAGGAGTTGGAGACCAGCCTGGTCAACATGGCGAAACCCCATCTCTACTGAAAATATAAAAATCAGCCAGGTGTGGTCGCGTGCACCTGTAGTCCTAGCTACTTGGGAGGCTGAGGCAGGAGAATTGCTTCAGCCTCGGAGGCAGAGGTTGCAGTGAGCGGAAATTGCACTACTGCACTCCAGCCTGGGTGACAGAGTGAGACTAGGTCAAAAAAACAAAAAACAGAATCTATTTTCTTTCTAAGGCTTCAATTGTCCATTCTGGAAAATGAATTTAGACCAAGATAAAGATTTTTCTACTTCATTAACCTAAGATTTGGGAGTTCGCAAAAAGAAATCAGAGAACCTTTGTTAGATTTTTATTCAGTGTTAGACAAAAAATAAAACCTTTCTTTGAAACATATGCCATCTTTATTTCCTACTGGGAGATGTCGCCAAAGCTTACATATGTTGTCGCAATTTACTAGCCATTTACTATACACAAGCTGCTTTACATCGCCAAGCCAATTTGAGTATCCATCACACTACAAGAGAAATATTATCAACCCACTTTTAGGTAAAGAACCTGAGTCTGGGGAGTAATCAGGTAATTTCTCAGCAGTCCCAGAACAAGCTAGTAATGGAGCCATAAGTTGGACCGAGATCCGTGCCCTTCCTTACCATGCTTCTCAGACATCGACAGCTCTGGCTGCCTAGTCCTCCCTCACCAGGAGACAAAACAATCGATGCCTGTGCTTTCTACTAGTAAATTGAAGGTGGATTTGCACAAATTGTTCGATATTTTTCTCACCTGCCTGTGATTCAGAGAGAAGTCAAGGATGGAAATGGATGGTAAGAATAGTCCAGTACCTGTAGTCCAGTGGCTAGGAAAGAAAAAAAAATAAGTAAAAGAAAGAAAGAAAGAAATAGCCCAGGAGAGCTTAACTGAGCTGTGCTCCAATCTCTTCATCTCCCTTTGTCTCAGTTTCCTCATCTGCCATGAGGGATGTGACTACTTACTTCATAGAAATGTTAGAAAGAATAAGTTAGATGACAAAAAATAACAGTAAAATGACTATTTTTTTTTTATAACCAAACACATTGGAACCCACAAGGAACATCCTTGGGATAGTCTATTCCAATAATGATGGTGCCACTGCAAATAAATAATAATACTAGTGCTTCTTTGGAAGATACTCCGAGTGGTACTTAGCAAAATGTACCCAAGATTTTAATCTTATTATTTTGGAATCATATTATGTGCTTAACACATTTTTATCTCCCATTTTACCAGTTTTGGCTTCTTTTCCAAACCAAAGAAAAATGCAACTAAAAGGGCAAATGTTTGTTCCACTCAACTTTATACAAATAACAGGCAAGGATTCTGAGGGTAATTCCCAGGGCCATGAAGGTTGGGAATAATGACGATATTTTAAACTAAGTGTACAGTTTTACATGAACAGTCATCACAAGGTGAGAACATTGCGTTTCTGTACTGTTGTGTATAAAGAGAAAAATTCCTCATATGATCATCACAGCTATTAAGGAAGAATGCTTTGAAGAGTATGAAATGCTATGGAAATGTATGAAATTATTATTCATTCTATTTTTTGTTTTACTTTTTATCTGTCCCCAATATTAATTCTGTTCTAACCTGCAGCATTTGATATGCTGCAGAACTGCTTGTTCCTCGGGGCAGCTCCTATAACTTTCTGTGTGAGCTCACTTATGTTTGGAAGTGTTTGAAGGCAGAAATGACTGACTTTTCACAGATCAGCCATTTCTAGATGCTGCCACCAGAGAAAGTCAGCTCTGAAGACCTCCTTTGCAGAGTCTTTGCGGGGGGGGGATGAATTATTGCTGCCAACAGTGAGAATTGTCACCATTGTCATAAGTTGCTTTTCTGTACAATTCCCTTCAAGGTATATGATTCCAGCATCTGGCTCAGCCCTAGAGCAAGTGCTCTCCGTGCAGTACAGTGTGATAACCCCCCTGCTGAACCCCCTCATCTACAGTCTGAAGAACCAGGAGGTAAAGGTGGCTCTGAGGAGGATGCTGGCCAGGAAGTCCAGGCTTCCCTTGTAGCCCAGCGTCCCTGCCTCAGCAGGAGGAAAAGTTATGGGGAAAAAAGGAGGGAGGAAGAGCTATCACCACTCAGCTATCTCAACATTCATCTCTTTCCAAAACAGAGACCTTAGTTTCTCTTCCTCCAATGCCCTGTTCCCAGCCAAAGGCAATGAGGAAACTCTCACAGAGCAGGTAGCACCCATCAGAGGGGGTCCAGTCATTATACAAGAAAATCCTCAGGGCATCCAGGGCATCCTGGCCATTTCTACAGCTAATACTTTTTCCTCTCATTTCTTGCCTTTTTGACCCCTCTTCTTCCTGCCTCTCCCTCTCCCTTTTACTTATGTCTATGCACAAAAGGTAAATCGACCTATCAGACCACTAGCAAATGTCCTTCTGCATTCTGGGATAGTCCCATCTTGGCACTGTGACCCAACTCCTCTTTTGTTCTCATGCCAAAAAGTCCCTGGAAAGATCTACATCCCATAACAACTTAGAAAGAAGTCAAATAGGCTGGGCATGGTGGCTCACACCTGTAATCCTAGCACTTTGGGAGGCCGAGGCAGGCGGATCACAAGGTCAGGAGATCAAGACCATCCTGGCCAATATGGTGAAACCCTGTCTCTACTAAAAATACAAAAATCAGCCTGGTGTGGTGGTTCATGCCTGTAGTCCCAGCTACTCGGGAGGCTGAAGCAGGAGAATTGCTTGAACCTGGGAGGTGGAGGTTGCAGTGAGCACTCCAGCCTGGCAACAGAGCAAAACTCTGTCAAAAAAAAAAAAAAAAAAGAAATCAAATAAAATAAGAGTGTCTCCTCCTATGTTCATCCTTAACAAGTAGCAGCTAAAGTAGAGCCTAAGCCATGTGTGGTGGCACATCCCTGTAGTCCCAGCTACTCGAGAGACTGAAGCAGCAGGATCTCTTGAACTCAGGAGTTTGAGGCTGTAGTGTGCTGTGTTCACACCTGTGAATAGCCACTGTCCTATAGACTGGGCAACATTGTGAGACCCCATCTCTAAATAAACAAATAAATAAGTAAAATAGTACCTAGCAAACAGCATATCCTCAATAACCATTTGGTGACAAATCAAGCAGTGAAGGAAGGAATGAATGTGGATCACCTGAAGTCTTTTCTCTTGCATGATCCCAGGAAATGGGAGGAGGGGAGTATCCCCCTCTAAAGTATAAGGGTCTTGAGAGAAAAACCTCTAATAGCTTCTGTATCCCCAATATCTAGTACCTCCTGTCACCTAATAGGCTCTTAATTAGTGTTCGATAAATGAAAAAAATGAATGGATGAGAGAGAAGGAGAAGTGGGAGAAGAAACATGAAAAGAAATATTTGGGGCTGGGCATGGTGGCTCATGCCTGTAATCCCAGCACTTTGGGAGGCTGAGGTGGGTGGATCATCTGAGGTCAGGAGTTCAAGACCAACCCGGCCAACACGGTGAAACCCCATGTCTACTAAAAATACAAAAATTAGCTGGGCATGGTGGTGGGCACCTGTAACCCCAGCTACTTGGGAGGCTGAGGCAGGAAAACTGTTTGAACCTGAGAGGCAGAGGTTGCAGTGAGCTGAGATTACACCACTGCACTCTAGCCTGGACAATAGAGAGAGACTCCATCAAAAAAAAAAAAAAAAAAAAGAGGCCAGACACAGTGTCTCACACCTGTAATCTCAGCACTTTGGAAGGCTGAGGAGGGCGGATCACCTGAGGGCAGGAGTTCAAGACCCACCTGGCCAACATGGTGAAACCCCGTCTCTACTAAAAATACAAAAATTAGCTGGGCATGGCAGCGCATGCCTGTAATCCCAGCTATTCAGAAGGCTGAGGCAGGAGAATCGCTTGAACCCAGGAAGCGGAGGTTGCAGTGAACCAAGATCATGCCACAGCACTCCAGCCTGGGCAACAGAGCAAGATTCCATCTCAAAAAAAAATAAAAAAGATTTGACTTTATCTAATGCAATTCCTGTCTTCACAACAAGATAGGTGTCAGGGAAAAGTAGCAGGGAGGAGAAAGCAGGATAAGAGGAGAGAACAAAACTCTGTATTGCTGTGAACCATTTTGAGTCTTTCTCACACAGAGCTCAGTAAATGGTCTGCTCTCTGAGAGCCACTCCCTGGAGCCTACCCGCTTCCCAATTAGTCTGGATGACTTCAGACCTTTGCTTGGCTTAGAGCTTCATTTTAGGCCTAAGGGAAAGAGACAGAGGTAGAGAAAGCAGAACAGATGCTCAGCTGCCATGCTGCCTCCTATTCAGCTCTCAAGAAAGTTCTCAGGAAGAGAACAGCAGTTTCCTGTCCTGCTTCTACCCAAATGCCAAGAGAACTGCATCTATCAAGCCTGCTTCTATGTCCAAAGAAAAAGAAAAGTAATCATGTGAGGCGATGATATGTTAATGAGCTTGACTGTGGTGATCATTTAAGTGTATACATATAACAAAACATCAAGTTGTACACCTTCAACATATACAATTTTTATTTGTAAAAAAGGAGGAGGAGGAGAAGGTGAAGAAGACTACTGGCATGTATGTCATGAAGCTGATCCAGCCATACCTCACTGGATAAAGGAGGCAATGTATAGATTTATTGATTCATTTTCTCAAAAGAATTCTTAATTCAGTGGACACCATATTAGACACTGAAATTTAAAAAATGTACAGGCCAGGCACTGTGGCTCACACCTGTAATCCCAGCACATTGGAAGGCCGAGGTGGGAGTTCAAGACCAGCCTGAGCAACATGGTGAAAGCCCATCTCTACTAAAAATACAAAAATTAGCCAGGCATGGTGGCAGGTGCCTGTAATCCCAGCTAGTCAGGAGGCTGAGGCAGGAGAAACGCTTGAACCCAAGACATGGAGGTCGCAGTGAGCCGAGATCGTGCCACTGCACTCCAGCCTGGGCAACAAGGGCAAAACTCCATCTCAAAAAATATATATACATAAGCTAGTGTGGGGAAAATAAGTACAGACTAGGAACAAGAGAGAGTTTGCCTGAGAATTCCAAATGCAGACCCCAAATGCCTTTGGTAGTGTTGCTTGTACCAAAGAACATGGCATTTTGTTTGTTTATTTGATTTAATACATGGATTATTTTACAACTCAACACACTACAATTGAACTGAATATAAACACAGAAAAACTGCTCTGTAGTACTAGTACAGAGTAGGCATCTATAAACATTTGTATCATAACCCACTGTAACAAATGAATAATTGAAAAAAAGAAAAAGATGTCTTTCCTGCCAGTTCCCTGGCTTCTATCTGTTCTTGATCTTCTGAGGTTCTCTCTACAGATAAATCTCTTACTGTCAATTCCTTCAGCAACGGCTCCTGAAGATCATGAACTCATATACGGTGTACTTGCCCTCACAGGTGAACTTTCCTGTCTTCTCTGTGGGATGAAGGCCAGGGCTGTGGAGCTGAGCAACAATGCGAATGTCATTCTCAGCTCATTCAGAGTGTGACAAATTAAACTGTAGTTTGGAATGCTGGATTGTTAAAGCAGGAAGTGATCTCAGAAAACTATCTAGACCAAAATCCTTATTCTAAGATGAGGAAAATGAGGCACAGAGAATGGAGACGACCTGCCCAGGTTCAGACCCTCAATAAGTAGCAGAAACAGATTTTAGGACCCAAATTTCCTGATTCTTCTTCTTTCACATATCCCATAATTATTTAAATGAATGAAGTTCTGCAAACATTCTCCTTAAAAACAAGCACAGCACAAGAAGAAATAATGGAGTGGAGGGTCCAAACCAAAAGGTCCCATTTTCTCAGATTCTTCAGCACCACTGTGCTGACTGTCAAGGTCCCTGTTCTCTCTCTGGTTTCCAGAGACAGGAAGGGTTCCCTTCACAGCTCCTCATGAAGGATAAAGAAATCCTTCAACTCCCTCAAGTCACCCATTTCAGATTCTTGGGTTCCCGTCCATGCTCTTCCTTTTCCCACCCCACATCTCCACTTGTCAAAATCCCACACAGACTTTAAAACCAGCCTAAATGCTCTCCCTTTCAGGAACCCTTTCTTGATTCCTTTTTCCTGACATCCCCTCCAAAGATAAGTTATCTTTCCTTTTCTGAATGCCCAGCACACATTTCTAACCTCTCTCATGATGCTTATAACTCTCTTCCTTATATTATAACTATTTATTAATGTTTATCTTGTCTTTCCCATTAGTCCTTGAGGGAGAAGGCTATTCAGCCAACTTTGTGTTTTTGTTTTTTGTTTTTGTTTTTGTTTTTTGAGATGGAGCACCCAGGCTGGAGCGCAATGACGCGATCTCAGCTCACTGCAACCTCCGCCTCCCAGGTTCAAACAATTCTTCTGCCTCAGCCTCCCGAGTAGCTGGGATTACAGGCGCCTGCCACCACACCCAGATAATTTTTGTACTTTTGGTAGAGACAGGGTTTTGCTGTTAGCCAAGCTGGTCTCAAACTCCTGACCTCAAGCGATCTGCCCACCTCAGCCTTCCAAAGTGCTGGAATTACAGGTGGAAGCACTGCACCCGGCCAGTGTTTAGCCAACTTTGGATCCCTCTACAGTTCCTTGAATAGATTAGGTGATCAATAAAAGTTTGTTGCATTGAGTTGGTACAGACAGTAACCTTCACCTTTCTATTGTAAATTCAGCCTACTTCTTCTTCAGTAGAGATGGAAGGTGGCTATGACCTATGGCTTCAGTGTCCACCTACTCATCCTATTTCTTCCCCTTCCCTCCAGGGGGAAAAAAATTACAGCCAGTGACTTCAAAGTGGGACCTTTATTCAAGACAGAGGTGAAATCTGTGCTGTAGTGAAAGTGCCATCGGGGGCACTGAGCAAGGGTCTAGAGCTCAGTGCACCACTCAGGCAGCCCTGGAAAATAGTCTTCAAGAGCTCGGTGATGTCACTACAGGGCCCAAGGCTCAGAGACAGATAAGCTTTGGCGGAACAGAAAGAAACAAACTGAGGTGGCATTAGGGAAGAGGTATTCCAGGAGTGTGGAGTGGGCAGGGGTGCCAAGGACAGCAGACGCTCACAACTTCTCACAAAGCCACTGTTCCAGCTTCTCAGTGCAGAGGGCTTTATGGGCCAACCTGATAATGGAGAAGGGGACAAGGTGAGTTAGCTGTCTGAATCTTGGCTTGAATTTCCATCTACATTCATTCCCAGGAGGGCTGAAGTGGAAGAGTGTGGATGAGAATTACAGAAAGACATTCCTGGCCTGATGTCAAGGGACACAAGCCATCAAGTGGAATACAGTCCATAAAAAATATCCAAGAAAATTGTAGGGTTAAAAAAGAGATGCAATGTTACCAACAGCTTGCTTTAGGGCATAGAACTAAACAAGTGGAATTAGATGTCCAAGTCTAAGTGAAAGGAGGCCTGGGTCTGAGCCCTCCATTAGGCAACCCCTTATTAGGAAAATTGCTACCAAGGAGCGGAGCGAGAGAGGCTTAATAACGGAAACCTGAGTCTCTAGGTAAGCTTTGTTTCAGACACTGTATTCTAGATTAAATGACCAAGAGATAGGGTAAGAGGAAAGGGGTGCTGGGCTAATGGGGTAAGGAGAAGGAGGAGGGGGAAATAGAAAATAGAATAAGGATTCACCAGTAGTCAATTCCTTTAATATCCAGGATCTTCTTGGCACACATTATGTCATCAGTAATGTCATCATCCAGGAACTCTGGCAGGAGTTACAGGGAAAGGATTGAGACAGCTGAGAAGTATTACCCAGAAAGGCACTGAGTTCCCCTAACCCCTGGATCCAGTGGGTTCTCTAAACTCAAGGCTTGTGCCTGTTGTCTTTCTATATGAAAGGACCAATGTGGTAATGTCTAACCCTGGGTAGGGACTTCCTTCATTTCCCTGGGATATCTCTGGAGGAATCATCAGCTTCATCAACTGACTTACCCTGAAAATGCAGACAATCAGATTCCAAGACTCTCAGACAGCTCCGATTGTCTACCACTGAACCTCAAGGAACTGTCTGGGGATTTGATGACCATGAAAAATCCAAACAGCTTCTTACTCAGTACTGCCAATTCAAGTCCCACAATTTTTGTAGAGCCCAGCCAAGGCAATGAAGCCTGAGGTCTGCTTGGCACTAAAAAGGAGATTATCCCAAGGGCAGGCCTCAGAAAAACAGAGAAAGAGGGTTATAGGGGCTACTCACTGTCACAGGAGATGTCACAGATGTTCCTTGAGTGAGGGACCTGGCTGCTCTTGCACCAAAGCTTATTACTGATCTGGAAGAGTCCATATTCCGTGCTTTCATTGTTTTCAACTATGGCTTGTGTGTCATAACCACTGGTGTGAAACATGGTACAGATCACTGAGGGAAAGATGAGAAAGAGATACCACAGAGATGTACAGGATCTGCATAAAGGAGGAACTGTAATTCTCAGACAAAAATGCTTTCCAGCCAATCTCCAAAGATGGCAAAGTTGAGAGTTTCTTGATAAGATGAGATGGAGAATTCCAAAAAAAAATCAGACAATAAGAGAAAGAAAGGATAGGAAAATAAATGGGGCCAGGCACGATGGCTCACGCTTGTAATCCCAACACTTTGGGAGGCTGAGGAGGGCGGATCACCTGAGGTCAGAAGTTTGAGACCAGCCTGGCCAACATGGTGAAACCCTGTCTCTACAAAAAGTACAAAATTAGCCAGGCATGGTGTTGGGTGCCTGTAATTCCAGCTACTTGGGAGGCTGAGGCAGGAGAATCACTTGAACCGAGGAGGCGGAGGTTGCAGTGAGCCGAGATTACACCATTGCACTCCAGTCTGGGCAACAAGAGCGAAACTCCATCTCAAAAATAAATAAATACATACATATATACATACATGAAATAAGAGAGTATGCAAATGAGCAGAAAAGAGGATGATTAGATAATTAAGTAAAAGTGGAGGGGCGAAGTGGAAGAAAGAGGGGATGGAGGAGAGAAGCGTATGAGGAATGGATGAAACAAGGAGGCAGGGAACTCACATTCAGGCAAAGCGATGCCTCCATAACCATCTATGTCTTTCAGCAGCTGGGACAGCTCACATTTTGTAAATTGCTTGGCCAGGATGGCAGGGAACAGGATGCCCACCAGGAACAGAGGGACAAAGAACCTCATTTTGGCTACCCCCAAGAACCTGAAATGGAAGCATCACTCAGTTTCATTTATTTATATTCATACAGAAAGCCTCAGGGGCTCTGGCACCAAGCCCTACATCTAGGAAGAGAATGAAGAGAGACTGGTCATGCCAAGACAGAAACACTGAGCCTGCCAGCTTCCTTCCATAATTCACCCTACTTTTCCTTTCCCTCTCCCAGTATCTAGTCCATACCAGGTATTGTTCTCTGGCCAGAAAGAGTTCAAACCATGATCCTGCTTCCCATTTGGCTTTGTTTATCCCTTTGTTTCTTGTAGGGTTGGTTCTGGGAAGCACTGTCTCTGGTTACTTGAGGAACAAAGAAGGGCATGGGGGCAATATAAGTGAGGCAATCAGAAAATACAATAAAGTTCTATACTGAGCTTCCCCCCTCCCCCCTAGAGACATACAGAATGTGGAGAGGGGGTGTATGTCATCACATGCCACAGTCCCAGGATCAGAGCTGGCACTTGTCCAACCAATCCAGCCATGTAACAAGGCCCAGAATTAGTTCTTTAATATGGTAGCTCATGACTGAAGGCTCAGAAATAGGAATAGAATATGGGAACGTAGACTACAACAATCCGATATGACTTGGATCTTAAGACTTCCTACTTAAGGAAAATGCATAATTGAAAAGCCTGTATGAAAGCATCTAGGCCAGGCACAGTGGCTCACACCTGTAATCCCAGCATTTTGGGAGGCCGAGTCTGGTGGATCACTTGAGCCCAGGAGCTCGAGACCAGCCTGGGCAACATGGTAAAACCCCATCTCTACAAAAAAAATTAGCTGGGCACGGTGACATGTGCCTGTAGTCCCAGCTACTTGAGGGGCTGAGGCAGGAGGAACACTTGAGCACAGGAGGTCGAGGCTGCAGTGAGCCATGTTCACTCCACTGCACTCCATCCATCCTGGGAGACAAAGTGAGACCCTGTCTTTAAAAAAAAAAAAAAAAAAAAAGAAGAATCTAGCTATCCTACGAGCTATTATCAGATTCCCCACCCCTAACCACTCCTACCGTAAATAACCAAATACTACACTGGCATTGAGACATTACATAAATCTAAGACCAATAACTTGTAGACAACCTCAGAGAGTTGGCCACAGAAAGCGGGAAGGACCCAAGCCAGTGGAAAGATTGGACTTTAAGGCTGAACAAGCTTATGTCTGGAATCTCTATAAGGTCAGGGCCCCTGAGCAAGTAGAGTTGAGGATACTAGTTCTGAATAGTTCCTTTAATTTGCTGGCATCAAGCTTCATGTCATGGTGACAAGTAGCTCTTAGCTCCTTCATGCCACCATTCGTCTTCTTTGTCCTCATCTCTAAACCTGATTTCTTCTTTCTTCTTCTTCCTTTTTTTTTTTTTTTTTGACCAAGTCTCACTCTGTTGCCCAGGCTGGAATGCAGTGGCGCGATCTTGGCTTACTGCAACCTCTGCCTCCCAGGCTCAAGTGATTCTCCTGCCTCAGCCTCCCGAGTAGCTGGGACTACAGGCACGTATTACCATGCCCGGTTAATTTATGTATTTTTAGTAGAGACGGAGTTTCTGCATGTTGGCCAGGCTGGTCTCAAACTTCTGAGCTCAGGCAATTTGCCTGCCTGGGCCTCGGCCTCCCAAAGTGCTAGGATTACAGACAGGAGCCACTGCGCCCAGCAACTTGATTTCTTATGTTTCAGGGAACATTTATCCCAACCAATCTATTTAAGACTTACATACTGAAGGTCTTCCATATCGTTATCTCCTACATGTATTCAGAGTCAGGGAAAAGTCCTCTCAGTTAAATCCTGTCTTCTATACCATGGATAACCAGTATATGAAGTGGCATGAGTGAAGGGAATGTGGAGGATCTTGGTGTGCCAGAAGGGATGAGCAGAAAGTTCTGATAGCAAGAGATACATGTTCAGAAACACAACAGAAGTGGAGCCACTCCATTTCTCCGCATTCCACCCAGAGGCACTGCAAGGGTACACGACAGGAATGGGAATTCTATCACGCTAAGCTTTGTTGAGAATATGGCTGAGGGTGACCTTGAACCATGTGGGAGAGGGAAAGATAAGAAAAGCTAGTCCTGAGGACTAGTCCTTCCAATAGTGGAGTCTTGTGTAAAATGCCTCCTGCCCTAGGCTATTGACTAAGTACCTGTGATAGAGTAAAAGGGTGGGCCAGGGTCTCAAGAATCACAGGGGTTTTCTACACTTTCAGCCAAGTCAAGACCTAAGGCAGCTGCCTGCTTGCCTATCATTTGATTATACCTTGGCCCTTCCCTATAAGCAATAAAAATAAGCATACAGGTCAGGAATCACAACTAAGTGCAGAAAAGAAAATAAACATGTCTCCGGCAAAAGGAACCATTATTTCCCTAGAAATGTTCGTAAAATAGGATAGCTGGGGGTCATCTGAAAAAGAAGATAGAAAGTGTCTAATGGGAACAACTGCAAACATCCAGAGAAAGATGCAGCCTCTTGGAGATTGTCCAAAGGAGAACAATACACAATGATCACAGCACTGAAAGAGGAAGTATGTGGAAAGACGTTAAGCACAGCTCGTGGAAGAAAGCTCCTGCTCAACTCTTCCTGTCTAGGAAGAAAGCTCCTCCAAAATCTCCCTTTCCAGAGAGGTTTACTCAGGGTGCTCTGCATGGAGGTCGAGAGCTGAATCAAGATGGTGAAGAGGCATTTACAATACACTTACCTAGATTTTGTTAGAAATAGACTAGAAAATTATGTTCATTCCCTCAGATGCTGTGGGGAAATATCCAGGTTTCTAAAACCAGAAAACACCTTTTTGGAGATGAACAAAATAAAAATTTTATTTCTAATAGTAAATTTCTTTATTTATAAAATAAAAAGTTCAGGCCGGGCATGGTGGGTCACGCCTGTAATCCCAGCACTTTGAGAAGCCAAGGTAGGCAGATTATTTGAGGTCAGGAGTTCGAGACCAGCCTGACCAACATGGCAAAACCCCATCTCCACTAAAAATACAAAAATTAGCTGAGCATGCTGGCAGGACTCTATAATCCCAGCTACTCGGGCAGCTGAGGCAGGAGGATCACTTGAACCCAGGAGGTGAAGGCTGCAGTGAGCCAAGATTGTGCCACTGCACTCCAGCCTGGGAAACAGAGCAAGACTCCATCTCAAAAAATAATAATAATAATAATAAAAATAAAATTAAAATGTCTTTATTTCTAAAAATAAAGAAATTGAAAGCATGTGTTTCAAGGCACGTTTTCCATCTGAAACTGTAGTCTGTAGGTGAGTTGGAGTTTCTAGACAGAACCTAGGCCTACCATTTAGAGGGAACACCCTGAGAGCCACAGTCATAATGGCCATTACATCTTACAGTTAATATCCTTACCTTGTGCCTGCAGTGGCTCATGCCTATACTCCCAACACTTTGGGAGGCTGAGGCAGGAGGATCACTTGAGGCTAGGAGTTGGAGACCAGCCTGGGCAACGTAGCAAGACTCTGTCACTACAAAAAAGAATAAAAATTAGCCAGGCATAGTGGCACGTGCCTATAGTCCTAGCTACTGAGGTATGAGGATTGCTTGAGCCCAGGAGTTCAAGAATGCAGTGGGCTTTGATTGTGCCACTCACTCTAGCCTGGGCAATAGAGCAAGACCCTGTCTCTATTTTAAAATACACTTATATCCTCATCTTGTTCTACTTTCTCTCATAATTCAGGAAAATTATCACTAGGTAGACAATGATGCTAGATCTTGAAACCCAAATTTCATGAAAATGTTTAACCAAATTAAAGAGTTAATTAAAGTAATTAAGATTTAGAAAGGGAGTGATTTTTATTGGCATTCTTCTTTTTCAGCTGCTTGTCCAAAAGTCCTTACAAAGTTACTTAGCATTATAGATTCACATTCTATATCCCACACCAAAGGCCTGCTTGCAATTTATATGGGCTTATTTTGGATTGCTATATTTGCATTACTATTTATATCACTGCTTTTATACTTAAATGAACCATTGATTCATTTGTGTGAATTGGGGATAGTATCAACCAAAAAATGCAAGCATGGAAATATAAATCATAACACAAAAATGATTTTAAAAGATACTAACTAAAATAAATTTTACCTTTTTAACTGAATATTAGCTAAAACAAACCGATACACATGTAATTACCAAGAAGCTAACAAAATTTCTATGCAAATTTTAATTGATTTTTCATTTTTAATTCATAAAATGTTTATTTTTAAATAAACATATTTACATAATTTTACATCAACACCTTTGATAGCATCTTACATCCTATTTTTTGTGAACATGGTAGTTTTTCCTTTTAGGAATGGCTTCCCTTTCTTCCTCCTCATTTCTTCCCTGCCAAACATCATCCTGGCAACTCATATTAACAATCTACCACCGCATTCCCCATAAAGTATTTATTTCACATAGCATGCCTGTATCAAAACATTTTATGTACTCCATAAATATACACAGCTATGATGTACCCACCAAAATTTAAAAAACAAAAAAGAGCCTGTTATTGGTCTATTCAGAAAGTCAACTTCTTCCTGGTTTAGTCTTGGGAGGGTGTATATGTCAAGGAATTTATCCATTTCTTCTAGATTTTCTAGTTTATTTGCGTAGAGATGTTTATAGTATTCTCTGATGGTAGTTTGTATTTCTGTGGGATCGGTGGTGATATCCCCTTTATCATTTTTTATTGCGTCTATTTGATTCTTCTCTCTTTTCTTCTTTATTAGTCTTGCTAGCAGTCTATCAATTTTGTTGATCCTTTCAAAAAAACCAGCTCCTGGATTCATTAATTTTTGAAGGGTTTTTTGTGTCTATTTCCTTCAGTTCTGCTCTGATTTTAGTTATTTCTTGCTTTCTGCTAGCTTTTGAATGTGTTTGCTCTTGCTTTTCTAGTTCTTTTAATCGTGATGTTAGGGTGTCAATTTTGGATCTTTCCTGCTTTCTCTTGTGGGCATTTAGTGCTATAAATTTCCCTCTACACACTGCTTTGAATGTGTCCCAGAGATTCTGGTATGTTGTGTCTTTGTTCTCGTTGGTTTCAAAGAACATCTTTATTTCTGCCTTCATTGCATTATGTACCCAGTAGTCATTCAGGAGCAGGTTGTTCAGTTTCCATGTAGTTGAGGGGTTTTGAGTGAGTTTCTTTACCCTGAGTTGTAGTTTGATTGCACTGTGGTCTGAGAGACAGTTTGTTATAATTTCTGATCTTTTACATTTGCTGAGGAGAGCTTTACTTCCAACTATGTGGTCAATTTTGGAATAGGTGTGGTGTAGTGCTGAAAAAAATGTATATTCTGTTGATTTGGGGTGGAGAGTTCTGTAGATGTCTATTAGGTCCGCTTGGTGCAGAGCTGAGTTCAATACCTGGGTATCCTTGTTAACTTTCTGTCTCATTGATCTGTCTAATGTTGACAGTGGGGTGTTAAAGTCTCCCATTATTATTGTGTGGGAGTCTAAGTCTCTTTGTAGGTCACTCAGGACTTGCTTTATGAATCTGGGTGCTCCTGTATTGGGTGAATATATATTTAGGATAGTTAGCTCTTCTTGTTGAATTGATCCCTTTACCATTATGTAATGGCCTTCTTTGTCTCTTTTGATCTTTGTTGGTTTAAAGTCTGTTTTATCAGAGACTAGGATTGCAACCCCTGCCATTTTTTGTTTTCCATTTGCTTGGTAGATCTTCCTCCATCCTTTTATTTTGAGCCTATGTGTGTCTCTGCACATGAGATGGGTTTCCTGAATACAGCACACTGATGGGTCTTGACTCTTTATCCAGTTTGCCAGTCTGTGAAATTGTGGCAATAATCAATAGCTTACCAACCAAAAAGAGTCCAGGACCAGATGGATTCACAGCCAAATTCTACCAGAGGTACAAGGAGGAACTGATACTATTCCTTCTGAAACTATTCCAATCAACAGAAAAAGAGGGAATCCTCCCTAACTCATTTTATGAGGCCAGCATCATCCTGATACCAAAGCCTGGCAGAGACACAACCAAAAAAGATAATTTTAGACCAATATCCCTGATGAACATTGATGCAAAAATCCTCAATAAAATACTGGCAAACAGAATCCAGCAGCACATCAAAAAGCTTATCCACCATGATCAAGTGGGCTTCATCCCTGGGATGCAAGGCTGGTTCAATATACGCAAATCAATAAATGTAATCCAGCATATAAACAGAACCAAAGACAAAAACCACATGATTATTTCAATAGATGCAGAAAAGGCCTTTGACAAAATTCAACAACGCTTCATGCTAAAAACTCTCAATAAATTAGGTATTGATGGGACGTATCTCAAAATAATAAGAGCTATCTATGACAAACCCACAGCCAATATCATACTGAATGGGCAAAAACTGGAAGCATTCCCTTTGAAAACTGGCACAAGACAGGGATGCCCTCTCTCACCACTCCTATTCAACATAGTATTGGAAGTTCTGGCCAGGGCAATTAGGCAGAAGGAAATAAAGGGTATTCAATTAGGAAAAGAGGAAGTCAAATTGTCCCTGTTTGCAGACGACAAGATTGTATATCTAGAAAACCCCATTGTCTCAGCCCAAAATCTCCTTAAGCTGATCAGCAACCTCAGCAAAGTCTCAGGATACAAAATCAATGTGCAAAAATCACAAGCATTCTTATACACCAATAACAGACAAACAGAGAGCCAAATCATGAGTGAACTCCCATTCACAATTGCTTCAAAAAGAATAAAATACCTAGGAATCCAACTTACAAGGGACGTGAAGGACCTCTTCAAGGAGAACTACAAACCACTGCTCAATGAAATAAAAGAGGATACAAACAAATGGAAGAACATTCCATGCTCTGGGTAGGAAGAATCAATATCGTGAAAATGGCCATACTGCCCAAGGTAATTTATAGATTCAACGCCATCCCCATCAAGCTACCAATGACTTTCTTCACAGAATTGGAAAAAACTACTTTAAAGTTCATATGGAAACAAAAAAAGAGCCCGCATCACCAAGTCAATCCTAAGCCAAAAGAACAAAGCTGGAGGCATCATGCTACCTGACTTCAAACTATACTACAAGGCTACAGTAACCAAAATAGCATGGTACTGGTACCAAAACAGAGATATAGATCAATGGAACAGAACAGAGCCCTCAGAAATAATGCCACATATCTACAACTATCTGATCTTTGACAAACCTGAGAAAAACAAGCAATGGGGAAAAGATTCCCTATTTAATAAATGGTGCTGGGAAAACTGGCTACCCATATGTAGAAGGCTGAAACTGGATCCCTTCCTTACACCTTATACAAAAATTAATTCAAGATGGATTAAAGACTTAAACATTAGACCTGAAACCATAAAAACCCTAAAAGAAAACCTAGGCATTACCATTCAGGACATAGGCATGGGCAAGGACTTCATGTCTAAAACACCAAAAGCAGTGGCAACAAAAGCCAAAATTGACAAATGGGATCTAATTAAACTCAAGAGCTTCTGCACAGCAAAAGAGACTACCATCAGAGTGAACAGGCAACCCACAAAATGGGAGAAAATTTTCACAACCTGCTCATCTCACAAAGGGCTAATATCCAGAATCTACAATGAACTCAAACAAATTTACAAGAAAAAAACAAACAACCCCATCAAAAAGTGGGCGAAGGACATGAACAGACACTTCTCAAAAGAAGACATTTATGCAGCCAAAAAACACATGAAAAAATGCTCACCATCACTGGCCATCAGAGAAATGCAAATCAAAACCACAATGAGAAACCATCTCACACCAGTTAGAATGGCAATCATTAAAAAGTCAGGAAAGAACAGGTGCTGGAGAGGATGTGGAGAAATAGGAACATTTGTACACTGTTGGTGGGACTGTAAACTAGTTCAACCCTTGTGGAAGTCAGTGTGGCGATTCCTCAGGGATCTAG
Organism: Pan paniscus; assembly: GCF_029289425.2. Taxonomy (NCBI): domain Eukaryota; kingdom Metazoa; phylum Chordata; class Mammalia; order Primates; family Hominidae; genus Pan; species Pan paniscus. Next base: position 45,604,903 of record NC_073259.2, on the reverse strand, counting down.
AACTAGAAATACCATTTGACCCAGCCATCCCATTACTGGGTATATACCCAAAGGACTATAAATCATGCTGCTATAAAGACACATGCACACGTATGTTTATTGCGGCACTATTCACAATAGCAAAGACTTGGAACCAACCCCAATGTCCAATAATGATAGACTGGATTAAGAAAATGTGGTACATATACACCATGGAATACTATGCAGCCATAAAAAATGATGAGTTCATGTCCTTTGTAGGGACATGGATGAAATTGGAAATCATCATTCTCAGTAAACTATCGCAAGAACAAAAAACCAAGCACCGCATATTCTCACTCATAGGCGGGAACTGAACAATGAGAACACATGGACACAGGAAGGGGAACATCACACTCTGGGGACTGCTGTGGGGTGTGGGGAGTGGGGAGGGATAGCTTTAGGAGATATACCTAATGCTAAATGACAAGTTAATGGGTGCAGCACACCAGCATGGCACATGTATACATATGTAAGTAACCTGCACATTGTGCACATGTACCCTAAAACTTAAAGTATAATAATAATAAAATAAAATAAAATAAAGAGAAAAAATCTACCATATGTTAGTCCATATTTTTATCAATTGTTGTATTTATATAAACACATATTGTTTTGCTATTCATTTTAAATTTTTAATCCATCTGCAATTCTGTCTGGGTTTTGTCTTCTCTTCAACTTATCATATTTGTCTATTCTGACACAAATACCTTATTGATTTCATTGCGGCAGCTTTTTGCTATGTTCTGTTGTCTGATATCACAAGTCTTCCTTGTTATCCTCTTTTTAAAAAAAGATTAATTAAACTGTTTATTTTATTTTATTTTTTTGAATGTTATGAAAATATTTATTATAATAACAATTCTGTTTGGAAAATTCACATGCATATTAAAAAAGTCCTATTTGCTGTTCACCCCAAATCTACATCGAATTCATTGATTTATCTCTTCCCTCCTCAGTGTAGATTGAGGTGTCCACACTGTAGAGGGGTGCCTTCCAGAGAGCTGGGTGTTCACCCTCCGTTACCCTACCGTTGTACAGGCTTCTCAAACCTCTCACTCCCTCTCACTCATCCCCTCTCCAGGACATTATGGACGCAGCTGCCCAGGACCCACTTAGGCACGCCCATACTCTCTCAGTCACCTTCTGCCTGCCTTGCACTATTAATGCTAATGATTGCCAACGTGTGCTAGAGCTGTCTGGTGTTTCATTGTTGATGCCATACATATATACAGACTTATTTTACACCCATTATTTTCAAAAGTAATTTAAGGCTGGGAGGAGTGGCTCAGGCCTGTAATCCCAGCACTTTGGGAGGCCGAGGTAGGTGGATCACATGAGGTCAGGAGTTTGAGACCAGCCTGACTAACATGGCGAAACCCCGTCTCTACTAAAAATACAAAAATCAGCCAGGCGTGGTGGCACGCACCTGTAATGCCAGCTACTCGGGCAGGAGAATGGCTTGAAACAGGAGGCAGAGGTTGCAGTGAGGTGAGATCGTGCCATTGCACTGGGCAACAAAGCGAGACTCTGTCTCAAATAAAAAAAGGAAAAAAAAGTCATTTAAACTTACAGAAAAGTTGTAAAATATTATCATAAGCTCACATGTATCTTTCCTATCTACCCACTCACTGTTAATGTTTTGCCACATTCGCATGTTCTGTCTCATAAACCTATTCCAATTTATTCTTTCATGAAATTTTTAATATATTTTAATCAATTTTCACCAAAAGTCTGTTGAGATTTGAACTGAGATTACAATATACATAATCATGCAGTCAATATACATAATAATTTTTGGAAAACTAACTTTTTATAATATTACATTTTAAATCTCAGGATATATGTAGTTTTCCTTTGTTCAGATCTTATTTTATAGTGTTCTTCATATGATTCAGTGCCTTTTTTATTAAATTTTTTCCTAAATATTTGGCACTTTTCGTTGTTAATGTGAATGAGATATTTTTCTCTTTCCACTTCTAAGTGCTTATAAATAGTACAGAGAACAGATACTTTTTGCAAATGTATCTTCTACACAGCCATCTTGCCAAAATATTATAAATTCTAGTATTTTTTCACTGGCATTTTGGGGTTTCTAGGTTTATAATCCTATCATCCCCGAAAGTGATAGGTAGGCTCTTTCTTTTAATTATTTGCCTTCTAGCAAAGGGAAGCCACCACAAAAGCTATCTGCCTCTGCCATAGCTCAGGGCATAAAATAATTAACAACAACAATAATAGTAATATTCTCCCATAAGAGTGTAAAATCATTGGCCTGTTCTCACTCAGGCCTGAAGTTCAGGCTAACATAACCACATCTAGTCAAGGAAATTCCAAGCTGAGAAAATAAACTAAATTGAGATGTGGAAGAAGCATAAGCAATCCTCCTCGGAGGTCCTTGAAATTTCCACAGATTAAGTTAACTAACTAGGAGCTCAGAAAACAATACCAAACACATCAACCAGATGCATTGACTCACGCCTGTAACCCCAGTGCTTTGGGAGGCCAAGGCAGGAGGATTGCTTGAGGCCCGCAGTTAAAGACCAACCTGGACAACATAGTGAGACCCCATCCTTATTTCCCCAAAATCTAAAAGTTAGCCAGGCGTGGTGGCAAGTGCTTGTAGCCCCAGATACTCAGGAGGTTGATATGAGAGGATCATTTGAGCCCAGGTTACAGTGAGCCATGATCATGCTACTGCACTCCAGCCTGGGCAACAGAGTGAAACTCTGTCCCTAAAAAGAAAATTACCAAACACAAAATGAACTATTATGAATGCAAGTGAGGAGAACCAACTCCCCTCCACTGAAAAGAGCCACCTTGCCCAAGGGACACATTTACTTCCCAGAAGCAGTTCACATCCAGTGGCTGGTTGATGTGGATAGAGAAGCTTGGCCCCTTTGCCTCAATGGAGGACAATTTTTCACAGCCATCCCAGTTCCAGAGGCTCTTATGAAATCAGCTGAAGCTTTGTTATGACTATATCACAATTCACCTTCTTCTGGCCAATCCTGCTTTCTTCAATCTTTCACCTCACAGGTGTTGAGACCACGCGCATTTCCCAGTAAACTTCCTGCACGCAAATCTCCATCTCAGAGTCTGTTACCCAGGAAACCTGACCTAAAACAGTTGGTGTCAGAAGTAGTTCAAGGCAGCAAGCTCTAAAATGAGATTTGGAAACCCTGTGGAAATGGGCTGCCATTCTCCCTGACAGTAACATGACCATGGTATGGTGCTGTCTCTGATACATAGAATACATGAACCTGGGAACCCAGGAGTAGACATAAAACTGCCCTGTTCACCGTCACTTCTAGTGACCTATTTTGGGAATCTGTACTTCCTGTCCCTGTCACGTTGAGCTCTATAGCTAAGAGATATTAGTTCTCAGTTCTAGGAAACATAGTGGGTGTCCCATTAAACTTTAAGCTACAGCTGCAGCTTCATGTTTCTCATGCTAAGAGACTAACAAGCATGAAAGACTCACTATCCCGGAAGGGATGACTAACCCTAATCATCAAAATTAGCGATGAAGAATATGTTTGGCATCCAGGTGATCCATTGTGGTGTCTCTTGGCACTTCCTTGCCCAATTTTTTTTTTTTTTTGAGACAGAATCTCGCTCTGTCACCCAGGCTGTAGTGCAGTGGCATGATCTCAGCTCACTGCAACCTACACCTCCTGGGTTCAAGTGGTTCTTGTGCCTCAGCCACCCAAGTAGCTGGGATTACAGGTGAACACCACCAAGCCCAGCTAATTTTTGTATTTTTAGTAGAGACGAGGTTTCATCATGTTTTGGCCAGGCTGGTCTCAAATGTCTGACCTCAGGTAATCCACCTACCTTGGCCTCCCAAAGTGCTAAGATTACAGGCATGAGCCACCATGCCCAGCCTCCTTGCCCAACTTTTTTTTTTTTTTTGAGACGGATTATCGCTCTGTCGCCCAGGCTGGGGTGCGGTGGCACGATCTCGGCTAACTGCAAGCTCCACCTCCCGGGTTCACGCCATTCTCCTGCCTCAGCCTCCCGAGTAGCTGGGACTACAGGCACCCGCCACCACGCCCAGCTAATTTTTTTGTATTTTTAGTAGAGACGGGGTTTCATTGTGTTAGCCAGGATGGTCTTGATCTTCTGACCTCGTGATCCGCCTGCCTCGGCCTCCCAAAGTGCTGGGATTACAGGCGTGAGTCACCGCGCCCAGCCCAACTTTTATTGTAAATTATAAACTCAGCAATTACAACCTGAGAAGGGAAAGGTAACCAGGCTTTCAGAACTTTAAGGATGAAGATCTGAGTCAGACCACAAGGTAAGCCACTAGACTAGCAGCAATACTACTCTAGAATAAGAGGAATCTAGAATGAGTAGTAAGGGACAGGTGCAGCCTAGAGACCAGTTGTAGCAGTGGGAGCTGTAATTAATTCCACTGTTAAACGAAATAACAGAGATAGACCTTCTAAAAGAAAAAGATATTTATTTGGCAATAAGTCTTTGCAATGGGAATACATATGCCATAATAAGCTATGTATATATTCAGGGAGGTAAAGGAAGACAAAAGTTTTTAAAGGAAAAATGAGGAGGATTATACACAATTGTTTTGAAATTATTGGCAGGGCATGGTGGCTCATGCCTGTAATCCCAGCACTTTGAGAGGCCAAGGTTCAGGCGGATTGCTTGAGCTCAGGAGTTTGAGACCAGCCTGGGCAACATGGCGAAATCCTATCTCTACCAAAATACAAAACATTAGCCAGGCGTGGTGGTGCGTGCCTGTGGTCCCCGCTACTGAGGAGGCTGAGGTGGGAGAATCTCTTGAGCCCAGGAGGCGGAGGTTGCAGTGAACCAAGACCACGCCACTGCACTCCAGCCTGGGTGACAGAGCGAGACCTCACCTCAAACAAACAAAAACAGAAATGAGATGATTATCCTTGGCTATCAGGGTCAATAACAAGGGTGACGCCAGTTCAAGGCTGAACAGACAGTTACTGGGCAAATGCCTTTGCAGAAGTATTTTTTGTGTAAGGTTGCAATGGACTTTGCAAGGTTGTTGATTGTTGCCATCTCTTGGGATAGTTTTGTTATCAGGCATACAAACATGAGAACCTTTCTGACAACTTTCACACCACTAAACTTCTTTCAATTTTCCCCATGAAAAGACATCACCAAAATCCTGGAAGAGCTACTCCCAGAGCTTATGCAAAGCAAGTGGGTCCAAGCAGCACACAAATGGATTCCAGTGGATGCTACAGTGCACCAACCAGATTCCCTCCACCCCTTTCAGGATTAAAGCAGTGGTTCCCCCAGCTGTTAGGAGAGCTATCTGCTGATAGCACTCAGGTGAATCCCAATCTGAAAATTACTCTCAAAGGGAGAGCCCCTTTGCCTCAGTGAGAGACAAGTCTGCAGGGCCATCTCAGCTCCACAACTCCCCACAAGATTGGCTGAGCACTTTGTTGTGACTGCACCAGAGCACAGCTTGTCCCTGTCACCAGTCCTACTTCCTTCAGCCTCCCACCACCCCACCCCACCCCACAAACACACACAGATGTTGATTCCAAAACCACTGTCCAATCAACTTGTACACCAGTCTCCATCACAGAATGTTTCTCAGGGGAGCCTGACCTGTAACAAAAGATAATCACTGCTTTGTGGAGTTAGATATTCAAAATTAAAATGATGGAAAATAGAAGCGTGTAAGTTGGGCAATATTTAGAGTGAAAGTTTCCTAAGGCCTTGCATTCTATAGGGAAATAGTAAAGATAGTAATTCACTTCAGAGTTTATTAAAAGTGCATTATCAAAATTTTCAGGTAAACTAGTAAAATAATAGAAAAACAAAGATTCCAAACCCATATAGAAACAAAATAGAATAAGAAAATAACAAACAAAAAATAGGACTAAAATATCACAAAAGAACTAAAAAACAATAACAGAAAGATATCTGGAAAATCCCCCCCAAATATTGGGAAGTTAAAGGACATGCTTCTAAATAACTAATTGTCAAGGAGGAAACCTCAAGGGAAATTAAGAAATATTTTAAGTGGAATGAAAATGAAAATATAACATATCAAAATTTGTGGGCTGCAGCTAAAGTAGTGCTTAAAAGGAAATTTATAACATTAAATGCCTATATTAAAGAAGAAAAGTATCAAATTAGAAATCTAAGCTTCTACCTTAGGAAACTAGAAAAAAAGAAGAGAAAATTGAACTCAAAGCAAGGGTTTAATCTCTCAATAATTGATAAGACAAGATCAAACCAGTCAGTATAAGATTTTAACAATACAATTAATAAATTTGACCTAATAGATGTATATACAACATTATATCAAATAACTGCAGAATACACATTTTCATAATACAACCAGGACATTAGAAATTGTGAACTTAGCAATGTTTCAGACTTAACATCAGTGACTCCATCTTAGGCTACCGACTCCATGTTGAACTGTTTGATGAATGTTGAGACCCACAAAGGAACTATGAAACACATTTCCTTCACAAACAACCATACTCTTAACAATATACAAGACAAGGAAACTGGTCCTTATCTTTAGGAACACTCTATATGAAATCACCTTTGCAAAAATTATGACAGTGAGAGAAATCTTACATAGCTGACTCCATCCTGCTTCTAACCTTACAAGGTGTCTTTATTCATTCCTGGTGTAGGCCAAGCTAACTATGGGAGCTAAATATATATCCCTAAACACAGAGGATATTTAAAAAGAAAAGCTGAAAATTATAGTCTAACTTTAGAGACACACGCACAGAGAGAGAGAGAGAGGCTTGCTCTGTCACCCAGGCTTGAGTACTGTGGCACAATCACTGCTCACTGCAGCCTTGACCTCCTGGGCTCAAGTAGTCCTCCCACCTCAGCCTCCTAAGTAGCTGGGACCACAAATGCGTGCCATCATACCCGACTAATTTTTTTTATTTTTTGTAGAGACGAGGGCTCACTGTGTTACCCAAGCTGAGCTCAAACTCCTGGGCTCAAGAGATCTTCCTGCCTCAGTGATAGTGGATGGTTTTGTTATTAGGCATACAAACATCAGAACTCTTTCTGACAACTTTCACACCACTAAACTTCTTTTAAGTTTCCCCATGAAAAAAAAAAAAACATCACCAGGGCCAAGCATAGTGGCTCATGCCTGTAATCCCAGCACTTGGGAGGCTGAGGCGGGCAGATCACTTGAGGTCAGGAGTTCAAGACCAGCCTGGCCAACATGGTGAAACCTCATCTCTACTAAAAATACAAAAATTAGTCGGGTGTGGTGGTGTGTACCTGTAATCCCAGCTACTCAGGAGACTGAGGCAGGAGAATCACTTGAACCCGGAGGCAGAGGTTGCACTGAGCCAAGATCACACCACTGCACTCCAGATTGGGTGACAAAGCAAGACTCCGCTTAAAAAAAAAAAAAAAATCACCAAAATTCTAGAGGAGCTGCTCCCAGAACCTATACAAAGCAAGAGAATCCAAGCAGCAGATATAATCCCAAAGTGCTGGGATTACAGGTGTGAGCCTCACACCTGGCCTATGGTTTAACTTTAAAGCAAAGATGATAACAACCCCTTCCCAAAACTAACCCACTCCTTGCTTGGGGACCGAAACCACCTGTATAAAACTAACAAACTGGCTGCAAGGTTAGAATTATGGTTCAGGAGTCATGTAGCTGGAGGTCACAAGATGTAACCTCCCCAATTGCTCCAATAGGTAACATCATTAAAACTGGTGTTTGAGGTATTTTTCAGACCTTGCATTCTAATGGACCAGCTGGCACCACCCAAACTGGTAACCTATACCAAGAAACTGACTCAACTAGTCCTGTGACCTCCACCCAGGAACTAACTCAGTGCAAGGAGACAGCTTCAACCCCCTGTGATTTCACCCCTGACTCAACCAACAAGCCTTCTCCCTTCCCTAACCCCCTGCCTACCAAACTATCCCTGAAAATCCCTCCCCTCTAAATTCTCAGGGAGGCAGATTTGAGAATTATCTCTTGTCCTTCTCACTTGGCTGGCTCTGGGATTATTAACCTCTTTGGTGCAACACCTGTTGTTCTCAGTGCATTGACTTTTCTAGGCAAAAAGAGATCATCAGGCTGTAGCATGCATATAGGTTTTTCCTAACTGATGCAAATGCACCCTTCTAATAATGGTTAAAGACTTCTTTGCTTAATCCACCAATAAAATAATTTGACAATTTATGTAATCTAAATGAATTCCTATAAATGTGAACCTCCTCACCCCTTTCAGGTGACACAGCCTCTAACTGCTACCTGGGCTGCAACCCTTATTTTAGAGTAAATGCTTATTTGCCTCTGACCTGTTGATTCCTCTTTTTTTTTTTTTAAGGGGTAATGAAATATTCAGAATAACACAGCAGTTAAAACAGGATATATAAGAAAATATATAGCCCTAAATGCAGAGGATCCTAAAAAAGAAACTCTGAAAGTTAATGAGCTAAGTACCCATCTCAATAAATTTTTAAAAAGAAGAAAATGAACTCAAGTATGAAGACGAAGGAACTAATAAAAAGCAGAAAATAATGAGAATAGAAAACAGGTATAGATTTTTTTCCTACAGGAGGGAGGACAAGATGGCCAACTAGATGCAGCCAAGAAGTGCTGCTCCCACCAAGAGAGACCTAATTATCAAGTAAACCACCGTAATTTGGACAGATCTCTGGAGAGAAAAAGCCAAGAGTGGATGGAGAGGCAGCACTGATGCCAAGACTGAAGAGGAAGGAAGCTGGGAACCCTGCACAGGGGACCGGAATGCTAGGGCTAGTTCCACCCGGAAGGGCTCCTGGGAAAGAGGTGAGTGAGGAACAGCTCACTCTTGCCGTGGACATCTGGGATCCTAGCTACAGGGGACCTTGCATCACCCATGGACGTGTGATCTCCCTAGGGAACAGGAAGAGATAGGCCTTCAGATAGTGTGGAGCCTGGGAATTTTTGTGTGCTGGGCGGCTCCAGCAAAGAGCAGCCATAGACACCCATCTCCTAGGGCTCCCCATCCCCCTCCAGGAGACACTGGCTCTCACTGACTTCTAGCCTAGAAAGGATAGGGTCAGCTTCCCCATAGGAGTGGGGCAAGTCTGTTCCACAAGCCCTCCTGCCCTCCAGCCCCTCCCAGGGCCCATGCCCAGCTGCCCCATAGGGGTGGGTACACAGTGCAGCCGCCACAGCCCAGCCTCAATGCATTGTTCCACCTGAGTACATTGCTGGCAAACCAGGAGCACATCGGACCTTTCAGCGCAGCCAGAATCCAACCCTAAGTCGTGGGACGTCCGGTGCTTCCAGAGCAGCTCGAGAATACAAAGCCAAGATCTGTGGCCCAAAATGGAGTGAGGTAGGAGCCCCCAGTCTCAGTGCACTGAGACGGGCAAGACGCATAGGTTCCAGGGCTGGGTGGGAGCAGGATGTACCTCCCTCCACAAGGCCGGTCCAGAAGGGGTGTAACATATCTCCCTATCACAGGCTCTGGCCAAGGGGGCCCTCGTGATCCAAAACACCTAACAAAATAAACATGAGTGCTGTACTAGTAATCAGAGGGAACTCCCCCACGGCCCAGGAGCGGACCTGGTGAGGGGGCCGTCACTTCCTGCCAACCACACAGAGCAGGCCTGCAAACGTGAGGAGGTACAAAACTCATGTGCTGGCTGGGCGCGGTGGCTCACGCCTGTAATCCCAGCACTTTGGGAGGCCGAGGCAGGGGGATCACGAGGTCAGGAGATCGAGACCATCCTGGCTAACACGGTGAAACCCCGTCTCTACTAAAAAAATACAAAAAAATTAGCCGGGCGTGGTGGCGGGCGCCTGTAGTCCCAGCTACTCGGAAGGCTGAGGCAGGAGAATGGCGCGAACCTGGGAGGCAGAGCTTGCAGTGAGCCTAGATCGCGCCACTGCACTCCAGCCTGGGTGACAGAGCGAGAGAGACTCCGTCTCAAAAAAAAAAAAAAAAAAAAAAAAAAAAAAAAAAAAAAAAAAAAACTCATGTGCCTGGGTATTAGCCTAGCTACTGGCCATTACTCTTAGGCGTCATCTACCGGATTGCAGCCCAAACTACGACAAGAAAAATTATCCTTCCAATATCTACCTGTGAAACCAAGCCCAAGAATTCACCCACACATAAAGATGCTGTACAGTGCCCTGGCCTTCTGGAGGCATCCAGAAGTGAAACCAACTAAATATACTCAATTTATGCCACAATTAAAGGAACATCAACCCTCCCATATGAGAAAAAATCAGAGCAAGAACTCTAGCAATTCAAAAAGCCAGAGTATCCCCTTACCTCCAAATGAGTCCACTAACTCCCCAGCAATGGTTCTTAAGCAGTCTGAAATAACTGAAATGACAAACACAGAAACATAGAATTCAGAATCTGGATGGCAAGGAAGCTCATCAAGATTCAGGAGAAAGTTGAAACCCAATCCAAGGAATCCAGTAAAGCAATCCAAGAGGTAAAAATGAAATAGCTATTTTAAGAAAGGATCAAACTGAACTTCTAAAGCTGAAAAATTCACTACAATAATTTCATAATATAATGAAAAGTAGTAACAGCAGAATAGACCAAGCTGGAGAAAGAATTTCAGAGCTCAAAGACCAATTCCTTGAATCAACTAAGTAAGACAAAAATAAGAAAAAAGAATTAAGAAAAATGAACAAAACCTCTGAGAAATATGGGATTATGTAAAGAGACCAAATCTCTCACTCATTGGCATTCCTGAGAGAGGAAAGAGAATAAGCAACTTGGAAAGTATATTTGAGGATACAGTCCATGAAAATTTCCCTAATCTTGATAGAGAAGTTGATGTGCAAGTCCAAGAAACACAGAGAACCCCAGATAGATACTATAAAAAATGGCAATCCCCAAGGTACATAGTCATCAGATTCACCAAGGTCAACACAAAAGAAAAAATTTTAAAGGCAGCTAGAGAGAAGAGTCAAGTCACATACAGAGGGAATCCCATCAGGCTAGCAGCAGACTTCCCAGTAGAAACCCTACATGCCAGAAGAGAATGGGGGCCTATTTTCAGCATTGTTAAAGAAAAGAAATTCCAACCAAGAATTTCATATCTCGCCAAACTGAGCTTCATACATGAAAGAAAAATAAAATCCTTCTCAGACAAGTAAATGCTGAGAAAATTTGTTTCAACTAGCTAGATTAACAAAGAAAAATAGAAGATCCAAATAAGTATAATCAGAAATGACAAAGATGACATTTTACAACTGATGCCACAGAAACACAAAAGATCCTCAGATAATACTATGAACAACTCTATGCACATAAATTAGAAAATCTAAAAGAATGGCCCTCTCCCTCTCCCTCTCGGTCTCCCTCTCTTTCCACGGTCTCCCTCTCTTTCCACGGTCTCCCTCTCATGCGGAGCCGAAGCTGGACTGTACTGCTGCCATCTCGGCTCACTGCAACCTCCCTGCCTGATTCTCCTGCCTCAGCCTGCCAAGTGCCTGCGATTGCAGGCACGCGCCACCACGCCTGACTGGTTTTGGTGGAGACGGGGTTTTGCTGTGTTGGCCGGGCGGTCTCCAGCCCCTAACCGCGAGTGATCCGCCAGCCTCGGCCTCCCGAGGTGCCGGGATTGCAGACGGAGTCTCGTTCACTCAATGCTCAATGGTGCCCAGGCTGGAGTGCAGTGGCGTGATCTCTGCTCGCTACAACCTCCACCTCCCAGCCACCTGCCTTGGCCTCCCAAAGTGCTGAGATTGCAGCCTCTGCCCGGCCGCCACCCCGTCTGGGAAGTGAGGAGTGTCTCTGCCTGGCCGCCCATTGTCTGGGATGTGAGGAGCCCCTCTGCCCAGCTGCCCAGTCTGGAAAGTGAGGAGCGTCTCCGCCCGGCCGCCATCCCATCTAGGAAGTGAGGAGCGCCTCTTCCCGGCCGCCATCACATCTAGGAAGTGAGGAGCGTCTCTGCCCGGCCGCCCATCCTCTGAGATGTGGGGAGCGCCTCTGCTCCACCGCCCCATCTGGGATGTGAGGAGCGCCTCTGCCCGGCCACGACCCCGTCTGGGAGGTGAGGAGCGTCTCTGCCCGGCCGCCCCGTCTGAGAAGTGAGGAGCCCCTCCGCCCGGCAGCCGCCCCGTCTGAGAAGTGAGGAGCCTCTCCGCCCGGCAGCCACCCCATCTGGGAAGTGAAGAGCATCTCCGCCCGGCAGCCACCCCGTCCGGGAGGGAGGTGGGGGGGTCAGCCCCCCGCCCGGCCAGCTGCCCCGTCCGGGAGGGAGGTGGGGGGGGTCAGCCCCCCGCCCGGCCAGCCGCCCTGTCCGGGAGGTGAGGGGCGCCTCTGCCCGGCTGCCCCTACTGGGAAGTGAGGAGCCCCTCTGCCCGGCCAGCCACCCCATCCGGGAGGGAGGTGGGGGGTCAGCCCCCCGCCCGGCCAGCCGCCCCGTCCGGGAGGGAGGTGGGGGGGTCAGCCCCCCGCCCGGCCAGCCGCCCCGTCCGGGAAGGGGGTGGGGGGGTCAGCCCCCTGCCCGGCCAGCCGCCCCGTCTGGGAGGGGGGTGGGGGGGGTCAGCCCCCCCGCCCGGCCAGCCACACCGTCCAGTAGGTGAGGGGCGCCTCTGCCCAGCTGCCCCTACTGGGAAGTGAGAAGCCCCTCTGCCCAGCCAGTCGCCCCATCCGGGAGGGAGGTGGGGGGGTCAGCCCCCCGCCCGGCCAGCTGCCCCGTCCAGGAGGGAGGTGGGGGGGTCAGCCCCCCGCCCAGCCAGCCGCCCTGTCCGGGAGGTGAGGGGCGCCTCTGCCCGGCCGCCGCTACTGGGAAGTGAGGAGCCCCTCTGCCTGGCCAGCCACCCTGTCCGGGAGGGAGGTGGGGGGATCAGCCCCCCCGCCCGGCCAGCCACCCCATCCGGGAGGGAGGTGGGGGGGTCAGCCCCCCGCCCGGCCAGCCGCCCCATCTGGGAGGTGAGGGGCCCCTCTGCCCAGCCGCCCCTACTGGGAAGTGAGGAGCCCCTCTGCCCGGCCAGCCGCCCCGTCCGTGAGGGAGGTGGGGGGGTCAGCCCCCCGCCCGGCCAGCCGCCCCGTCCGGGATGGAGGTGGGGGGGGTCAGCCCCCCGCCCGGCCAGCCGCCCCATCCAGGAGGGAGGTGGGGGGGTCAGCCCCCTGCCCGGCCAGCCACCCCATCTGGGAGGTGAGGGGGCCCCTCTGCCCGGCCAGCCGCCCCGTCCGGGAGGGAGGTGGGGGGTCAGCCCCCTGCCCAGCCAGCCGCCCCGTCTGGGAGGTGAGGGGTGCCTCTGCCCGGCCGCCCCTACTGGGAAGTGAGGAGCCCCTCTGCCCGGCCACCACCCCGTCTGGGAGGTGTGCCCAACAGCTCATTGAGAATGGGCCAGGATGACAATGGCAGCTTTGTGGAATAGAAAGGCGGGAAAGGTGGGGAAAACATTGAGAAAGCGGATGGTTGCCGTGTCTGTGTAGAAAGAAGTAGACATGGGAGACTTTTCATTTTGTTCTGTACTTAGAAAAATTCTTCTGCCTTGGGATCCTGTTGATCTATGACCTTACCCCCAACCCTGTGCTCTCTGAAACATGTGCTGTGTCCACTCAGGGTTAAATGGATTAAGGGCGGTGCAAGATGTGCTTTGTTAAACAGATGCTTGAAGGCAGCATGCTCGTTAAGAGTCATCACCACTCCCTAATCTCAAGTACCCAGGGACACAAACACTGCGGAAGGCTGCAGGGTCCTCTGCCTAGGAAAACCAGAGACCTTTGTTCACTTGTTTATCTGCTGACCTTCCCTCCACTATTGTCCCATGACCCTGCTAAATCCCCCTCTGTGAGAAACACCCAAGAATTATCAATAAAAAAAAAAATTAAAAAAAAAAAAAAAAAAAAGAATGGATAAATTCCTGGAAACACACAGCCTCCCAGGATTAAGTCAGGAAGAGACTGAAACCCTGAACAGACCAATATCAAGCTCTGAAACTGAATCAGTAATAAAAAAAAAAAACCTACCAACCAAAAAATTCCCTGGACCAGATGGATTCACAGATGAATTCTACCAGATATATAAAGAACTGGTACCAATACTACTGAAACTATTCCAAAAAATCAAGGAGGAGAGACTTCTCCCTAACTCATTCTTTGAAGCCACCAACAGCATAATACCAAAATCTGGCAGTGATACAACAAAAAAAGAAAACATCAGGCCAATGTCTCTGATGAAAATAGATTCGAAAATCATTAACAAAATACTAGCAAACTGAATCCAGCTGCACATCAAAGAGTTAATTCACCACAATGGTGAGTTTTAACTAAACCAATGTGGTTTAGTTAAAGCCACAACCAAGCAGGCTTTATTCCTGGGATGCAAGGTTGATCCAACATACATAAATAAATAAATGTTATTAATCACATAAACATAATTAAAAGCAAAACTATATGATCAACTCAATAGACACAGAAAAATCTTTCAATAAAATCCAACATCACTTCATGATAAAAAAAAAAAAACCCTCAGCAGACTAGGCATCAAAGGAACATACCCCAAAATAGTAAGAGCCATCTATGACAAACCCACAGCCAACATCATGCTGAACAGGTAGAAGCTGGAACCATTCCCCTGAGAACTGGAACAGAATGAGGATGCCTACTCTCACTACTCCTATTCAACATAGTACTGGAAGTCCTAGCCAGAGCAATCAGGCAAGAGAAAGAAATAAAAGACATCCCAATTGGAAAAGAACTCAAACTATCTCTCTTTGCTGATGATTGAATCTATCTTTAGAAAATCCTAGAGACCCTTCCAAAAGGTTCCTGGAAATGACAGACAATTTTAGCAAGGTTTCAGGATACAAAACCAATGTACAAAAATCAGTAGCATTTCTGTACACCAATAATGCCCAGGCTGAGAGTTAAATCAAGAACACAATCCCATTTACAATAGCCACAAAGAAAGTTAAATACCTTGGAATATAGCTAACCAAGGAGGTGAAAGACTTCTGTAAGAAGACTACAAAACACTGCTAGAAGATATCAGAGACAGCACAAAAAAACATTCCGTGCTCACGGATTGGAAGAATCAATATCGTGAAAATGACCATACTGCCCAAAGCAATTTACAGATTGAAGGCTATTTCTATCAAACTACTAACATTCAGTCCAGGTGCGGTGGCTCACACCTGTAATCCCAGCACTTTGGGAAGCCGAGAGAGGTGGATCACCTGAGGTCAGGAATTCGAGACCAGCCTGACCAATATGGTGAAACCCCATCTCTACTAAAAATACAAAAATTAGCTGGGCATGGTGGCATGTGCCTGTAGTCCCAGCTACTCGGGAGGCTGAGACAGGAGAATCACTTGAACCCAGGAGGCAGAGATTGCAGTGAGCCAAGATCACACCGCTGCACTCCAGCCTGGGCCACAGAGTGATACTCTGTCTCAAAAAAAAAAAAAAAACCAACAAACTACTAACATTCTTCACAGAATTAGAAGAAACTATTCTAAAATTCATATGGAAACCAAGAAAGAGCCCAAATAGTCAAAGCAATGCTAAGCAAAAAGAGTAAAGCTGGAGACATCACTGTACTCAACTTCAGCCTATACAATAAGGCTACAGCAACCAAAACAGCACTGTACTAATACAAAACAGATACATAAACAAATGGAACAGAAAAGAGAACTCAAAAATACAACTGCACACCTACAACCATCTTTTCTTCAACAAGGTTAACAAAAACAAGCCAAGGAGAAAGGAGTCACTATTCAATACATGGTGGTGAGATAACTGGCTAGCCATATGCAGAAGAATGAAACCAGACCCTTACTTTTCACAATATATAAAAATTAACTCAAATGGATTAAAAATTTTAATGTAAGACCTTAGACTGTAAAAATCCTAAAAGAAAACCTAAGAGATACCATTTGTGGCACTGGCCTTGGAAAACAATTTTTGGCTGAGTTCCCAAAAACAATTGCCACAAAACCAAAAATTGACAAGTGGAACCTAATTAAACTAAAGAGCTTCTTCACAGCAAAAGAAACTATCAACAGATTAAACAGACAGCCTACAGAATAGCAGAGAATTTTTGCAAACTATGCACCTGACAAAGGTCTAATATCCTGCAGCTATAAGAAACTTAAATAAATTTACAAGAAAAAAACAAATAACCCCATTAAAAAGTGGGCAAAGGGCATGAACAGACACTTCTCGAAAGAAGACATACAAGCAGCCAACAAACATGACAAAATGCTCATCATCACTAATCATCAAATGATTAGTGATGATCAAAACCAAAATCAAAAAATCAAAACCAAAATGAGATACCATCTCACACCAGTCAGAATGCCTATTAATAAAAAGCCAAAAAAAAATAACAGATGCTGGTGAGTTTGCAGAGAAAAAGGAATGCTTAAACACTGTTGGGAGTGTAAATTAGTTCAACCATTATGGAAGACAGTGTGGCGATTCCTCAAAGACCTACAGACAGAAATACCATTCAACCCAGCAATCCCATTACTGGGTATATTACCCAAAGGAATATAAATTGTTCTGTCATAGAGACATATGCACGTGTATGTTCACTGCAGCACTATTCACAGCAGCAAAGACATGGAATCAACCTAAATTCCCACAATGATAGACTGGATAAAGAAAATGTGGTACGTATTCACCATGGAGTACCATGCAGCCATAAAAACAAATGAAATCATGTCCTTCGCAGGGTCATGGATGGAGCTGGAGGCCATTATCCTTAGCAAACTAATGCAGGAACAGAAAACAAAATACCACATGTTCTCATTCATAAGTAGATGCTAAATAATGAAAACACATGGCCACATAGAGAAGAACAACACACACTGGGGCCTATTGGAGGGTGAAGGGTGGAGGGTGGAGGGTGGGAGGAGGTAGAGGATCAGAAAAAATAACTAATGATTACTACACTTAATATCTGGGTGGTGAAATAAGCTGTACAACAAACCTCCATGACACAAGTTTACCTATACAACAAACCTGCACACGTAGCCCTGAACTTAAAGGTTAAAAAGAAACCAGGGCCAGGCACGGTGGCATGTACCTGTAATCCCAGCACTTAGGGAGGCCGAGGCAGGCAGATCATCTGAGGTCAGGGGTTCGAGACCAGCCTGGCCAACATAGCGAAACCCTGTCTCCACTAAAAATACAAAAATTAGCCAGGCATTGTGGCTTTCACCTCTAATCCCAGCTACTCAGGAGACTGGGGCAGGAGAATCACTTGAACCTGGGAGATGGAGTTTGAAGTAAGCCAAGATCATGCCGTTGCACTCCAGACTGGGCGACAGAGCAAGACTATGTCTCAAAAAAAAAAAAAAGAAAAGAAACCAGAATAGTCTTATAAACATTAAATAAATTCAGCTAGTAATTAAAATCCTTCTTCAAAATAAATTCCAGTAAATTCTATTATATCAAATAATTAAGAAATGAATAGTTTTAGTATTATATAAAATATCCAACAAAAAAAGAAAAAGGTTGATTTTCAAACCCTTTTTATGAGATTAGCCTAGCAATGATACCATGATCTCAGGACATTTCAAAGGCTATAAGAAAAAATGGAAACCACAGGTCAATCTCATTAGTGAACATTATTACAAAAGTCCTAAATTAAAAACTAACAAACCAAATCCATCAATAAATGAAAAGAGTAACATGTAATGATACTGTTGGATTTGCTCCGGAAATGCAATCTTTATTTAACATAGTGTGATATTGTGGTAAAATAAGAAATATATATGTATTTGGTCTCAGTCTCTTTTTTTATTTTTTGGTCTCAGTCTCCAGTTGCTGGCTCACAGCTCCTAAAATCCTTGGAATCTCTGGAGTTATAAGTGTATCTTTTGTATGCTAACAAGGCATGATTAGAGAGTTGGGACTTTCAACCCCACCCCCCAACCTCCAGGGAGGGGAGAGGAACTGAATAATGAGTTGATCACCAATGTTTGTACAGAGGCTTCATTAGTAGTCACGAATGATTACATCATAATATACAGTTATGCCTATGTAACAAAGGTAATGAAGCCTCCATAAAACCCAAAAGGAAATATTCAGAGATTCCAGGTTGGTGAACGATGAGGACTAAGTTCTGATTTTTTAATCTTGCCCACATTTCTACCTCAGGAGTCTAGGGAATCATGTCCTACAAACTATAAATTCTCATCAGATGGGTTTTATTTGACCCTATATATTGTGACTTACTTTTCAGTCTGACTCTGGCATAACATTATGAGACAAGGAAAAAATATTTAACCCCAAAATATATTTCCTTGCCATACCTTGAAATTGCCCTGCAAAGTTTCTTGTGGGAAAAATCCACATTCTATAGAGAATCCCCTTTCCCCTTTGTTTTTCTTCCTTCCTTTCCAGATCCAGGAGATAATCAACTAAGAGCCAGGCACCCTTTTAAGTCCCAACATTTACAACCTGCTCTCTCTGAAGTCCGCTGAGAGCTTCCTCTGTAAAATAAAACTTGGTCTCCACAATTATTTATCTTAACCTGAACATTTCCTTTGGTCCCAGGTCTTCAGATAAACTCAACCAATTGTCAATCAGAAAATGTTTAAATTTACCTATAGCCTGGAAGCCCCCTCCACCCTGCCCTCTTTGAGTTGTCCCACTTTTCTGAACGAAAACAATAATTTCTTAAATGTATTTGATTGATGTCTCATGCCTCCCTAAAATATATAAAACCAAGCTGTACCCCGACAACCTTGGGTACATGTTCTCAGGACCCCCTGAGGGCTGTGTCACAGGCCATGGTCACTCATATTCGGCTCAGAATAAATCTCTTAAAATATTTTACAGAGTTTGACTCTTTTCATCAACAACAAGAACACATCCACTTGCTGAGTGAGTGGCACCCCCCAACTCCACTGGACAGAAGCTCCTGCACTTGCGACTCTTCCATGACTCAACCTACGTATCTCCTCATCTGTTTACTCATTTGTATCCTTTAAAATATCCCTTGTAATAAATGGCCAAATGAAAGTAAAATGTTTCCCTGAGTTCTCAGCTGCTCTAGCAAATTAATAAAAAACTAGGAGGGGGTTGTGGGAGCCCCCAATTTATGGCCAGTCATGTAACCACAGGACCATCCAAATGGCCCTACTTTATTGATAACAAAATGTCAAGTTGCCTTGTATGTGTAACAGCCAAAACCGTGAATCATGTAGTCCGGGCATATGGAATAGAAAAGCTTTGACATCTAACAACACTCAGAACCAATGTTTCCTCCCCATGGAACCAAGAACACCAGAGCATTACCAGAACTTGAATACTGGAACCCTTTCAGAAGTGAGGGGTCTGTTGGCCAGGAATATCCAGACCTAAAATCCACCTAAACATACCTTATCATAAATGGTCAAATTTGAAGCCCTGCAATCAGACCCTGCCAAGCCAACATTCCTCATACTTTTCCTTTGCCCTCCAACCACTTAGGACTTTCCCCAGTCCCCAAATCAAGGACACAAATTTGAGCTGCACTTCCTATCTCCTTGCTGGTTGGCCTTGCAATAAAGCCTTTCTTTTCTCAAAAGCTGGTGTTATAGCATCGGCTTCTATGCATGTCAGAAAACGAGCCTGTTCACTTAGTCAAAAGTATAGATGACAACCTATTACATATGATTAGCATCTGAAGGAGATGGGGAGTCTCATGGGACTGTAACCTCAACCAGTGGGATCATGATGCCACCTCCGGGTAGAGCATGTCAGAATTGAGGTAAGTTAGAGGCTGCGTGCAGTGGCTCATGCCTGTAATCCCAGCACTTTGGGAGGCCGAAGCAGGAAGATCACTTGAGGTCGGGAGTTCAAGACCAGCCTGGCCAGCGTGATGAAACCTTGTCTCTGCTAAAAATACAAAAAATTAGCCAGGTATAGTAGTGCATGCCTGTAGTCCCAGCTACTTGAGAGGCTGAGGCAGGAGAATTGTTTGAACCCAAGAGGTGGAGGCTGCAGCGAGCTGAGATCACACCACTGCACTCCAATCCAGGCAAAAAACCGAGACTCTGTCTCGAATTTTAAAAAATAAAGAGGGTCTTGCTCTGTTGCCCAGGCTGGAGTGCAGTGGTGCGATCTCAGCTCAGTGCAACCTCTGCTTCCCAGGTTCAAGCAATTGTCCTGCCTCAGCCTCCTTAGTAGCTGGGATTACAGACACATGCCACCATGCCTGGCTAATTTTTGTATTTTTAGTAGAGATGGGGTTTCACCATGTTGGTCAGGCTGGTCTCGAACTCCCAACCTTGTGATCCATCCGCCTTGGCCTCCCAAAGTGCTGGGATTACAGATGTGAGCCACCGTGCCCTGCAAAATTCCCAACAGTTTTTTAATGAAATATGACAATATATTTATAAAATTAAACAAATGCATTAGCCAAGAACATCATTGAAGAACAAAGTAAGAATTCTTGCTCTATCAAATATCAAGACAATATAAAGAAATAGTAATTAAAACATGTTAATGATGCAAGTATGGACTAATAACAGACCAACGGAATAACATAGGATAAAAAAGAAACAGACCTACATGTATTTAGACCCTTGAGTTATGATTAAAAATGACAACGAAGAACAGTGGGGAAAGAGTAGACTTTTCAATTAATCATTCTGGAAAATACAAAAATCATACGGGAAACAAAAAGATGTAATCCTTACCTCACAACATCCACACAAATCCATTCCAAATAGATTATAGAACTAAACAGAAAGCAAAATATACTGTTTAGATGAGGCTGGGCACAATAGCTCACACCTGTAGTCTCAGCATCTTGGGAGAATGAAGCAGGCAGATCACTTTAGCTCAGGAGTTCGAGACCAGCCTGGACAACATGGCAAAACCCCATGTCTACAAAAAATTTAAAAATTAGCCAGGTATAGTGGCACACCCATGTAGTCCCAGGTAGTTGAGAGGCTGTCATGGGAGGATCCCTTGAGCCTGGGAGGTCGAGGCTACAGTGAGCAGAGATTATACCACTGCACGCCAGCCTGGGCAACAGAGCAAGACCCTGTCTCAAAAAAAAAAAAAACAAAGATTTTTAAAAATTGGGGTGCTTTGGAAGGCTGAGGAGGGCAGATCACGAGGTCAGGAGATCGAGACCAGCCTGGCCAATATGTTGAAAACCTGTCTGTACTAAAAATACAAAAATTAGCCAGGCATGGTGGTGGGTGCCTGTAGCCCCAGCTACTTGGGAGGATGAGGCAGGAGAATCACTTGAACCTGGAAGGCGGAGGTTGCAGTGAGCCGAGATCATGCCACTGCACTCCAGCCCAGGCAACAGAGTAAGACTCCATCTCAAAAAAAAAAAAAAAAAAATTGACTGGTTGTGGCGGCTCATGCCTGTAATCCCAGCACTTTGGGAGGCCGTGGCAGGCAGATCACGAGGTCAGGAGTTCGAGATCAGTCTTGCCAACATAGTAAAACCCTGTCTCTACTAAAAACACAAAAAATTAGCCAGTGTGGCAGTATGCGCCTATAATCCCAGCTACTAGGGAGGCTGAGGCAAGAGAATCGCATGAACCTGGGAGGTGAAGGTTGCAGTGAGCCGAGATCATACCACTGCACTCGAGCCTAGGTGACAGAACGAGACTCCATCTCAAAAAAAAAAGGTTAAAATATAGAAAGATATCTTTATTATTTCAGAATAAGCAAAAATTTCTTTAAAACACCACCAAAAGAAAACACTAGCCATAAAGAAAAAGAAAAATAAATTAATCACATTAAAATATTAATTTTGTTCTATAAAAGGTACTAAAGAAGAGCAAGCCACAAAGTGAAGAGAGACATTTGTAACACATATAATAACTAAGAATTTGTATACTTGGTATCTAGAATATATAAAGAACTCATGTGAATCCTTATTCAAAGTTCCATAAAAATGGTCAAAAGCTTGAACCAGAACTTCACAAAGAAGAAGTTCAAGTGGCAATAAAAATATGAGAGGGAATTCAACCTCATTAGTAATCAGGGAAATGTAAATTAAAACCTCAATGTGTTACCACTATGCATCCATAAGATCAGCCAAAAATTTTAAAGTCCGACAAAACTAACATAATGAGGACTTTCATAAACTGCTGATAGGAGTGAAATTGGTGCAACCACTTTAGAAAACATTTGGCAAATATGAAGATATGCAAGTCCTAGGACTCAGCAATTCCACTCCCACATATGCACACTAGAGAAACTCATGCATATGCCCCAGGATAATTGTAAAAAAAAAAACTGTTCATAGATGCATTGCTGATAATCCCCAAACCTAATAACCTATTAACCCATTAATATTAACAAATGTCCATTAAGACTATAATAGATAAATTTTGGTACAAGTCCTACAATAGAATATAGCACCAAAATGAACAACAGGCAGCTACACAGGTCACTGATGTATCTTAAAAACATAATATTGAATAAAATAACCCAAGCCAAAAAAGAAAGCATACAGAAAGATTCCAGTTAAGATTAAAAGCAAGAAAAACAAATTATATTTTTATGGATGCATAGTTAAGTGGTACCTTGTAAAGAAATGTAAGGAAGTAATGATTATCTCTAGGCATGGAGAGTTGCAATCAAAAAGGGCTTTCTGGAGGTGTGGCTATACTCCATTAAGTGGCCTGAGAATTTGGGGGCCCATGTGGGATTCCCATTCTCCTCTGGGGAAGGGTCTCTGGTCCCTCTCATAAGGAGACACACCCCGCTGCCTTGTTGCAGTGGCCGCTGGGGCTAGGGATTGAGACCCACCTGGTGTGATGAATAAACCTGGACTCTCAGGAACACAGAAGGAAAAGGCCTACAGATACCACGGTGACCAGGTAACTGTGCACAGACCAATGTAAAAAAAGCTGTGGGGGCGGTGAAGTATTTCCTTGGTGGTCAGGATATCCTTGAGGTTGAAAGTGTGTGAATGAGAGGCACAACTGAGTGCGAAGCGAGTCCAGAGTCTGGATCTGCGGTTCCATGCTCTCCTCATATGACTTATGGCGGTTTGCCTGTTGTGGGGTTTGTACTGACCCATCAATGCTAAGAGGGACCTGAAAATTCCCGTGAGGGAAGTGGCCAGAGAAGGACAAAGCAAAAGCTGAAGAGTGTGAGAAATCTCCAGTGGGGGGTTGAGTCTCTAGAGAAAGAGTGCAAGAAATCTCCAGTAATGGGATTTGAGCCTCTAAGGCAAAGGGTGCAAGAAATCTCTAGCAAGAGAGGTTGAGCCCTGCAAACTCACTTGGGTGCAAGAAATCTCTAGTAAGTGAGGTTGAGCCCCACAGATTCAGAAAGACACCTCCTCCAGGATGGGAAATACACCAAGTAAGACAAAAGATAAGAAAGATTGTAAAAATAATGTACCCTCTGATAGTCCCCTAGGCTTAATGTTAGAATATTGGAAAGATAATGAAAGGATCAAACACAAGAAAAATACAGCAAATGATAAAATACTGCTGTTTCATTTGGACCAGGAAAGCTATCCTTAAACACCCAGTTTTCTGGCCAAAATTTGGATCTGATGAAGACTGGATCTATCAACTTTTAATAGAATATGTCAATAACAAAAGTCCAGTCTCCCAAGAAGAGATAGACTATGCCTTGTGCTGGTGACAGGGACCTGTCCTTCTCTACCCGAAGATAGACACAAGCCAGAGAATGCTTCCCCTAAGGAAGCTGAAACTCTTACCTGCAAGCAATCTACACCTTGGGACCCACTAGACCATCTTCCCCCACCAAATCTCCCTAACTTTCCTCTCCCTCAAGCAGCTGCTACCCCAGACCCTTTCCCTACTCATGTTATTCCTCCCCTTTATAATCCTGAGTGCCATCCCTTCAGAGGACTTCAATGTGAGATAGAGCAGTGCAAAAAGGATATCCAAAATTTCCCTTTCCCCAGTACCTCCAAGGAGTCTGCTCCAACTCTCTTTCCCTTGAGGGAAGTACCCCTCAGAAGAGGAGGCATTGGTTTTGTAAATGCTCCATTAACTAGTTCAGAGATCTGAAACCTGAAAAAAGATCTTAAGCTGCTCTTGGATGACCCCCATGGAGTGGCCAATCAAGCTGATCAGTTTTTAGGACCCCAGTTATATACTTGGGCTGAGTTAATGTCCATCTTAGGTATCTTATTCTCAGGAGAAGAAAGCAGCATGATACACGGGGCCTCTATGACCATTTGGGACCATGAACACCCTCCCAGTCCAAACATCCCAGCAACTGAACAAAAATTCCCAGCCCAAGATTTTCAATGGGATAACAACAATATAGCCCATTGAGGAAATATGAAAGATCTTAGAGAGATGATAATAAAAGGGATTCAAGAATCAGTACCCCATGCCCAAAATCTTACCAAGGCCTTTAATATACAATAGGGAAAAGATGAAGGACTGATAGAATTCTTAGAAAGGCTCGAGGAGCAAATGAGAAAATACGCTGGCCTAGAATCAGAAGACCCCCTCGGACAGGGAATATTAAGGCTCTACTCTGTCACCAACAATTGGCCAGACATTATAAAGGAATTACAAAAAATAGAAAACTGGAGGCCAGGCACGATTGGTCACTTTAAAAGACAATGTCCCCAATGGGAAAAAGAAGAGAAAGTCATCCCACTTATGGCTTTCAGTGAAGACTAGGGAAATCAGGGGCTCTGTCTTTTTTATCTTGAGTCCCACAAAGAGCCCTTGATAAATTTAGAGGTGAGACCTAAACCTGAACTTGTTACCTTTTCAATCAATTCAGGAGCAGCTCGCTCCTCAGTTTGTTATATTCCATCCAGTATAACTTGTTCACAAGAACTTTTTATCTCAGGGGTAAGAGGGGAAGGATTTAAAGCAAAAAATTTAGAGGAGACAAAACTTAAATATAAAAACCGATCAGCTAATATTAAATTTCTGTTAATTCCAGAAGCAGGGACAAGCCTATTAGGAAGAGATTTAATGCTAGAGTTGGGCTTACGTCTGCAAGTTAATCATGGAAAATTTATCCCCTCCCTAAACTTACTCACCACCACAGATGAGGAACACATTCACCCAGAAGTATGGTCAAAAGACAGGAATCAAGGAAACTTACAAATCTCTCTGATTCATGTTAAATTAAAAACCCCTGGGGAAGTAGTAAAGAGAAAGCAATACCTATTCCCTTAGAAGCCAGGATAAATTTAAAACCTGTCATTGAAGGTCTTCTCCGTGATGGGCTTCTCGAACCTTGTATGTCCTCCTATAACACTCCAATACTGCCAGTAAAGAAGCCAGAAGGGTCATACTGGTTACCATAAGACCTTCGAGCTATTAATCAGATAGTCCAAATTACACATCCTGTTATTTCCAACCCTTACACTATTATCAGTAGGAAAGCTAAAGCAGGTTTAACCCTCTTATTCTGTATTTCTTTCCTCCCCCTCTCTATCACTAGTCCCTTATTATTAATGTAACCAAGTCAAGCTCACCACTATTACCTTTCACACTTGCCTTGTTATACCCTGTGGAGATTTGTCAAGTCAAAGGCAACTCTCCACCTCAGAAAAGTATCTCTGTCCTTCCTGGCTCCCCTCAGATTGGGCATTTGTTAACTGGGATAAGCTAGTTTGGGAAAATTGTGATGAAGATTACAGTGTGAACTGGGAATCTTGTCCTCCTAGAGCAGAGCTTCTCTGCCGAAGTTGGTCCAATGTTCTATGGAATACTAAAGAGCAAGGAGGGACCACCTCAACTAGTACTTGCAGTTTCCTAAAACCATATATTCATTTTGCTAAAGGAGTTACTCCTCCCAATTGTCAGCTGAACCAATGTAATCCAGTACAGATTACCATCTCTGCTCCCCAGAGTTCTTTCCCTTCATTAAGCCGTTTCTATTGTACAGGAGCAGAAGTCTCAGGGAACGACTCCATAGGATCCTTTGAAATATGCTTCATTGCTTCCCCACCTCCTGTACCCCCTTCTCCCTCTCCTAAATTCTCCTCTAACCAAACCTTTTTTTGTTATATACTCAGTGATAAAACCAAAGTAGTTGTTGTAGAGGTTAAAGATTTAAAACAAACTATAGCAATTGAAACAGGGTATCAAGATGCAAATGCGTGGCTGGAATGGATTAAATATTCTGTTCACATGCTAAACAAAAGCAACTGTTACGCTTGTATGACAGGCAGGCCAGAGACCCAAATTGTCCCCTTTCCACTTGGGTGGTCCTCTCACGGACTGGGCATGAGCTGCATGGTAGCTCTCTTTCAAAACCCCACTGCCTGGGGCGATGAGTCATGCAAGACTCTCTCACTGCTATTCTCAGAAGCCAAAAGCCCTGCAAGTCATCCTCTGAGAACCATCTGGCCTCCCACTTCTGATGTAATTTCACCTTGTGTCTCGCAAGACAAGGGGAAAATTTAACGTCCCTCAGAAACCTAACTGGGTGCAGTGAAACTAAGCGCTTCCAAGAGCTTACCCATCAGTCTGCCCTGGTTCATCCCTGAACAGATGTATGGTGGTACTGCGGTGGACCACTACTGGGTACTCTGCCCAGTAACTGGAGTGGCACTTTCGCTCTAGTCCAGTTGGCCATCCCTTTCACCCTAGCATCTCGTCAACACAATAAGAGAGATAATCGGAAAAAAAGAAGTGCCCCTCACAGGTCTTTTGACTCACATGTATATATAGATGCTATTGGAGTTCTGCAAGAAGTGCCAGATGAATTTAAGGCCCGAAACCAAATAGCTGCAAGGTTTGAGTCAGCATGGTTCTGGTGGTCAACTATAAATGAAAATGTAGATTAGATAAATTACATCTACTATAATCAGCAGCGATTTGTCAATTATACAAGAGATACTATTAAAGGAATAGCTGAACAATCAGGCTCCACCAGCCAGGTGGCTTGGGAAAATAGGGTAACCCTTGATATGATGTTAGCAGAGAAAGGCGGGGTCTGTGTTATGATCAGAGTTCAACACTGCACTTTTATTCCTAATAACACAGCCCCCAGAGGAACAATTAAAAAAAGCCCTACAAGGCCTTACCTCCCTATCAAATGAGTTAGCCAAAAATTCTGGAATAAATGACCCCTTTACAAGCCTCATGGAAAAATGGTTTGGGAAATGGAAAGGAATTATGACCTCAATATTCACCTCCCTTGTAATTGTTATAGGCGTGCTCATTCTTGCAGGATGCTGTATCATACCCTGTATTTGTGGTTTAGTGTGAAGACTTATAGAAACAGCTCTCACCAAAACCTCCTTTAGTTCTCCCCCACCCTATTCTGATAAACTCTTCCTTCTAGATACCCAAGAAGAACAACAGAGCCGGGATATGCTGAGATGTTTTGAAGAGGAAAAACTATAAAATCAGAGGGGGAAACTGTCAAAAATGATAAATTCCTCTTCAAGAGGCTTTAGTTCCTTGTCCTTTGTTTTTAAGACACAGGCTGTAACATGGGTTTCTAGTTACCCATGTTTCTAGTTACCCATGCTGTAAACAACTCTTCCCATCCTTGCCACACCCTGACATGCCCAGACATGCCTCACACCATAATAGATAGCCTCCCTCTTCCCACCTAGTTAGCTGTATTCAATTTCAATCATTAACCAATCAGGTTAGCTTAGATTGTGCTGTTCAACTCCAGCCAATGGGGAAAGAACACAGCAGTAGGGACTGATTGCATTAGGGATAAAAACCCCTGCCCCTCCACACTCGGTGTGCTCTTGCAATTGTGGCTGGCACAAGCTGCACCCTTCTGCAGAAGTAAATTTGCCTTGCTGAGGAATTTTCTGCCTACATGTTGGTTTTCTTTGCAGCACCAAGCACTTGTTTCTAACAAGGATTTTAACCTCCATGTTAAAGGCCTTCTTAAATTCTTATAAAGACCACATAGAGTGTCAGTTTTACATGTTTTTATCCTATAACTTTCTTTGATTACACCAGCCCTTTAGAAGGAATATTGGAAATACTCATCCAGTCTTACATGGACAGTGTTGTGAATAATAAAAAGGTATTAACATGAAAGTTCTTACCCAAGTCAACCTTCCCATAATGCCTGTAGAAAGGGAGCACAGTCCAAATGAGGGAAGTAGCCTGGAAATTCCAGGCTAGAGCCATCAGAGAGGTGAATCAGGACCCAAGTTAGAGACGGAGACGGTGGAGACAGCACCTGGAACAAAGGAAAAACTTCTGAAAACACAACTGTAGAGGAAGGTAAGATAAAACTCTCTCTTTCTTACTCTAGTCAAGAAGAAAAGCCTGATCTTTGGAGGTAGATGGGGGTACAGGTGAATACTTGTATTAAGAAGACTCAAACTGTGATGGATATATGTCAGAATTTATGGAAAAGAGATTACCAGGCCACTAGCTGGAAAGCAAGAGAGGCCACCAAAGTATGGGGCAAGCATTGGAAAATCAGTACCAGGACCCACAGGTTGGGTCAGAAATAGGTAAGAAAGAGAGATCAAAACCCAAAAGAGAGGTAGGGATGAATGGCAAGTAATAACACGTTAGAATTCAGACAAGGTTGGAAACAGGGTAGAACATTACAAAAGTCAAGAGTCTCTGTGCATTTGCTCTTTGTGAGCACCTCTGGAGACAATAACGTGGGTTCCTACTCTTGAAGAAGTTCTTGCCACTTCTTAGTTAACAATCTTGGGGGCTCTGACAGTTCAAGCTTTCCTCAATCCAGGATGACTTTACCACATATATTTTAACACTGTTATTGAGAGAAAATTTGCATATAATTATATTGTACCTACCTTAAGTGTCCAATTTGACAAGTTTTGATAAATATGTACACCCATATAACACCATAATCATGATGTGGAACATTTCCATCTCTCCAAAAAATTCTTTCATGTTTCTTAGCAGTCACTGCATTCTCTCCTGCACAGGGTAGCCTCTGATCTTTTTTTAATTTGTTTGCTTGTTTTGTTTTGTTGTTTTGTTTTTTAACTTTTAAGTTGAGGGGTACATGCACAGGTTTGTTACATAGGTGATCTTTTGTCTGGGGGGGGTTGTTATACAGATTATTTCAGTGTGTGTTGTTCCCCTGTATGTGTCCATGTGTTCTCATTATTTAGCTTCCACTTATAAGTGAGAACATGCATATTTGGTTTTCTGTTCATGTATTAGTTTGTGTGATGGTTAATACTGAGTGTCAACTTGATTGGATTGAAGGATACAAAGTATCGGTCCTAGGTCTGTATCTGTGAGGGTGTTGCCAAAGGAGATTAACGTGTGAGTCAGTGGGCTGGGAAAGGCAGACCCACCCTCAATCTGGGTGGGCACAATGTAATCAGCTGCCAGTGCTGCTAGAATATAAGCAGGCAGAAAAAATGTGAAAAGAGAGACTGGCCCAGCCTTACAGCCCACATCTTTTTCCTGTGCTGGAGGCTTCCTGCCCTTAAACATCAGACTCCAAGTTCTTCCATTTTGGAACTCAGACTGGCTCTCCTTGCTCCTCAGCCTGCAGATGGCCTATTATGGGACCTTGTGATTGTGTGAGTTAATACTTAATAAGCTCCCCTTTATAGATATAGATATAAATATAGATATAGATATAGATATTCCATTAGTTCTGTCTCACTAGAGAAACTTGAGTAATAGTTTGCTAAGGTTAATGGCCTCCAGCTCCATCCATGTCCCTGCAAAAGACATGATCTCATTCTTTTTTATGGCTGCATAGTATTCCATGATGAATATGTACCACATTTTCTTTATCCAGTCTGTCATTGATGGGCATTTAGGTTGATTTCATGTCTTTGCTATTGCAAATAGTGCTGCAATGGACATACATGTGCATGTGTCTTTAAAATAGAACAATTTGGCCAGGCACAGTGGCTCATGCCTGTAATCCCAGCACATTGGGAGGCCAAGGCGGGCAGATCACCTGAGATCAGGAGTTCAAGACCAGCCTGACCAACATGGTGAAACCACGTCACTACTAAAAATACAAAATTGGTCGGGCGTGGTGGCTCACACCTGTAATCCCAGCACTTTGGGAGGCTGAGGCGGGTGGATCACCTGAGGTCAGGGGTTAACAACCAGCCTGGCCAACATGGTGAAACCTCGTCTCTACTAAAAATACAAAAAAAATCCCAGGATTGAGCAATCCTTCCACCTCAGCCTCCCAAGTAGCTGGGACTACGGGTGCACACCATCATGCCCAGCCAATTTTTTTATTTTTTGTAAAGACAGGGTTTCACCATGTTGCCCAGGCTGGTCTTGAACTCCTGAGCTTACGTGATCTGCCCAACTCAGCTTCCCAAAGTGCTGGGATTACAGGCATGAGCCATCATTCCTGGCCAATATTTTGATTAATATAGTTTGTTAGTCTGTTCTTGCACTGCTATAAATAAATACCTAAGACTGGGTAATTTATAAAGAAAAGAAGTTTAATTGGCTCACAGCTCCACAAACTTCACAGTTCCACAGTTCCACAGACTTCACAGTTCCACAGGAAGCATGATGCTGGCAACTGCTCAACTTCTGGGGAAGCCTCAGGTAACCTACAAACATGGCAGAAGGCAAAGGGGGAGCAAGTACTTCACATGGCCAGAGCAGAAGGAAGAGAGAGAGGAGGGAGGTACTACACACTTTTAAATGACCAGATCTCATAAAAATTCTCTCACTATGACAGCACCAAGGGGGAGAGTGTTAAACCATGAGAAACTGCCTGCGTGATCCAATCACCTCCCACTAGGCCCCACTTTCAACACTGAGGATTACAATTCAACATGAGATTTGGTGGGGACACAGATCCATACCATATAATTCTGCCTCTGGCCCCTCCAAATGTCATGTCCTTCTCATGTTGTAAAATACAATCATCCCTTCTCAACAGTCCCCTAAAGTCTTAACTCATTCCAACATTAACTCAGAAGTCCAAAGTCCGAAGTCCAAAGTCTCATCTGAGACAAGGTAAGTCTTTTCCACCTATAAGCCCATAAAATAAAAAATAATTTAGTTACTTCCAAGATACAATGGGGATACAGGCATTGGGTAAGTACTCCCATTTCAAAAGGGAGAAATCAACCAAAAGAAAGGGGCTACAGGCCCCATGCAAGTCTGAAACCCAGCAGGGCAGTCATTAAATATTAAAGCTCCAAAATAATATCTTTGGCTCCATGTCTCACATCCAGGGCACGCTGATACAAAGGGTGGGCTCCCAAGGCCTTGAGCAGCTCTGCCCTGTGGCTTTGCA
This sequence comes from Pan paniscus, assembly GCF_029289425.2. Taxonomy (NCBI): domain Eukaryota; kingdom Metazoa; phylum Chordata; class Mammalia; order Primates; family Hominidae; genus Pan; species Pan paniscus. Next base: position 45,573,785 of record NC_073259.2, on the reverse strand, counting down.
GAGGTCATCCCCTACATCTCCTCTCATGGGCTGGCATTGAGTATCTATGGCTCTTCCAGGCTGAGGGTGCAAGCTGCCAGTGGATCTACCATTCTGGGGGCTGGAGTATGGTGGCCCTCTTCTCACAGCTCCAATAGGCAGTGTCCCAGTGGAGACTCTGTGTGGGGACTTCAACCTGAAAATTTCCCCTCTGCACTGCCCTAGTAAAGTTCTCTATGAAGGCTCTGCCCCTGGAGCAGGCTTCTGCCTGGATATCCAGGCTTTTCCATACATCCTCTGCAATCTAGGCCGAGGCTCCCAAGCCTCAACTTGCACTCTATGCACCTGCAGGCTTAACATCATATGGGAGTTGCCAAGGCTTACAGCTTGCACCCTCTGAAGCAGCAACCTGAGCTGTACCTGGGTGCCTTTGAGCCATAACAGGAGCTGGAGTGGCTGGGATGGAGGGAGCAGTATCCCAAGGTTGCACAGGGCAGTGGGACCCTGGACCTGGCCCATGAAACCATTCTTCTCTCTTAGGCCTCCAAACCTCTCATGGGAGGGGCCACTGCGAAGGTCTCTGAAATGCCGTGAAGGACTTTTCCCCATTTCCTTGGCTTTCAACATTTGCCTTCCTTTCAGTTATGCAAATTCCTCCCCAGAAAGTAGGCTTTTCTTTTCTACCACATGGCCAGGCTGCAAATTTTCCAGGCTTTAACACTCTGCTTCCCTTTTAAATATAAGTTCCAGTTTCACATCATTTCCTTGCTCACACACATGAGCATAGGCTTTTAGAAGCAGCCAGACCAAATCTTGAGTGGTTTGCTGCTTAGAATTTTCTTCTGCCAGATACCATAGATCATCAATCTCAGATTCAAAGTTTCACAGATCCTTAGAGCAGGGGCAAAATGCTGCCAGGTTATTTGTTAACATATAACAAAAGTGACCTTTGCTCCAGTTCCCAGTAAGTTCCTCATCTCCACCTGAGACCTCATCAACCTGAACTTTATTGTCCATATCACTATCAGCATTGGGTCACAATCATTTAACCAGTCTCTAGGGAGTTTCAAATTTCAATCATCTTTCTGTCTTCTTCTGAGCCCTCCACACTCTTCCAACCTCTGCTCATTAACCAGTTCCAAAGTCACTTCCACATTTTCAGGTATCTTCATGGCAATGTCCCACTTCTCAGTACCAATTTTCTGTATTGGTTCATTCTCACATTGCTATAAAGAAATACCTAAGAATGGGTAATTTATAAAGAAAAGAGGTTTAATAGGCTCACAGTTCCACAGACTGTCCAGGAAGCATGATGCTGGCATCTGCTCAACTTCTGGGGAGGTCTCAGGAAACCTACAAATATGGCAGAAGGCAAAGGGGGAGTGAACACTTCACATTGCTGGAGCAGAAGGAAGAGAGAGAGGGAGGAGGTTTAAATGACAAGATCTCATGAGAACTCATTCACTATGACAGCACCAAGGGGGATGGCATTAAACCATGAGAAACCACCACCATGATCCAATCACCTCCCACCTTCAACACTGAGGATTTCAATTTGACACGAGATTTGGTGGGGACATAGATCCAACCCATGTCATATAGCCTGAGAATAAGTCTAGAAATCGAATACTGTAGTTATCCAACTTTGTTTTCTTTTTCAAAATATTTCTAGTTATGCAAGACACTTTGATTTCCATGTAAGTTTTAGGATTCTCTTGCTAATTTTTACCCAAAAAAAGCCCAATGAATTTTTTATTTGAGGTTATATTAAATATATAGATCTATTTGTGGAGAATTGACTTAACAATATTGAATCTTCTAATCCATTAACATGGTATGTTTCTCCATTTATTTAGGCCTTCTTTTCTTCAACTTTATTTTATATTAAGGGGGTATATGTGCAGATTTGTTACTTGGGTGTATTGCATGATATTAAGGTTTGGGGTATAAATAATCCCATCACCCAGGTACTGAGCATAGTACCCAATAGTTAGTTTTTCAACTCCTGCCCCTTTTCCTTCCTTCCCCCTCTAGTAGTCCTCAGTTTCCATTGTTGTCTTTATGTCCATGAGTACCCAATGTTTAGCTCTCACTTATAAGTGAGAACATGTGGTATTTGATTTTCTGTTCCTGCATCAATTCACTTTAGATAAGGTAGGCCTTCTTTAATGTCAATGTTTTGTCATTTCCAGTGTATAACTCTTACCCACATTTTGTTATATTTATCCATGTGATATTATGCTATTTTAAATAACTTTAAATTTTATTGTACAGTTGTTTTTGCCAGTTAATAGACATAAAGTTAATTTCTGTATATTTACCTTATATTCTGCAACATTCAAAACTCTTCTAGTTCTGGTATGTATTTGTAGCTTCCTTAGTATTTTCTATATACACGATCATGTCATCTGCAAATAAAGAGTAATGTAGTCAGAGTTTTTATTATAAGTGGGTTTTCAAATTTTCAAATGTTTTGCCTGCATTTATGAGTTTTATCCTCTGTTCTTTCATGTGCTAAATAACATTGACTTATTTTTTAAATGTTAAAACAATTTTGCATTCCTGAAATAAACCACACTTGATCATGATATATGATCATATTTTTACATTACTGGAATTAATTTGTTAAAATTTTGTTAAGAATTTTTTATCTGTGTTTGTGAAGTATAATCTGTAATTTTTCTGTTTTCATGTCTTTGTAAGGTTTGGTATTAAGATTATTCTGGTCTCAAAAAACAGGTTAAAGAATGTTCTCTCCTACTCTAGTTTCTGAGAGTTTCTATAGGATTAGTATTATTTCTTCCTTAAAATTTGATAAAAATTTACCAGTGAAGCTATCTGTGTCTGCAGTTTTCACAGTGGGAATCTTTTTAATTGTGAATTTAATTTATTTTCTTTTAATATGTAAGTGTTTTTTCTTCAACTTTTGTTTTACCTTCAGGGGTACATGTACAGGATGTGCAGGTTTGTTACATAGGTAAACATGTGCCATGTTGATTTGCTGCACGGATCATTCCATCAACCAGGTCTTAAGCCCAGCATCCATTAGCTATTACTCCTGATGCTCTCCCACCCCCCACCTCACCCCCTGACAGGCCCCAGTGTGTGTTGTTCCCCACCATGTGTCCATGTGTTCTCATCATTCAGCTCCCACTTATAAGTGAGAACAGGTGGTGTTTGGTTTTCTACTCCTGCATTAGTCTGCTGAGGATAATGGCTTTCCATCCACATCCCTGCAAAGGACATGATTTTGTTCTTTTTTATGGCCTCATAGTAGTCCACGGTGTATATGTACCACATTTTCTTTATCCAGTCTATTAATGGGATTTAGGTTGATTCCATTACTTTGCTACTGTGAATAGTGCTGCTATGAACATACTTGTGCATGTGTCTGTATAATAGAATGATTTATATTTCTTTGGGTATATACCCAGTAATGGGATTGCTAGTTTGAATGGTATTTCTGTCTCTAGGTCTTTGAAAAATTGCCACAGTGTCTTCCACAATGGTTGAGCTAATTTACACTCCCATCAACAGTGTAAAAGTGTTCCTTTTTCTCTGCAACCTTGCCAGCATCTGCTGTTTTGGGTTTTTTTGTTTTTTTGTTTTTGTTTTTTAGTTTTTAATAATAGCTTTTCTGACTGGTGTTTGATGACATCTCATTGTGGTTTTGATTTGCATTTCTCTAGTGATCAGTGATGTTGAGCTTTTTGCTGTGTTTCTTTTGCTGTGCAGAAGATCTTTAGTTTAATTAGATTCCATTTGTCAATGTTTCCTTTTGTTGCAATTGCTTTTGGCTTCTTCGTCATGAAATCTTTGACCATGCCTATGCCCAGAATGGTATGGCCTAGATTTTTCTTCTAGGGATTTTGTAGTTTTGGGTTTTACTTTTAAGTCTTTAATCCATCTTGAGTTAATTTTTGCATATGGTGTAAGGAACGGACCCAGTTTCAATTTGTGTCATATGGCTAGCCAGCTCTCCTAGCACCATTTATTAAATAGGGAATCCTTTCCCCATTGCTTGTTTTTGTCAGGTTTGTCAAAGATCAGATGGTTTTAGGTGTGTAGTTGTATTTCTGAGCTCTCTATTCTGTTTCATTGGTCTATGAGTCTATTCTTGTACCAGTACCATGCTGTTTTATTTACTATAGGCTTGTAGTATAGTTTAAAGTTGGGTAGTGTGATGCCTCCAGCTTTATTCTTTTTGCTTAGAATTGTCTTGGCTATTTAGTCTCTTTTTGGGTTCCATATGAATTTTAATATAGTTTCTTCTAATTCTATGAAGAATCTCAATGGTAGCTTAATTGGAACAGCATTGAATCTATAAATTACTTTGGGAAGTATGGACATTTTCACAATATTTATGCTTCCTATCCATAAGCACAGAATGTTTCTCCATTTGTTTGTGTCCTCTATTATTTCTTTAAGTAGTGGTTTGTAGTTTCCTTTAAGAGATCCTTCACCTCCCTTGTTAGCTGTATTCCTAGGTATTTTACTCTTTTTGTAACGATTGTGAATGGGAGTTCATTCATAATATGGCTCTCTGCTTGCCTGTTTTTGGTGTATAGGAATGCTAGCAATTTTTGCACATTGATTTTGTATCCTGAGACTTTGCTGAAGTTGCTTATCAGCTTAAGAAGCTTTTGCGCCGAGACAATGGGGTTTTCTATATATAAGATCATGTCATCTGCAAACAAACATAATTTGACTTCCTCTCTTCCTATTTTGAAAACTCTTTATGTCTTTCTGTTGCCTGATTGCCCTGGCCAGAACTTTCAATACTATGTTAAATAGAAGTGATGAGAGAGAGTATCCTTGTGTCAGTTTTCAAGGGGAATGCTTCTAGCTTTTGCCTATTCCGTATGGTGTTAGCATGTGGGTTTGTCATAGATGGCTGTTATTATTTTCAGGTATGCTCCTTCGATAGCTTGTTCACTGTTTTAAACGTGAAGGGGTGTTGAATTTTATTAAAGGCCTTTTCTGCATCTATTGAGATAGTCATGTCGTTTTTGTCTTTGGTTCCATTTATGTGATGAATCATGTTTATTGATTTGTGTATGTTAAACCAAACTTGCATCCCAGGGATGAAGCCAACTTGATCATGGTGGATAAGGTTTTTGATATGCTGCTGGATTCAGTTTGTCAGTATTTTACTGAAGACTTTTACATCAATATTCATCAAGGATATTGCCCTGGGGTTTTGTTTTTTTGTTGCATCTCTGCCATGTTTTGGTATCAGGATGATGCTGGCCTCATAAAATAAGTAAGGGAGGAGTCCCTCCTTTTCAATTTTTTGCAGTAGTTTCAATAGAAATGATACCAGCTCCTCTTCAAACCTCTGGTAGAATTCAGCTGTGAATTTGTCTGGTCCTGGGCTTTTTTTTTTTTTTTTTTTTTTGGTTGGTAGGCTTATTTATTACTGCCTCAATTTTAAAACTCATTATTGGTCTATTCACAGATTCAATTTCTTCCTGGTTCAGTCTCAGGAGGGTGTACATGTCCAGAAATGTATCCATTTCTTCTAGATTTTTAAATTTTGTTTGTTTGCTTGTTTGTTTGTTTTTTGAGACAGGGTCTTGCTCTGTCACCCATGCTGGTGTGCAGTGGTGTGATCGTGGCTCACTGCAGCTTCCACCTTCTGGGTTCAAGAGATCCTCCTGCCTCACCCTCCTTAGTAGCTGGGACTATAGGCATGTGCCACCACACCTGGCTAATTTTTGTATTTTCAGTAGAGATGGGGTTTCACCATGTTGGCCAGTGGAGGCACTGAAAACGTCAGATGCAGAGGTGGATTTTTTTTCTTTTTTTTTTTTTTGAGATGGAGTTTCACTCTTGTCTCCCAGGCTGGAGTGCAGTGGTGTCATCTTGGCTCATTGGAACCTCCACCTCCAAGTTTCAAGCAATTCTCTTCCCTCAGCCACCCTGGTAGCTGGGACTACAGGCATGCACACTACTCCTGGCTAATTTTTGTATTTTTTTGTAGAGACAGGGTTTCCCCATGTTGGCCAGGCTGGTCTCAAACTCCTGACCTCAGGTGATCCACCAGCCTCAGCCACCCAAAGTGCTGGGATTACAGGCATGAGCCACTCCAAATGGCATAGATTTTCTAGTTTATATGCATAGTAGTGATTATAGTATTCTCTGACGGTTGTTTGCATTTCTGTGGGGTCAGTGCTGATATCTCCCTTATCACTTCTGATTGTGTTTATTTGAATCATCTCTCTTTTCTTCCTTATTAGTCTATCTATTTTAATAATTTTTTTCAAAAAACCAGCTCCTGGATTCATTGATGTTTTAATGGATTTTTTGTGTCAGTTCAGCTCTCATCCTTCAGTTCAGCTCTTATGTTAGTTATTTCTTGTCTTCCACTAGCTTTGGGGTTTGTTTGCTCTTGGTTCTCTAGTACTTTTAGTTGACATGTTAGGTTGTTAATTTGATGTTTTTCTAGCTTTTTGATGTGGGCATTTAGTGCTATAAATTTCCCGCTTAACATTGCTTTAGCTATGTCCCAGAGATTGTGGTACATTGTCTCTTTGTTCTGATTAGTTTCAAAGAACTTCTTGATTTCTACCTTAATTTCATTATTTACCCAAGAGTCATTCAGGAGCAGGTTGTTCAATTTCCATGTAGTTGTGTAATTTTGAGTGAATTTCTTAATCTTGAGTTCTAACTTGATTACACTGTGGTCTGAGAGGTTGTTATTATTTCAGTTCTTTTGCATTTGCTGAGAAGTGTTTTATTTCCAATTATGTGATCAATTTCAGAGCAAGTGCTGTGTAGCAATGAGAAGAATGTATACTCTGTTGTTTTGTGGTTGAGTGTGCTGTAGATATCTGTCAGGTCGACTTGATCCAGAGCTGAGTTCATGTCCTGAATATATTTGTTAATTTTCTTTCTCAATGATCTGTTTAATATTGTCAGTGGGGTGTTAACATCTCCCACTATTATTGCATGGGAGTCTCAGTCTCTTTGTAGGTCTCTAAGAACCTGCTTTATTAATCTGCGTGCTCCTATATTGGGTGCACATATGTTTAGGATAATTAGCTCTTCTTTTTGAATTGAACCCTTTACCATTGTGTAATGCCCTTCTTTGTCTTTTTTTATTTTTGCTGGTTTAAAATTAGTTTTGTTAGAAACTAGGATTGCAACCCCTGATTTTTTCTGCTTTCCACTTGCTTGGTAAACTTTCCTCCATCCCTTTATTTTGAGTCTATGTGTGTCTTTGCAAATGAGATGTGTCTCTTGAAGACAGCATACCAACGGGTCTTATCTCTTTATCCAGTTTGCCATTCTGTGTCTTTTAATTGGGGCATTTAGCCCATTAACATTTAAGGTTAGTGTTGTTATGTGTGAATTTGATCCTGTCATCATGATGCTAGCTGGTTATTTTGCAGACCTTGTTTATGTGGTTGCTTCATATGGTCACTGGTCTGTGTACTTCACTGTATTTTTATAGTGGCTGGTAATGGTTTTCCTTTCCATATTTAGTGCTTCCTTCAGGAGCTCTTGCAAGGCAGGCCTGGTGGTGACGAATTCCCTAAGCATTTGCTTCTCTGAAAAGGGTCTTAGTTCTCCTTTGCATACGAAGCTTAGCTTGGCTAGATATAAAATTCCGGGTTGGAAATTCTTTTCTTTAAGAATGTTGAATATTGGCCCTCAATCTCTTCTGGCTTGTATGGTTTCCACTGAGAGGTTTGCTGTTAGTCTGATGGGTTTTCCTTTGTAAGTGACCTAGCCTTTCTTTCTGGCTGCCCTTAACATTTTTTTCTTTCATGTAGACCTTGGAGACTCTGAGGATTATGTGTCTTGGGGTTGATCTTCTCGTGGAGTATCTTACTGGAGTTTTCTGCATTTCCTGAATTTGAATGTTGGTCTGTCTTGCTAGGTTGCAGAAGTTCTCCTGGATGATATTCTGTAGTATGTTTTCCAACTTGGCTCCATTTGCCCCATCTCTTTCAGGTACCCCAATCAGTCATAGGTTAGGTCTTTTTAAACAGTCTCATATTTCTCTGAGGTTTTGTTCATTCCTTTTCATTCTTTTTTGCCTGTCTTATTCAGAAAGATTGTCTTCAAGCTCCGAGATTATTACTATTCTTGTCTGCCTGTCTTATTTCAGCAAGATAGTCTTGAAGCTCTGAGATTCTTTCCTCCACTTGGTCTATTCTGCTACTGATACTTGTGATACATTGTGATGTTCTCATGTTGTCTTTTCAGCTCCATCAGGTCTGTTTTGTTCCTCTCTAAACTGGCTATTCTGGCTATTAGCTCCTGTATTGTTTCATTTTGTATTTTGTAGAGGTGGAGATTTGCTCTGTCACCCAGGCTGGAGTGCAGTGGCCTGATCTCAGCACACTGCAACCTCTGCCTCCTGAGTTCAGTGGTTCTCCTGCCTCAGCCTCCCAATTAGCTGGGATTACAGGCAAGCGCCACTGTGCCCAGCTAATTTTTTTGTATTTTTGGTACAGACAGTTTTCATCATGTTGGCCAGTCTGGTCTCAAACTCCTGACCTCGTGATCTGCCTGCCTCAGCCTCCAAAGTCCTGGGATTATAGGCATGAACCACTGCACCCAGCCTCCTATATTGTTTTATCATGATTCTTAGCTTCTTTGCATTGGGTTAGAACATGCTCTTTTAGTTCAGTGAGGTTCATTATTACCCATCATCTGAAGCCTACTTCTGTCAATTCAGCCATCTCAGCCTGAGCCCAGTTTTGTGTCCTTGCTGGAAAAGTGTTGTGGTCATTTGGAGGAGAAAAGGCCCTCTGGCTTTTTGAGTTTTCAGCTTCTTTGCATTGATTCTTCCTCATCTTTGTGGGCTTATCAACCTTGAATCTTTGAGGTTGCTAACCTTTAAACAGACTTCTTGTGGGGTCTTTTTTGTTGACGTTGTTGCTGTTGTTTTCTGTTTGTTTGCTTGTTTGTTTTTCTCTTAACAGTCAAGCTACACTACTGTAGGGCTTCTGTGGTTTGCTGGGGGTCCACTCCAGACCCTAGTTGCCTTGTTTTTTCCAGTACTTGGAGGTATCACCAGTGAAGGCTGCAAAACAGCAAAGATGGCTGCCAGCTCCTTCCTCTGGAAACTTTGTCCCAGGTGGGTACTGACCTGTTGCTGGCCCAAACACACTGGTAGGAGGTGTCTGGAGACCCCTGTTGGGAGGTCTCACCCAGTCAGGAGGAATGGGATCAGGGACCCACTTAAATAAGCAATCTGTGCCGGGCACGGTGGGCTCATGCCTGTAATCCAACACCCTGGGAGGCCGAGGCAGGTGGATCACGAGGTCAGGAGATCGAGACCATCCTGGCTAACATGGTGAAACCCCATCTCCACTAAAAAAATACCAAAAAAAAAATTAGCCAGGTGTGGTGGCGGGTGCCTGTAGTCCCAGCTACTCGGGAGGCTGAGGCAGGAGAATGGCATGAACCTGGGAGGTGGAGCATGCAATGAGCCGAGATCATGCCACTGCACTCCAGCCTGGGGGACAGAGTGAGACTCCGTCTCAAAAATAAATAAATAAATAAGCAATCTGACTGCTTTTTGGTAGAGCAGGTGTGCTGCACTGGGGGGAACCCTTCCTTGTCCAGACTGTTTGTATTCTCCAAAGCCAATAGGCTGGAACAGACTGAGTCAACCAAACCACAAAGACAGCAGCTGCACCTCCCCCAGGGGCTCTATCCCAGGGAGAGATCAGAGCTTTTTCTGAAGAACCCTAGCTGGAGTGGCTGAAGCTCCCACAGAGAGGTTGCACCCAGTGAGGAAGAATGAACTGGGGTCCCGCTTAAAGAAGCAGTCTGACCACAGTCTGGCAAGGTGGCTGTGTTGCTTTGTGAGGGACTTTTCCTCATCCAGACTTTATATTCTCCAAAACCAGCAGACTGGAATGGCTGAGTCTACCAAACTACAGCAATTATGAGTTTAATTTCTTTTATAGATATAAGATTATTCAGATTTGTATTAATTCTTATGTCATTCTGGTCATTAGTATCTTTCAAGTAATTTAAAAATTTTATTTAAATTGTCAAATGTATTGGCATAAGGTTGTTCATAATACTGCCTTTTAATTCTTTTAATATCTGTAGGGTTTGTAGTGATACCTCTTCTTTTGTTTATTGATATTGATAATTTGTGTTTTTCTGGGTTTAAGTCAATTTAGCTGATAATTTATCAATTTTATTGATTTTTTTCAAAGAGCTAATTTTTTGCCTGTAATCCCAGCAATTTGGAAGGCCAGACCACTTGAGCCTAGGAGTCCAAGACCAGCCTGGGCAACATGGTGAAACCCTGACTCTACAAAAAATCTAAAACATTAGCCAGGCATGGTGGTGTATACCTGTAGTTCCAGCTACCTGGGAGGCTGAGATGGGAGGATCACCTGAGCCCAAGAGGTTAAGGCTGCAGTGAGCCATGATCATATCACTGCACTCCAGCCTGAATGACAGAACAATACCCTGTTTCAAACTTTTAAAAACTAATTTTTGTTTTATTGGTTTTTCTCCTTTATATTCATTGATTTCCATTCTTTATTATTTTCTCTGTTCTATTTACTCTGAGTCCATCTTGCTCTTCCTGATCTACCTTGTTAAAGTGGAAGCTTAAATTATTGGTTTTAAATATTTATCTTTCTAACATAAGCATTTAAAGACATAAAGTTTCTTCTAAGCGCTGATTTAGCAGCATTTCACAATTTTTCATATGTAATTATTATAATTTAGTTCAAAATGTTTTCTAATTTCCCTTGTGATTTCTTCCTTTACCCATGGGTTATTTAAACACACGTTGCATGCGAGGCACAATGGCTCATGCCTGTAATCCCAGCACTTTGGGAGGCCAAGGCAGGAGAATTTTTTGGGACCAGGGGTTTGAGACCAGCCTGGGCAATATAGCAAGACCTTGTCTCTACAAAAAAAAAAAAAACTTAATTAAGCAAATATAGTGGCACATGCCTCTAGTCTCAGCCACTCAGGAGGCTGCAACAGGAAGATTATTTGAGTCCAGGAGTTTGAGGTTACAGTAAGCTATGATCACACCACTGCACTGCAGCCTGCGCAACGGAGTGAGACTATGTCTCTCAAAAAATCATAATAATAGGCTGGGCGCACATCTATAATCCCAGCTCACATCTATAATCCCAGCACTTTGGGAGGCCGAGGCGGGTTCACGAGGTCAGGAATTTGAGACCAGCCTGGCCAACATGGTGAAACCCTGTCTCTACTAAAATACAAAAAATTAGCCGGGTGTGGTGGTGTGTGTCTGTAGTCCCAGCTACTCGGGAGGCTGAGGCAAGAGAATCGCTTGAACCCGGGAGGCAGAGGTTGCAGTGAGCCGAGATCGCATCACTGCACTCCAGCCTGGTGGCAGAGCGAGCCTCCATCTCAAAAAAAAAAAAAAAATCATCATAAAATAAAAGTATGTTGCTTAAATTCTAGATATTTTATTGTTGTTTATTTCTAATTTACTCCCCTTGTGGTAATAGAAAATATTCAGCTTTATCTTAATTCTTTGAAATTTATTGAGTTTTGTTTTATAGCCCAGCATATGGTCTATTTTGGTGAGAAAGTCTTTCTTGCTGTTATACATGAAGTGTACTATAAATGTCAATCATATCAAGTTGGTTGATAGTGTTTTGTAAGTTTTCTACATACATACTGATTTTCTGACTACTCGTTGAATAAATGCTTCAGAGAAGAACGTTGAAATATCCAACTGTAGTCATTTCAGCTCTATCAGTTTTTCCCTCATTCACTTCATTTTGAAGCTCTGTTATTGAGTCCACACACATTTCAGATTGTTCTACCTTCTTGATGAATTTAACTCGTTATCATTATATAAATTCTTATTTATTCCTAGAAAATTTCTTGTTTGGAACTCTATTTTGTCTTACATTAATACAACCACTACAGCTTTGTTGTTGTTGTTGTTGTTGTTTTACTTTAATCACCTTGACAAGTACAACTTTCTTATGATAATCATTTTCATGACATATTCTCATGTTTATATTTATATTTAAAGTTCATTTATTACAGAACAAAACGCTGGTTACCAGGAGCAGGTGTGAGGAGGAAATGAGGAGATGTATGTCAGAGAATGCAAAGTGGCAGATATATAGGATGAACGAATCTAGAGATCAAATATACATAAAACATGAGGATCATAGGTAATAAAATTGTACTCTATACGGGATTCAAGCTAAAGGAGTATATTTTAGCTGCTCTTGCCACAAAAACAAAAACCGTGAGTAACTGCATGAGATGATGGATATGAAAATTTGCTTCACCATAGTCAACCTAAATGAAGATGTTTGCCAGTTTCTACTCAGGAGCTCTTGTGTCTGTCTGCAATGCTGCCGCTTCTCAGGTGCTGTAGAAAGCTGCGGTACTGGAGTTCCACCTAGTGTTTGTCTGTGGTACTGCAGATTCTGGTGCTGGAACAAACCACGTTGATCACCTTTGTCCTTAACCAGCCCCAACCTGAGCACTGTTCCTGTCAGTGCTTAAATTTGGGCAGCTCCCTCAACAGCATCTTCATAAGTCAGAATGTTGGGTGCACATTTCACTCCTTTCTCTTCCCAGGAAGAAGTGGAGAGTTGGAGGTTTCCTTCAGATTATGTCATGCCGTGCCAGAGGGAAGGGTGAGTGAATGTCATAAATTTTCCTGCTAAGGTTTGATAGGGTTGCCTTCGCACTCGACTGAGGGGCAAGAACCTATTAACTGGTTTCTGGATTCTTCAAACAGGTTTATATATTGTTAAGTTCATGTTCTCATGGAAGAAAGAGGGTCTGGAATTTTTTATTCTGCCATCTTGCTGATGTCTTTTATCATTTTTCTCTGGTTAGTGGTCACATTTATCTGCTTCTTTGTATTTCTACTAATCGTTCTATTAGATGCTGGACATTATGGATATCCTGTTGTTGCGTGTCTGGATTTTGTTTTGTTTTGTTTTGTTTTTGGTTTTTTTTTTTTTTTGAGATGGATCCTCTGTCGCTCAGGCTGGAGTGCAGTGGCGCGATCTCGGCTCACTGCAACTTCCGCCTCCCAGGTTCAAGCGATTCTCCTGCCTCAGCCTCCTGACTAGCTGGGATTACAGGCGCCCGCCACCACGCCCGGCTAATTTTTGTATTTTTACTAGAGAGGGGGTTTCACCATATTGGTCAGGCTGGTCTCAAACTCCTGACCTCGTGATCCACTTGGCCTTGTTCTAGTAGAGAGTTAAGATACTTAAGGTTCAGTTTAATCTTTTCGAGCTTTGTTTTTAAGTTTTGTTCGAATAGGTCTAGATTAGCTTTTATTCTTCGACTGATTTATACCTATACCTAAGGTGTGACCTTTCTGAGATATCTGCTGCATACCCCCAGTTTTCAATGAGATCGCTCCAGCCTGAATGGTTGGAGCTCTAACATCTCCCATTCTGTATGAGTTCTAGTGGTTACTTAACTTACAGCTCCTAGTAATATTCAGCCAAAGTCTCATGAGATTCCTACATATGTTTCTGAAATTCTTTCTCACTATACCTCCCTCCTCTTCTGCCCTACAAATTTAAACAATCTCTGCCTCTCCAAACTCTGATCTCTGTCTCCTCAGTTCAGGCCCTCCTGGATTCCAGATCTGGAAAATGAGTCAAGACAGAAAAACTAATGTGATGGTAGGACTTCCCTTCTCTAAGGAATTAAGGTTCTGTGCTATATGTTTTCCAGTAGCTGGAAACAGATATTTTATGTGTTGTCCATTTTGTAGTTGTTTACATCAGGAGGACTAGACTGGTATCAGTCACTCCGTCATGGGTGGAAGCTGAAAACCTTACCCTCATTTTTAACTTTCTTTTTTTTTTTTGAGATGGAGTCTCACTCTGTCGCCCAAGCTGGAATGCAGTGGCACAATCTTGGCTCACTACAACCTCTGCCTCCCGGGTTCAAGCGATTCTTCTGCTTCAGCCTCCTGAGTAGCTGGGATTACAGGCACCCACCAACAAGCCCAGCTAATTTTTGTATTTTTAGTAGAGGCAGGGTTTCACCATGTTGGCCAGGATGATCTTGATCTCCTGACCTTCTGATCCACCCGCCTTGGCCTCCTAAAGTGCTGGGATTACAGGCTTGAGCCACCACGCCCAGCCCCCTCATTTTTAACTTTCTAAAACCTCTACTGTTTTACATTCTAGTGCATATTCCACTCTCTCCATTAACTTCCCTTAATCCCGTCTCAATAAACTATGCAGCTCTTTTGTAGCAGTTGTCACATATTCCATACTGTACCATAGTTAATCTGCAGGCAGATCCTATGTCTTGATCATCCAATAATGCCTAACATGTGTGGAGCTCCAAAACGTTTATTTATAAGTTAACCCAATTAAAAAATGGGCTAAGGACCTGAACAGACATTTCTCAAAAGTCATATAAATGACCAATAAATACATGAAAAACTGCTCAACGTTACTAATTATTAGGGAAACGCAAATTAAAACCACAATGAGATATCACTTCATACCTGTTAGAATGACTTTTATCAAAAAGATGAAAGATAACAAGTGTTGGAGAGGATGTGGAGAAAAGGGAACTCTTATATATTGATGGTGGGAATGCAAATTAGTAAAGCCATTATGAAAAATGATATGGAGGTTCCTCAAAAAACTAAAATAGAATTACCATACAACTCATTAATCCCACTTCTGGATATATATCCAAAGGAACTGAAACAAATATGTCAAAGGAATAGCTGTGCCCTCCTGTTCATTGCAAGATTATTCGCAATAGTCAAGATATGAAAACAACCTAAGTGTCCATCAACAGGTGAATGGATAAAGAAAATGTAACATATATACACAATGGAATACTATTCAGCCTTAAAAGGGGGGACATCCTATCATTTGCAACAGTGTTGATAAATCTGTAGGACATTATGCTAAGTGAAATAAGCCAGGCACAAAAAGACAAATACTTCATGATCTCACTTATATGTAAAATCTAATAAAGTTGATCTCACAGACGTAGAAACTAAAAGGATGGTTACCAGAGTTTGGGGAAAGGGGTGGAGATGGAGGGAATGGGGAGTTGTTGATCAAAGGGTACAAAGTTTCAGGTAGGAAGAATAGGTCTTAGGATCTATTGCAACAGTGGGGTGAATATGGTCAATAATAATGTGTTATTTATTTCAAAATAGGGCATAAATTTCAAATGCTTCACCATAAAAAAAAATGATAGGTAAGTGAGGTGATGGATATGTTAATTAGCTTGATTTAATCCTGCCACATTTATACATATATCATAGTGTATCCCATAAATGTATGCAATAATGATGCATTGCTCAAAAATACTAATGTTAAATAAATGTTTTAAAATTTTTAATTTGTTGAAACACTGAGATACCCTAAAAAGACACTCTCTTCTTTTCAGTTGAAATACATACAAAGAGAATAAATAACCTCCCCTCTTAGTGAAATGTTGGCCTATATATAGCTTACAGTCCCTCCCAACCCAAAGATTCCCTGAAAAAAATGGTTAGGCAAATTGTGCTACAGCTACATAATGAATATTATATTATTATTTTAAATGTGGGATATATAACATGCTTATAATAAAATGTTAGGTGAAGCATCAGGATTCAAATTGTACATATGATAATAATTATAGCTATATAAAAAGTGCATCAAAAAACTAGAAATAAATTTTTAATAGAGTTATTATAATGTGTATGTATTGTTGACATATTTTTTTTTCATGATCTAAGATTAGTCTTGAAAGACAGTTGGCTTGGTTTTCCAATTATCTTCATGAAGGATGGCTTAGGATGATCAGTTATTCCAAAGCCAAACTTTATTTGTATTACATATGGTCCAACATCTTACTGGATTTAGCTAACAGCCTTATTGAGAATACTAGTTCATGTAGTTATCTACAAGTACATTTTGAAACTAGTTTATCCTGAAGGACTGACCAGGAAGTTTTACTGCTCATATTGAGGTATTATAAGCTTTATTGAGACTTTGTTTGAGACTGAGTCACCTTTTCTACACCTAAGACTCTCTACTCTGCCTCTCTTCTGCCAATGTCACACACTTGTCCAGTTTTTTCCAGGAAGAGCCATGCGAGTCTGTTCCTAGAAAATCTCAGCCCCAGCCCAGAGCCTGTG
The DNA here is from genome assembly GCF_029289425.2 of Pan paniscus. Lineage (NCBI taxonomy): Eukaryota > Metazoa > Chordata > Mammalia > Primates > Hominidae > Pan > Pan paniscus. The sequence goes on along the minus strand of NC_073259.2, from coordinate 45,557,689 downwards.
CTGTCCTCCTCCTGGCCCAGATCTGCTCTCTGCTTGCTATGGAAGAAACTCGGTGCTATATTACTGCAGTGGGATTTCCTATTTACATTTGTCATTCAGCTGCATTTTAGTCTGTCTCCATTATCTTGAAGGGATCTGACCTGGTTTTATGTTAATCTGTGATGTTAAACTATCCAACTAAACAGGACAGAATACCTACAGAGTTATATATCAGTTTCTTCTTGCCTCCTCCCTGCTAAGAGATCAAAGCGGGACCCCAGGGTCCTAACCCAGGCCAGGGTAGAAAGACTGTTGATTTAGCCCTTAGAGGTCACACTGTGTACAGAGTTGGTTCCTTCCAGCAGGCTTTTGGTCTTGCTGACTTCAAGAATGAAGCCGCAGACCTTCACGGTGAGTGTTACAGCTCTTAAAGATGGTGTGTCCGGAGTTTGTTCCTTCAGATGTGTCTGGAGTTTCTTCCTTCTGGTGGGTCTGTGGTCTCGCTGACTTCAAGAATGAACCCGCGGACCTTTGTGGCGAGTGTTACAGCTCTTAAAGGTGGTGCAGACACAAAGAGTGAGCAGCAGCAAGATTTATTGTGAAGAGTGAAAGAACAAAGCTTCCACAGCGTGGAAAGGGACCTGAGTGGGTTGCCGGTGCTGGCTGGGGTGGCCAGCTTTTATTCCCTTATTTGGCCTCTCCCATGTCCTGCTGACTGGTCCATTTTACAGAGTGCTGATTGGTCCATTTCACAGAGTGCTGATTGGTGCATTTACAATCCTTTAGCTAGACACAGAGTGCTGATTGGTGCATTTACAATCCTTTAGCTAGACACAGAGCGCTGATTGGTGCGTTTTTACAGAGTGCTGACTGGCACATTTTACAAACCTCTAGCTAGCCACAGAGTGCTGATTGGTGCGTTTTACAATCCTAGCTACAGAGCGCTGATTGGTGCATTTTACAATCCTGTTGTTAGAAAAGTTCTCCAAGTCCCGACTCGACCCAGAAATCCAGCTGGCTTCACCTCTCAACACTCTTGATAGCTCATCCCAATGCTGCAAGAACAAGTTATAACATACATTTCACCTTGGGGTTCATTCTGAGAATTGAATATTTATTAAATTAGCTAATCAGTTAATATTTGCTTTATGAATTATAAAGTATTCCATAAACGCTGGCTTTCATTGTGGCTATTTTCTTTTTGGTCACCCAGGCTGGAGTGCAGTGGTGCAATTATGGCTCACTGCATCCTCAACCTCCTGGGCTCAAGCGAAGCTCCCACCACAGGCTCCAGAGTAGCTGGGACTACAGGCATATGCCACCATGACTGGCTGATTTTTTTTTTTTTTTTTTTTTTTTTTGTAGAGATGGGGTCTTACTATGTTTCCCAGGCTGGTCTTGAACTTTTTGGCTCAAGTGATCCTCCCTCTTCAGCCTCCCAAAGTGCTGGGGTTATAGGCATGAGCCACAGCATTTGGCTATTATGGTTATTCTTATGTCTTGCCAGTCTTTCCCCATTCATAAGGGGGAGGTAATTAGGTTTGAATGAAACACATGGATGTGGTCCCTTGTAGACCTGAACATTTCCCTGGAACCAAAAGATAGATGCAGCTGCTCCAGTTGGCTCCAAACTACATCTCCTCTCCAAGGAGGCTCTTCTCCAACCTGCACAAGGGAGGGGCGCTCTCCTCCTCTAGAAAAGGCAGTTGCATCCATAGCAGCACATACGGAATAGGGACAACTGTCTTCTGTGAGCACCCTAGGGTGTAGGGAGTCAATAACATGTGGAGACTCCACAGGAGAGAAGCAGAAAGTCCACAGAGCTGTCAGGTGGCAGAAGAATTTAGTCTAGGGGTAAAGACGTCCAGGAGAGAAGTTGACTCCAAGCCCAAAGCAGGTCCGCCCCCATCTTCACTGAGCTTGAGTATCTGGCGTTCATATGGGTCAACCCTGCTCTCTGCCTACAGAGAGGACCACCACTGACCCAACCTAAACATACAGAAGAGAGTTTATCATTTTTTTTTGTTTGTTTGCTCTGGGAGGTTCCTGTGGATGAGGCCCATATTTGCCAACAAACTTCTGGAGGCTCTAGGAAGAAATTCCACTTCACCCACACTGACCCTGTCCCCCGAGCCTCATCTTATTTTCAACCCCCCCAAAAAATGCAGTAAATAACAATGGTTAACCCCTTAAGAATCACCTCTAGGAAGCCAGCACAGATGAGTAATCATGGGTTTTCCAGCACCACCACACCCTTGGTCCTTGTTCTGTGAATTAAATATAATTCCTCTTCTTTATAAGAGTCTCTGAAATATTTGAAAACAGTTATCATATTCTTCTATTCATTTTGTCTTTTCCAGATTCTCTACATTCTTCATATATTCCTTGTATTTCACAGTTTTCAAGCCCTAATTCATGATACTCAGGCCGGGCGCGGTGGCTCACGCCTGTAATCCCAGCACTCTGGGAGGCCGAGGCGGGCAGATCACGAGGTCAGGAGATTGAGACCATCCTGGCTAACACGGTGAAACCCCGTCTCTACTGAAAATACAAAAAAGTAGCCGGGCTCGGTGTTGGGCACCTGTAGTTCCAGCTGCTTGGGAGGCTGAGGCAGGAGAATCGGTTGAGCCTGGGAGGTGGAGGTTGCAGTGAGCTGAAATCGTACCACTGCACTCTAGCCTGGGCGACAGAGCCAGAATCCATCTCAAAAAAAAAAAAAAGAAAAAATTCATGATAGTCAACAAAAAGCCCAAATTATTTTCACATAATTGGCTACTAAGTTGGGTCTTACCCTTCCTATGCTTGTGTAACCGGTTGTTAAAATCTACATGCAGATTTTATATGTGCCTCTGTTAAATTCCGTCTTGTTTTTAGTTTGGCATTCCAAAAGGCAAGATTATTTTGAATTATAATTGTTGCTTACAATATTGATTTTCCCTCTTTGTTTCATATCATCTGAAGTTTGATGAGCCATGCATGCTTACTATGCCTATTGAAGTCATTGCTAAAATAGGTGACGAAGATAAGATCTACAACACATTCTCCTTTTCACTAGACAGATTTCTCCAGATTTTTAGTCATTAATGAATAATTTTGGTGTATGGTAGCCAAACTAAAAGTGTTATCTTTTTTCTTTTTTTCTTTTTTGAGACGGAGTCTCGTTCTGTCGCCCAGGCTGGAGTGCATTGGCATGATCTTGGCTCACTGCAACCTCCGCCTCCCAGGTTCACGCCATTCTCCTGCCTCAGCCTCCTGAGTAGCTGGGATTACAGGCACACACCACCACACCTGGTTAATTTTTTGTGTATTTTTAGTAGAGACAGGGTTTCACTATGTTGGTCAGACTGGTCTTGAACTCCTGACCTCGTGATCCGCCTGCCTCGGCCTCCCAAAGTGGTGGGATAACAGGCGTGAGCCACTGCACCAGGCTAAAAAGCGTTATCTCTAAGCACACAGTCATCATCTTTTTATGAAGCTTTACTGAGATTAACATGCCCTTTCTCTGCTCCTTTCTCCTGATTGTTAAATTATTAGTACTGTCAATAAAAGATAATATTATGAGGTTTTACATTAGGTTCAGCATTACAAAGATCCTGGTGATCCCTTATGGGACTTCCAACTATTCTACATAGCATCTATTTAGGAATTTTACCAGGAACCAAGGTCAAATTCATTGGCTGGCAAGGGCAGTGCTTCTAACTTTATAATCATAAGCATTGGCTCAGAGTGTAGACTTCAGAAGTTTCGGGTCAGTTGACTGGTTGGTTGATTTGGTTAGTTTAACTAGTTTCTTCCTTTGCTCCCTCTTTCTGCTAAACCCAGAGTCCTATTTCACTCTCAATTCAAGTCACTCCTTGGCTCTTTAAGAAATCATTAGTATATAGAAGACAGAATATGTTCAAATACATATGAAAGCATTCAGTTTGTTCCATGTCTGTATCCCCATATGACTGAATGTGGGTCTGCATGATGTAAGCCCAAAGCCAAAGGAAAAGGTAGGATCAGGCCAGGAACAGAAAAACCCTCTGTTCTCACTGCCATCGGCTAATGTGAGATGTCACCTTTCTTAACTTCAAAAGTGAGAAAACTCTCTATCACATTGGGCTTTCTGGTTTCTACCTCCTATGCACACACATATTTTTGATTTCCATATCCATTCTTATTTTATGATTCCATCCCAAGCTTCCAATATTCCCTCAACTGTAGGGGATGACCCAATGATTCCTCCTCTATTTTAGTAGTCATTTAAATGTCTCTTTGACTCTAGTGTTAACTGTCAGATGGTGCAAATTTTTCATCTCAATTTGCTGTTGGAAAATTATTGTAATGAATTCATATATTAATTTATTTATTCATTCCACAAAGTCCTCCTATGTGTTTGGTGGAAAGGTAGTGCTGCAATAACTGAGAGAAGGAAACCTACGCCAGAAGAGAAGTTTCTAAAGAACCCACAGTTAGTTAAGATAAACTGAGCATTAGACCTGTATGGAAAATACAAGGCAGGAGAACCAAGATAAACAGAGTGTTTCCAGTTTCCAACAAACTGATCGGAGACTGGGCAAAGTGTGGAAATGGCTTTACCAAGGGTCACCAGGCCACCTGTCCAAAGAGAAAGAGTGGTTTCCCGGGGGGGTGGGATCTGGATTAATTCAGATCTTTCTGTGTTGCATATCTTGCTGAATAGATGATATAGATTGCTCATCTGGATTTCCAAGTCTCATTTTCTTGGAAAGAAAAAATAGTCTGAGATGAGTGGCAGCCTCAGGAACGTGCATGACTTCAGAGTAGGACCAACTCTCCTAGAGGCGATGCGCACGCCTCCTACCCTTCCACAGTTCACCAGCTGTGGTCCTCCTGTTGGTGCCCAGCCGGGACCTCCAGGTAAATAGCTTCCTGCGGATTGGAAGAACATTATGCTGCTCTCTAATTTTGACATTTCTATCACTTAAAAAAGGTTTGGGGCCAGATGCAGTGGCTCACGCCTATAATCCCAGAACTTTGGGAGGATCGCTTGAGCCCAGAAATTTGAGACCAGCCTGGACGATATAGGGAGACTTCATTTCTGTTAAATTTTTTTTTAAGTAGCCAGGCATGGTGGCATGTGCTTGTAGTCCCAGCTACTTGGGAGGCTGAGGTGGGAGGATGGCTTGAGCCCAGGAAGTCGAGGCTGTAGTGAGCTGTGATCGCACCACTACACTCCTGCCTGGGTGAGACCCTATCTCAAAAAAAAAAAAAATGTGGGTGGAGCAGGTTGGGAAAGCACTGTAGAACAGTAGACCATTCGGGAGCCTTAGAGTCAGGCAAACCTGGGTTCACATCATGACTCCATCATAATGACCTGGAATAATTGACTTGAACAAACGGGTCTTAGTTTCTCTTCCACATCTGGGAGACAATAAGGCCTGTCTCTGATGCGCGCTGTGATGAGTAAATGGATAAGCCAAGCATGGAGTGTGGCCATAATAGTATCTTTGTTAATATTAACTACCTTCCTCTCTTCTCTTGGGCCCAGACCTGGAAGAAGAAGCAGTCCAGTGGTGACAGTGGGAACCAGACCACCTGGCTGATCCTAGTGGGCTTCGGGGAGCTGCAATACCTGGGCTTCCTTCCCTTCACTCTCTTCCTGGCCATCTATGTGGTGACAGTTGGGGGCAATGCCCTCATCATGCTGGCTGTGGCCGCTAGTCGGACACTGCACCTACCAATGTACTTCTTCCTCTGCCACTTCTCCCTGCTGGAGATTGGCTATACCTCCAACGTCATACTATGGCTGTTGCAGAGTTTCTTGGAGGGGAAGGAAGTCATCTCTCTAGTCAGCTGTCTGGCTCAGTTCTACGTGTTTTCCTCGCTGGCTGCAGCTGAGTGCCTCCTGCTATCTGCCGTGTCCTATGACTGTTACTTGGCCATCTGCTGCCCCCTTCACTATCCTGCCCTGATGAGCCCTGGTTTTGTCACTGCCTGGCCGCTGGTGCTTGGTTCAGTGGCTTCTTCTCCTCTGCCTTCACTATGGCCCTGGCAGCACCTCTGTCCTGGCAGCAGGGAGATTGACCACTATTTCTGTGAGTTTGCTCCAGTAGTCAGGCAGTTCTGCGGGGATGTGGGAGTCATGTAGGGAGCTGAAGTCAGCATCTCAGACTTCCTGACACTGGCCCCCTTCCTACTGATTGTGGCATCCTCTGCCTTCATTGAGGGCTGTACTGCAAATACCCTCAGGCCATGAGAGGCAGAAAGCCTTCTTCACCTGTTCCTCCCACCTCACCGTAGTTGGGGTATTTTATGGCACCCTCATTGTGGTCTATGTGGCCCCAACAGAACACATGTCCCCTTGCTTCTAAAGGTCTTCTCTGTCCTCTACACAGTGTTCACTCCCATGGTCAACTCCATCATCCACAGCCTCAAGAACCAAGAGGTGAAGGGGGCTCTGCATAGGCTCAGGGGACAGCTCATCCCAGGACACACTCACTAAGGAGGACAGGACAGCTTTTGGCTTCTTCCTGGATTGATTTCAGCTTAGCCCCTTCCTCAAAGTCTGATGGACTAGAGACCACTGCAATAAAAAGATGGAGACTGTGGGATTGAAAGTGGATGTCTACCAAAATGAGGTAACTGTATTTTCCAATTGGAATTGGCCTCCCTATCCCCAGTGGTAGCAGCTTCCCCAACCCCAGCGACAGCAGCCTCTGTCCCTGTCTGAGGGAATTAATCCCACATTGCCTGAAGAAACTGTAATTGCCTCCCCTGGGGCAGTTCCCATGCAAGACAATGCTGATTCTCCTCAGAACCCATACCCATCACTCCTCTTTGGTTCTAAAACTATAGCTAGACCCAAGTCCCTGCAGGCCTCTAAAGGTGAGCACAAAGCGTGACCCATGAGGACATGCACTACAATCCAAAAGAATTACTTGGGTTTTCTAATTTATACAGACAGAAATCCAGTGAACATGCATGGAAATAGATCTTGAAATTGTGGGATGATGATGGAAGGAACGTAAAGTTGAATAAAGCCGAATGTATTGATATACATTTGTGACAGTGGGAACCAGACCACCTGGCTGATCCTAGTGGGCTTCGGGGAGCTGCAATATCTGGGTTTCCTTCCCTTCACTCTCCCTTCAAGGCTCACTAAAGCAGAAATTCTGCATTTAATGTTGCAGCTTGGGGAACTAGGAAGGATTCTAACAGTTTGTTTAGTTGGTTGACTGAAACATGAACCAAAAGGTGGGATACAGTAAGTGAATTAGAAATGCTGGATCTGCCTTGATTTAATGTAGAGAAAGGATTCAACGGCTAAAGGATATTGAAATATTAGAGTGGATTTGTTACTTAAGACCTACTTACCCATGTGAGAGGGCCCAGAAGACATACTTTTCACTATGACTAAGAAATAGGGAAGCCCCGGCATCCTTGAAGAGCTCTGTAATCTCTCTTCTCTGTAGCCCAGACCTTACGGTGAGGACTGCAGTCACTGAATTGGGAAACCTACATTCAATGGGAGTAACTGCATCCTGAGATGGCAGAGCCCAAGTGGCAGCACTCAACCTCCAAAGGCAAGGTGTACATGGTTGCCACAATGGACAGCAGAGTCAAATCAGCAATCAGAATAGCCGGACTCACACAGACCTATGGCATACTGTTTCTAGAAATGCAATAGATAAGAAGCCTACTAAATTCTTACTTGATCAGAAAAGTTCTAAATCAAGTGAACATCAGCTAAGTTTTTATCAGGGTTATTCTACTAGTGCCACAAGAGAGTTAGATTGGGATTGTGAGAATGAAGGGGAAGTGATGATGAGGGTAACAAGAGGGATTGAGAATCTCAGCCATCCATCTTATTGGTTACAAGAAATGAAACTATTTCAACTTCCCTTGAATATCTTTCTTCATTTTTCTCCATGCCAAACCTACTCTTTCTCATGTAGAGAAACCTTCCAAGGATGGTTTTTCTGTGCTGCCTTCCAAGGATTCTCCTCCGCTACCTTTCCACCTTTTCTCTTGCATGTACCTTGGGATATAGAACAAAAGTGAATATATACAAGTGAGTATTTGGCTGGGAGATGAGGCTGGAAAGGTTGATTGGGAAACAGACTGTGATTGATTGATTACTGGTCATTCCAATTTTAATTCCATAAAATGACACCAAATAATTTTGGATTTATTTGGAATAAAATTCCAAATTAATAAATTTATTATAATTATAATTATTATTTTATTTGGAATAAAATTCTAAATTTATTAATAAATGCATTTAATAAATTGTTGTATATTTTCCATGGGCTAATTATTGCTTAGGACTGGGAGTGCATATGAATTATAAATGATCTCTGACATTGAGGATCTCATAGTTTTTTCAACTCAGTCTTTTTTTTTCTTTTCTTTTCTTTTTTTTTTGAGATGGAGTTTCACTCTTGTTGCCCAGGCTGGAGTGCAATGGCACCATCCAGCTCACTGCAACCTCTGCCTCTCGAGTTCAAGTCATTCCCCCGCCTCACCCTCCCGAGTGGCTGGGATTACAGGCGCCTGCCATCACACCCGGCTAATTTTTTTTTGTATTTTTAGTAGAAACGGGGTTTCACCATGATGGCCAGGATGATCTCGAACTCCTGACCTCAGGTGATCTGCCCGCCTTGGCCTCCCCAAGTGCTGGGATTACAGGGGTGAGCCACTGCACCCGGCCTCAACTCAGTCTTAAAAATGGATTTTCATTTCAGATAGCACTAGTACAGCATAAGTTATGTCTCATCTTTCCCATGGCCTATTGGATGACCTCTCATCATGGAGCACTCTCCCTTTTCTATCCATACCTTTTGCTCTCTCTGACACAGGGATCTGCTTGGTTCAGTGTGGGAGTAACTTGAACACCCAGGCCTTTAATGGAAAAAACTGCTGATGGCAGTAGTGACAACGGGATTTTCCAGCTGAACAACTTCTGATACAAAGACCACAAGCATTCCTCAGAAAATGCCTGCAACCTAATGTGCAGCAGTAAGGACTCTATCCCTCTGAGGGCTGGATGAAGTGGGAGCAGGTAAAATAGGTGCAAAACTGAATGCACTGCTCCCTATCACCTGACTGTCAGCCTGTGCTGGGGAAGCTGAATATGGGGAATAAACAGTCCTCACACTGAAACAAGATCCCACAGAGATCATCCTGACAAAAAGAAGGAAGAAAGACTGGCCCCTGGCTAAGCCCCCTGATTCCCAATCTCCTTTTCATCTTCCTCATTCATGGGTTCCCACCCTTCAAGACATGTTATCTGCTCCTGGTACACACATCATCCCACATACCAGCACTCCAGACATTCTGAGCAGCTTCCCGAACACAAAAGCTCTCCCTAGTCCATCATGTCCTCGATGCCTTCTGGAAGGACCAGTGCTCAGAGAAGGAGTCTAAGCAAAAACAAGAAAACCCAGGCAAAATGGAAGGCAAACCCAGAGAGGAGCTCCAGAGAGAAAGGATTTCTGAATCTCAGGATTCACTTTCCTCTGGGAATTCCCCTCTAAAAATGATCAATAATTCAAAATAGAAAAAGAGAGATTTCCCTCCCCACTCATCCACTTGTCCTTTCAGAGTTTATTGATGATAACATTGGTGATGACAAACTGCCAAGAGGACTGTGAAAGATCCTAAAGTGATATCTGCCTGGTAAGAGGAATGTGAAGGGCAGAGAGTAACTGTTCTGCCAGTGGGGTTTGGTGGGAGAGGGGCAGATAATATCTGGGCTACTGATGTTAGTGGCATCTGTGCTGCAGGATTTGCCATGGGCTTTGGGAGAGGGTTGAGAATGTTCCCCTGATGAGAAAATGAGGCAGAGTAATCATGTGATGCATTCATCCCAGGCATCATGGCAGCACCCACATGCATCCTCTTCACCTGGGACTCTCCAACAGCATAAATTGGCTCCAGCCCGCAAGCCCAACTTTCCCTCAGCTGAGCCCCTTTCAGACTTCTGCCCCTGCCTCTGATCTATACTTTATTTCTCTATCCTTAAGGCAGCCTGGGTAAAACACTGCAAAGCCAAAGATTTGTCTAAATACCTGACCAGCTGTAAGCTGTGAGACTGTTTAAACATGGCTCTTGGAGAAGGTAGCCCAGAAGATGGGGTAATTTCTCAAGGTTCTTTGAAGTTCTGAATCTTCCCCCATCTCTGCCTCCAAAATAAAAGTTACTCAAGTTCACCTGTCTCAAGCAGAATGCTTAAGGACTGGGTCAAGATGGAGCCTTTCCTACATGATATAAACAGCTGGATATCCCATTCTCTCCAAGCCCACCACTGAAGTTTCCTATATCTCCTCTGGAAAGATGATTAAGGAAAATTATTGTCTCAGAAATTCCTGAGGGTCATCCAGATTGGGCTAAAATTGACAGCTGAATATGGCATTCTAGATGCTAGCTCTCAAAATGCCAGCTCTTATAAAATTCATTTAGTGGAGAGGGTTAATCTTATTCTCCATCACCAGAAGGAGACTCAAGATGAAACAGAAGGAAATTGTGGGAGAGGTTTGATTTACAGACAGGGAAAGATTGGCAGAATATCAGGGTGATGAGCTTAGGGAAATAACTAAACTGCTGTAAGAAAGTCCCAAAAATATGGTGCTAGACATTTATTTGTCTCTCACAATAGTCTAAGATGGGTAGACAGGCTCCTTTATTCCACAAAGACATTCAGAAACCCAGGTTCTTTCCATTTTGCATCTCCACCATTCTCTTTATTAAAATATCTTTTATTTATTTTTTATTTTATTTATGTATTTTTAGATGGAGTCTTGCTCTCTGTCACCCAGGCTAGAGTGCAGTGGCGCGATCTCAGCTCACTGCAACCTCTACCTCCCAGGCTCAAGCAATTCTCCTGTCTCAGCCTCCCAAGTAGCTGGGATTACAGGCGCACACCACCACACCTGGCTAATTTTTGTATTTTTAATAGAAATGGGGTTTCACCACGTTGGCCAAGCTGGTCTCAAACTCCTGACCTCAAGCAATCCACCCACCTAGGCCTCCCAAAGTGCTGAGATTACAGATGTGAGCCACCATGCCTGGCCACTTTACGTTTTACTTTGGAATGTGGCATCTATCTATTGTCTTTAGGACTCAGCTGAAACTAAAATGAAAAGCGTTTCTCATTTTATCTCCTGATTCATTATCTTTTAACAGTTTATAAAGCACTTTCAGACACTAGACCTTATTTGACCCTTGCCATACCCTCTGTGTTACAGAAATCATTCCCCAATTGGCACTATCACTGCCTTGCTGCTCCTGCAGCTGCCTCCTTCTCTGATGGATTTCATCATTTCTGCTGCTGTTGCTGTCGCTGCTGTTGCTGTCGCTGCTGTTGCTGTCGCTGCTGCTGCTGTAGCTGCTGCTGCTACAACTGCTGGCTCAAATACTTTCCTTGTCTTGTTGGCAACACACCATGGTTAAGTCCCAGCTGAGGGTTCCCAAGTAGGAGAAGGAAGGAGTGGAAGAACAGGAAAATAAAGTGAAGAGGAAATAAAGAGAGGCCAGCTTGTACTATAGCATTAGTGTTACACAGCTCTATACTAGGGCTAATTATCTCCCAAATCTCCTAGAGGAAGTTCTCTATATCTCCACATTCCAGGAAGCAGCAAGGTGGCTCACAACTATCCAGGAATCCTGTCCGGACTGGGCACGGTGGTTCACGCCTGTAATCCTAGCACTTTAGGAGGCCAAGGTGGGTGGGTCACCAGAGATCAGGAGTTCAAGACCAGCCTGGCCAACATGGCAAAACCCCGTCTCTACTAAAAACACAAAAATTAGCCAGGCGTGGTGCTGTGGGCCTATAATCCCAGCTACTCAGGAGGCTGAGGCAGGAGAATTGCTTGAACCCAGGAGGCAGAGGCTGCAGTGAGCTAAGATCACACTACTGCACTCCAGCTTGGGCAATAGAGTGAGACCCCATCTTAAAAAAAAAAAAAAAAAAAAAAGAATTCTGTCCCTTCCTTGGGTAGAATGAATTATTATTCCCAATTCCTTACCTCCTACGTCAGTGTGATCTTCCAGACCACACATAGGACAGAGTATTATTTCCCCACTACATCAAGGTTGAACTTGGCCATGCAACCTGCTTTAGCCAATGAAATGTTAGCAGATATGACTAAGTTGAAATGAAAAAATGTGCTTGCCTGCTGTCATTTGGCTTCTTGTGCTCTGTGATTGCCAGAAGAGAGCTGCACTCTCTATCTACCTACATCCCAGAATGAAACATTTAGAACAGACCTGATCCCAACCCAAATCCTGGCTCCTAAAGTAGAGTCTCCTCCCCAACCCAACCCATCAGCAATCCACCAGACCCAGGAGCAAGAAAAATAAATGCTGTTGTAAGCCACTGAGTTTTTGGGTGGCTTATGACACAGCAAAGACACTGACAAATACTCTTCCTCACTCCTCTACTTCTCCAAAGAGTCCTCTTTACTCTCCTACCACGAACCCTAACCCCCCTTAATTAGCAAGATTCTTCATTGTGTGCATGCAGATTCTGTACCTCCTTTGGTGATCTGCATTACATTTGGTTAAAATATGTTTACTGATCCCTTACTTTATGGTTAGTTGCCTAGAAAGGGGATTTAGATATGGTCCTATCCTTTGTCCCATTACAAACCCGGGGAGGGAATCTAAAATTCCCACCCAGAATAATCCAACCAGTAACTAATATAAACAGATCCTTGATCAAAATCTAATGCAACTCCTTTCTGCTCCCTACATAAAATCATCAAAGTTGAGAGTGCATACATATTTTTTTGTAGATGTTTACTTTGCACTTAAGAAATAAGGCCAGGCACAGTGGCTCATGCCTGTAATCCCAGCACTTTGGGTGGCCGAGGCGGGTGGATCACCCAAGATCAGGAGTTTGAGACCAGCCTGGCCAACATGGTGAAACCCCATCTCTACTAAAAATACAAAAAATTAGCCAGACGTAGTGGTGGACGCCTACAATCCCAGCTACTCAGGAGGCTGAAGCAGGAGAATTGCTTGGACCCAGGAGGCGGAGGTTGCAGTGAGCTGAGATCACACCGTTGCACTCTAGCCTGGGTGATGAGTGAAACTTCATCTCAAAAAAAAAAAAAAGAAAGAAAGAAAGAAAAGTTAATTCTTTTGTTTGGGACACTTCTTTTAACAGAGCTTTGGATGTGGAGTGTTTTCATTCAATCCTAGAAGCACAACATTGTTCTTTTTAGTCTGTTAAAAATCAACTAGGGCCAGCACGGTGGCTCACGCCTATAATTCCAGCACTTTGGGAGGCTGAGGCAGGCGGATTACTTGAGGCCAGGAGTTTGAGACCAGCCTGGACAACATGGTGAAACCCCATGTCTACTAAAAATACAAAAATTAGCCAAGCGTGGTGGTGCATGCCTGTAATCCCAGCTACTCGGGAGGCTGAAGCACTTAAACCCAGGAGGCAGAGACTGCAGTGAGTTGAGATCGCTCCACTGCACTCCAGCCTGGGTGATGGAGTGAGACCCTGTCCAAAAAAAAAAAAGGGCCAGGCACGATGGCTCATGCCTGTAATCTCAGCACTTTGGGAGGCCGAGGCAGGCAAATCATGAGGTCAGGAGTTTGAGACCAGCCTGACCAACATAGTGAAACCCCGACTCTACTAAAAATACAAAAATTAGCTGGGTGTGGTGGTGCACGCCTGTAATCCCAGTTACTCAGGAGGCTGAGGCAGGAGAATGGCTTGAACCTGGGAGGAGGAGGTTACAGTGAACCGAGATCACACCACTGCACTCCAGCCTGGGAGACAGAGCAAGACTCTATCTCAAAAAAAAAAAAAAAAAAAAATCAACTGAAGAGTAGCTGAGGCAGCTTTTATGAAGAAAAAACCAGACATCTCACATGTCCAGATATCAAGATCTATTACAATGCTATGGTAATTAAGATAGTGAACAGATGAGTGGAACAGAATGGTGACTTTCACAAATATGATCACCTGACAGGACAAAGTTGGCACTGTACTGATGTAAGGAAAGCATGGTATTTTCAATAAATGACAATGATTCGGCTGGCTACCTATGGCTGCTTTTGTTATCTTTTACTCATCTCAAAGCTGTCTGTGGTATTAGAAAAGCAAGAAACATACACATGTCTATGATTGTAGCCAGCAAGACATGAACTTTTCTGCCCATTTAAAAAAACAAAACAAAAAGCAGTAGCAGAGGTAACAGTGGACTTTTTTGATCATCCCCAAATCTGGATGTAAATTGGACTTTGAAGCCGTTTGCCTCAGAGCGCTGAATTCAAACACATGTCCTAAAAACTTGACCTACCTTTTTTTAATGCTGCATCCAAAGAGCAAGAGCAGAGGGAAGGGGGCTGCACTAAAAGAAAAGCAAGCAATAATTTTGCCCCACAGTAGAGACCACCCCAGGGCACAGTGGCCACTAGTAGAAGCGGCAGTTCTCTGGACAGGAAAAACTGCCATTCCATACAGAAGTAATGCTTTGATCTTCCACTGTATTATTTTATTGAAAGCCAATAAGCTTTCTTTATTAGGAAGGAGATGCTGGGCACGGTGGCTCATGCCTGTAATCCCAGAACTTTGGGAAGCCGAGGCAGGTAGATTATGAGGTCAGGAGATCGAGACCATCCTGGCTAACATGGTGAAACCCCATCTCTACTAAAAATACAAAAAATTAGCCGGGTGTGATGGTGGGCGCCTGTAGTCCCAGCTACTCAGGAGGCTGAGGCAGGAGAATGGCGTGAACCCGGGAGGCGGAGCTTGCAGTGAGCCGAGATCGCGCCACTGCACCCCAGCCTGGGTGACAGAGCAAGACTCCGTCTCAAAAAAAAAAAAAAGAAAGAAAAGGAAAGGAAAAGAAGGAAGGAGATTAGGAAAGATTAGGCTTGTTGCTCTCATTTTTGTTCCAGCAACACTGACCTCACAGTTAAAGGGGAAAAAAAGAAAATCCTTGATTCCTTTGCTGATGACTACGGCCAAGAGTAGGGGAAATTTGAATAGAAACTTCACCAGAGACACATGGATGGCAAATAAGCAGCTGATGAAAAGCTGCTCAACTCATTAATCATTAGGGAAGAGCTAATTAAAACTACAATGGAATATAACCACACCCATTAGAATTGTTAAAATTTTAAAAAGGCTGACCATATATGTGTCCCTCCAAAATTCACATGTTGGAACCTAATATCTAATGTGATATTACTAAGAGATAGGGCCTTTGGGGAAGTGATTAAGTCTTGAGGGCTCCACCCTCATAAACTACTTAGTGCCTTTATAAAAGAGGCTTCAGAGAGCTGCCTGGGCCTTCCTTCTCTTCCATGTGAGGACACAGCATTAGTCCCCTCTTGCCCTTCCACCTTCTGCTGTGTGCCGATGCAACAAAAAGGCACCAACTTGGAAGCAGAGAGCAGCCCTCACCAGACACTGAACCTGCCATCATCTTGATCTTGGACTTCCCAGTCTCCAGAACTGTGATAAATAATTTATTTTATTTATAAATTACCCTATCTGGCCAAGCGCAGTGGCTCACGCCTGTAATCCTAGCACTTTGGGAGTCTGAGGCAGGCGGATCACAAGATCAGGAGTTCAAGACCAGCCTGGCCAGCGTGGTGAAAGCCTGTCTCTACTAAAAATACAAAAAATTAGCCGGGCATGGTGGCGCACGCCTGTAGTCCCAGCTACTCAGGAGGCTGAGGCAGAAGAATTGCTTGAACCCGGCAGGCAGAGGTGGCAGTGAGCCGAGATCACGCCATTGCACTCCAGCCTGGGCAACAGAGTGAGACGCCGTCTCAAATAAATAAATATATAAATTACCCTAAAGGTATTTTGTTATATAGCAGTACACTAGACTGAGACCCTAGACCCAAAAAAATGCATATTATATAATTCCATTTATATAAAACTCAAAAAATATAAACTAATCTATGTGACAAAAAGCAGAGTAGTGATTGCTTTGGAATAGGGAATAGGAATGGGAGAGAGAGGAACTCAAGGAAAGTTTTGGAGTGATGGATATGCTTACTATCTTTATTGTGGGGATGGTTTCATAAGTGTATATATGTGCCAAAAGGTATCAAGTTGTACACTTTAAATAGGTGCAATTTTTTGTTTGACAATTATGACTCAATAAAGCTGTTAAAAAATAAAATTGGTAACAGTCAACCACAAATAAGACAATAAAATATAAATCTCAAAATTGCTCTATGGCTAAAGAGAAAGAGGTTTGACTAAAACTTTGAGTTATATCCAATGAATGTGGAATAAACACATTACAAGAATATGAACTCATATGGGGCACAACGTAAAAATTATCTCATTGATGAATCTATTTGCATTCTTATGCCAGCTCTTCCATTAATTACTTAGTGCTATGAGTTGAATCGTGTCCCCCAAAGAATGACATGTTGAAGTCCTAACCCCCAGTATCTCAAGAATATGACCTGGAAATAGTGTCATTACAGATGTATTAGTTTGGTGCAAAAGTAATTATGGTTTTTGCCATTTTTAATAATTAGTTAAGATGAAGTCATACTGAAGTAGGGTGGGCCCCTAATCCAATATAACTAGTGTCCTTATAAGATGGCCATGTAAAGATAGAAAAACAGAGAGAACTCCTTGTGACAATGAAGACAGAGATTGGAGTTATGAAGCTGCAAGCCAAGGAATATCAAAAACAGCCCACAAACCACCAAAAGCTAGGAAGAGGCAAGGAAGAATTCTTTCATTCCTACAAGTTTCAGAGAACATGGCCGTGCCAATACTTTCAGCCATCTAGTCTCCAGAACTGAGACAAATTTCTATTGTTTTAAGCCACCCAGTTTGCTGTTTTGTTATGGCAGCCTTGGGAAACTAACACACTTGGTGTTACTGGTAAGTAGTTAATATTTCTAGGCCTTGATTTCCTCACTTTTACTTAAGAGGGTTGGACCAGATTATATATAAAATTCCTTGGGAAAATTCATTAGTCTCTTATGACCTGGCTACCTCATCTGTAAAATGGAGATAATTATATAACAATGCCTGGCACATGCAAGCACTAACTGTAAGCTGATAATTACACATACCAGTAATAGCAGTAGTGACTCTTTCAGTTCTGGCCATCTATGGCCTATAACCAATCCCAAAGGATATGAGGTTTATATGTCCAGTGAATTCTAGAAACGACAATTCAACAGGAAGAAAAATACCCTACAGTTTTTGGATGAGGGCAAAATAAGGAGTCGAACAACCAGAAAGGAGTCCTAAATAGCTGTAACAAAGGGTCAGACACAGGAAGGAAGGCATTCTCGTAGCAGTAGGTCCTTCCACTTCCTCCACTACTTTACATTTCATGGTAAGCCCATCCCAACTTTACCCGAGCCCCTCCAGGAGTGAGAACACTCTCTCCCATACAGGTTCCTGCTGCTAAGTGGCTCACCCAGTCTGATCATGGTACCACTTTTATTAGATTTTTCTACTAATTATTCAATGCAAATATACACCAGGCACTACACAGGAGAAGGGATACAGCAGGGAGTAAAACAGTAAGTCCCTTATTACAGTTCTAGAGTCTAAAAAGGGAAACAAACATTAAACAAATAATTTTACAAATACTCATATATTACAAATGTGAGGGTACTATGAAGACAAAGGACAGAGAGCACATCCATGTCAGGGGTCAAAGGACAACTCCCTGAGAAAATTAATTCTAAGATGAAACCTGTAGGATAGGTAGAAGTTAACCAGGAATAAGTGTCAAAGATAATTTGGAGGAAACAGGCAGAGAGGAAAGGTATGTGCAAAGCTCTAAAGCAAAGCTTTCCACATTTGTGGAACAGAAAGAAGTCATGAGAGATGAGGCTGGAGGGGTAGGCTGGAGACAGACTGTGTGGCCATCATAGCCCATAGCAAGGAGTTTGATCTTCACCCTAAGTTCAAGGGGGAGTTACTGAAGGGTTTTTAAGCAAAGGAGTAATAGAAGATTTGCATTTCCCAAAGATCACTCTGGCAGCAGTGTAAAAAATAGGTAAGAGGGGTAGGTATGGCTATAAGGATATAATGGAGTGCTACTGTAGCCTTTCAGATGAGATGATTCAATGTCATAGATTAGGATGGTTGTAGACTTGGAAAGAAATGGTTAGAGAAATGCATTGGTAAAATTTTATTGGTGTCAGGGACCTTGGGATGCTGCTTCCAGCAGCTCAAAACCCCACCACAGATTCTGCTGAACAGAATTCTTCTGGAGAATGAGAGCCAGACATGTTAGCCAGGAGAACCCAGAGCAGAAGTCTGCTTCAGAAGCTGTGTCATCTAGAGGGAACCTGAGTTTCTGTACTTCATGATGCTTTTTCGAGCAGATCTAGAGGCTACAGACACTCCTAACAATGGGTGATGTGTCACTGATAAATGACTAGGGACTGGGAGCAGGGAAAGATAGAAAATAGGTTCTTGGAAAGGTATGTGATTATTCTCCAGCCTTCTTTTTGTCACTTTTCCTTCTTCACCAGGTTACTGGGGCCCAACTGAGCTGGCTGAGGAGTAACCCCTGCCCCTTTACAGTGCCTCATCCGTCACAGGTTGTTTCTCCTCCACCTTTCCACCTCTGTGCTTTCTTTCCCTCTCATCTCCCCTTTCCACTCTCACCTCACTTCCCCCGCTTCTCATCTTCCCCCCACTGTCTCCCTGAGTGTAGGGAGATTTCCCCAACCTTAGAGGTCCCCTCAATATTGAAAAGACAGGTACTGTCTCCCTAGTCCCCTCTTGTCACTGCAGCCATGGTGGCCTATGCAGACTTGGGCCAGAGGGGACAGACAGATCCTGGTCTGAAGGCAGACTTTTCCCCAGACTACAGTAAAACTGACTGTTGCACCATGCTTCAGCTTTGTGTCTAGCATTTTTTCTGCAGCTGAAGACAGTGACAACAAGCTAGTAATGCTAAAAATTTAACTCAACAAATATTTGTGACCTGCCTGCCTTCCTTCCTTCCTTCTTTCCTTCTTTCTTTCCTTCTTTCTTTCCTTCTTTCTTTCTTTCTTTCTTTCTTTCTTTCTTTCTTTCCTTCTTTCTCTTTCTCTTTCTCTCTCTCTCTCTCTCTCTCTTTCTCTCTTTCTTTCTTTCTTTCTTTCTTTCTTTTTCTTCGGTCTCCCTCTGTTGCCGAGGCTGGACTGTACTGCCGTGATCTCGGCTCGCTGCAACCTCCCTGCCTCGGGCTCCCGTGATTCTCCTGCCTCGCCGAGTGCCTGGGATTGCAGGCACGCGCTGCCACGCCTGACTGGTTTTTGTATTTTTGGTGGAGATGGGGTTTCGCCTTGTTGGCCAGGCTGGTCTCCAGCTCCTGACCTCGAGTGATCTGCCCGCCTCGGCCTCCCGAGGTGCTGGGATTGCAGACGGAGTCTTGCTCACTCAATGCTCAATGTTGCCCAGGCTGGAGTGCAGTGGCGTGATCTCGGCTCGCTACAACCTCCACCTCCCAGCCGCCTGCCTTGGCCTCCCAAAGTGCTAAGATTACAGCCTCTGCCCGGCCGCCACCACGTCTAGGAAGTGAGGAACGTCTCTGCCTGGCCGCCCATCGTCTGGGATGTGAGAAGCCCCTCTGCCCGGAAGCCCCATCTGGGAAGTGAGGAGCGCCTCTGCCCGGCCGCCACCCCATCTAGGAAGTGAGGAGCATCTCTGCCCAGCCGCCCTGTCTGGGAGGTGAGGAGCACCTCTGCCCGGCCGCCACCCCGTCTAGGAGGTGAGGAGTGCCTCTGCCCAGCCACCACCCCGTCTGGGAAGTGAGGAGTGCCTCTGCCCGGCCGCCACCCCGTCTGGGAAGTGAGAAGTGCCTCTGCCCGGCCACCAACCCATCTGGGATGTGAGGAGCATCTCTGCCTGGCCGCCCCGTCTGGGAAGTGAGGAGCGCCTCTGCCGGGATGCCCCGTCTGGGAGGTGAGGAGCGCCTCTGCCCGGCCACCCCGTCTGGAATCTGAAGAGCACCTCTGCCCGGCCACCACCCCGTCTGGGATGTGAAGAGCACCTCTGCCCAGCCGCCACCCCGTCTGGGAAGTGAGGAGCGCCTCTGCCCAGCCGCCCCATCTGGGAGGTGGGGAGCGCCTCTGCCCAGCCGCCCATCGTCTGGGAGGTGGGGAGCGCCTCTGCCCGGCCGCCCATCGTCTGGGAGGTGGGGAGCGCCTCTGCCCGGCCGCCCATCGTCTGGGAGGTGGGGAGCGCCTCTGCCCGGCCGCCCCGTCTGGGAGGTGAGGAGCACCTCTGCCTGGCCGCCACCCCATCTGGGAGGTGACGAGCGCCTCTGACCGGCCGCCCCGTCTGGGAAGTGAGGAGCGCCTCTGCCTGGCCGCTGTGCAATCTTCCAAGTGTGAAGTGACAGCCTTTCTGCAGGTGTACCCAACAGCTCTGAAGAGACAGCAACCATCGAGAACGGGCCATGATGACGATGGCAGTTTTGTCGAAAAGAAAAGGGGGAAATGTGGGGAAAAGAAAGAGAGATCAGATTGTTACTGTGTCTGTGTAGAAAGAAGTAGACATAGGAGACTCAAAAAAAAAAAAAAAAATTGTGAGCATTGGCCATATACATAGCTACCAGGAATTCATTATTTATCAAGGATAAGACCAATGCCATCACAGTTCTGGCACACCATAGGGAATAATACCTAGCATACTTAGAACACTACTAGCTTAATATAATGAATAATATATTCATTCATATCAGGTTCATCTATATGTCAATAAATGCTCAAATACAAGGCAAGTGAGAAGCAGGTGAAGGACTAAAGAAAGAAAAGTCATGAATAGAATATATGCTTAACAGGGATACCTTCTTAAGACATATGTCATTAGGCAATTTCATCATTGTGCAATCATAGAGTACACCTACACAAACCGAGATGGTATAGCCTACCACCCACCTGCACTCTATGGTATAGCATATTGCTCCTAAGTTACAAATCCGTACAGCATGTGACTGTACTGAATACTATAGGCAACTGTAACACAATGGTAAGTATTTGTGTATGTAAACATAGCAAAACATAGAAAAGGTACACTAAAAATACCATATTATAACCTTGTGGCACCACCATCACATATGTAGTCCATCCATGACCAAAATGTTATGTGGTGCATGACTATATGCTTTAGGTAGCATGTGGGTGCAAAATGAGTTACTCCACACTAAGACTTGTACAAAACACATGCAAAGTTACTTTAAAAATATAAAACAGCCCTAGGCCAAGATTTGACTGAAACATTTATTGATATTAACATTTTCTTTTGGTTTGTGTGTGTTTTTTTTTTTTTTAAGAGGTAGGGCCTCGCTCTGTGGCCCAGGCTGGAGTATAGTGGCATGATCATGGCTCACTGCAACCTCAAAATTTCTGGGCTCAGGCAATCCTCCTGCCTCAGCCTCATGAGTAGCTAGCACTACAGGTGCACAGCACCGTACCAGGCTAATTTTTTTCTTTTTTTTTCTTTTTTTTTTTTTTTTTGTAGAGATGGGGGTCTGTCTCTCTATGATGCCCAAGCTGGTCTTGAACTCCTGGCCTCAAGTGATACTCCCACCCTGGCCTCCCACAGTGCTGTGATTATAGGTGTGAGCCTCCATACCCAGCCAGTTTGTGTATTTTTGATAGCCCTAGCATAACCTTTTGGTTTCCTAGGGTAACGCAGCTAAGAGTCAGACGATTCTGGCTCACAAAATCTCAGGATAGTATATTGCTGTATAATAGCTGCTGGACACCATGAAAAATAGGACATGGTCCAAAGTGTCCCCCCACCACCCTTTTCTTTCTTTGAGACGGAGTCTCACTCTGTCACCCAGGCTGGAGTGCAGTGGCATGATCTTGGCTCACTGCAACCTCTGCCTCCCAGGTTCAAGCAACTCTCATGCCTAAGCCTCCCAAGTAGCTGGGATTACAGGTGCACACCACCATGTCCAGCTAATTTTTGTATTATTAGTAAAGACAGAGTTTCACCACGTTAGCCAGGCTGGTCTCAGACTCTTGAACTCAAGTGATCTGCTTGCCTTGGCCTTCCGAAGTGCTGGGATTACAGGTGTGAGTCACCACGCCTGGCCCCAAAGGATCATTTTTTAACACACACACACTGATTGCAGAAAACAACATTCCCATTACATCATTTCCACCCTTTTACTATTACCATGACATTCAAGGGTAATAAAGGAAGAAGCCTGATACTGCAACCTTATACCTCATTCAGAGCCTCTAGTCAAAGTCACTTCCCTACCTGTTTCTTGTCACCTGGGCATCCTAAGACATTTTGCTCCACAAGTTAGCATGTGGGAATTCCCTCCATGCCTGTCATCAACAAATCAAAACAATATCATAGAGCTGACCTATCAACAAGTGAAAGGTAAGGGGATGAGCATTCTAAAACAAAGGAGTACAAACTGTTACTAGGTCCAGTGTTTGAGATAATGAAAATCTACAGGCTTATATTTTTGTAAACAGGAGAATAAATCATAAAATTTATATAAATGGCTACCTACAAGGTAAGGGAAAGAACAGACCAGAAATACAAGGGATAGAAGTTATTCTTTAAAACAAATGAGCACTGAGGTTATATTTTAATTCTATCATCTTACTGTTCTTGAGAATGGAGATGGTCAGCATGAAAAAAATGATGTACAGATATAAGACAGAAGAGGTTATGTTAAAGTCCCTAGTTCTGAATGTGAAATGTCATTATGAAATTATGAGGCATTATATCTATCTCTGTTCACTGAAAAAGTGTAGAAACAATGACGATTATATCTGCAATGGACATCCCTAGCACTGAGATTGTAAACCATCATTTCCTATTAAAAAGAAACCAGAGCTCTTGGCCGGGCGCAGTGGCTCACACCTGTAATCCCAACACTTTGGGAGGCTGAGGCTGGTGGATCACAACGTCAGGAGATTGAGACCATCCTGGCTAACACAGTGAAACCCAGTCTGTACTAAAAATACAAAAAATTTGCCGGGTGGGGTGGCGGGCACCTGTAATCCCAGCCACTAGGGAGGCTGAGGCAGGAGAATGGTGTGAACCCGCGAGGCGGAGCTTGCAGTGAGTCAAGATCACGCCACTGCACACCAGCCTGGGGGAGAGAGCGAGACTCCATCTCAAAAAAAAAAAAAGAAAAAAAAAAAGGAAACCAGAACTCCTGTAGAAATGGGTGATTCTGGCTTTCGAGTAGGAAATGAACAAGCCTAAAACATATTGACATTTAAATTGCAAAGCCTACTGAGGCCACATCAAAAGGACTCAGACGTGAACTGAAGAACATCTCCTTGGGCAAAAATAGGACAATGTAGGTACTAGTAAGTTTTTTTTTTTTTTTTGAGATGGAGTTTCGCTCTTGTCACCCAGGCTGGAGTGCAATGGCGCAATCTCGGCTCACTGCAACCTCCACCTCCCGGGTTCAAGCGATTCTCCTACCTCAGCCTCCCAAGTAGCTGGGATTACAGGCGTCCGTCCCCACACCCAGCTAATTTTTGTATTTTTAGTAGAGATGGGGTTTCACCATGTTGGACCAGGCTGGTCTCGAACTCCTGACCTCAGGTGATCCACCCGCCTCGGCCTCCCAAAGTGCTGGGATTACAGGCATGAGGCACCGCGTCTGGCCTTTCATTATAATTTTTAAAACTCTGATTACTTTTGAAGGTTGCTAATGACCCAATTCATTATTTTTGAAAAATAGTAAATAAAGAAAAAGGGTTAAGTATTGTTATGGTTTGAATGTTTGTGACCCCAGAAATTCCTTAATCTTTTTTAAAATTAATTTGTTTGCTAATCTTCTTTTTATCATTCCAATTTTAGTATATGTGCAGCCAAAGCGAGCATCCAAAATTCTTATGTTGAAATCCTAACCCACAAGGTGATATTACTAAGAGGTGGGGCCTTTGAGGAGGTGATTAGTCATGAGGGCTTTGCCTTCATGAATGGGATTAGTGCCCTTATAGAGACCCCAGAGAGCTAGCTAACTAGCCTCTTCCACCATGTGAGGACAGAGCAAGAAGATGCTGCTGGCTAGGCTCGGTGGCTCATGCCTATAATCCCAGCACTTGGAAGGCTGAGGCGGGTGGATCATGAGGTCAGGAGTTCAAGACCAGCCTGGTCAACATAGTGAAACCCCCTCTCTACTAAAAATTAGCCAGGCGTGGTGGCGGGCACCTGTAATCCCAGCTACTTGGGAGGCTGAGGCAGGAGAATTGCTTGAACCCGGGAGGCGGAGGTTGTGGTGAGCAGAGATCGTGCCACTGCAAGACTCTGTCACAAAAAAAAAAAAAAAAGGTGCTGCCTTAAGAAAGTAGACCCCCTTGCCAGACACTGAATCTGCTAATGCCTTGATCTTGGATTTCCCAGTCTTCAGAACTGTGAGAAATAAACTTCTGCTGTTTGTAAACCACCTAGTTTATAGCATTTTGTTACAGCAGCCTGAACAGACTAAGTATTTATCCTGCTTTTCCTATGCAAACTATACCACTGGGTATCCAAATAATGGATAAAGAGAAATTTCTTCAGTTTTCCAAATAATAGATAAAAAAGAAATAAATTCACAATATCGCCATTTTACAACACCTAATGAATCAATAGATCTCAGCAATGAGCATCAAAAGGCTGCTACCAGCACAAAAAGAGACAACCAGACATTACATGCCTCCTGACAGAAGACACCACCACCTATGAAGATCACACCTCTGGACCCAACTGCCAACTTGCAGGAAATACCAACAGAATAACATGTTAAACTACAGTATGGAGGTGCAATCTGCTAAATCCAGACTATGAAAACTATACAGGAACAACCACCTATTTTCTCCAAAACAAAATTAGGAGAAAGAGAGAAACCTATAGATTAAAAGAAACTTATAAGGCATTATCATCAAGTCACCATATTGTGTGAACTTCATTTGAATTATAACTTAAATGATCAACCTACATACATATTTACATACATACACACAAAAATATGACAACTAGAAATTGGAAAACTGACTCAATACTTGATATTAAAGAATTATTGCTAATTTTTAAAGTATGATATTTGTGTATCTTTTAGAGATACATAACAAAATATTTACAGATTAAATGATACATCTGAGATGTGCTTCAAAATAATACATACAGGAAGAAAATGGGTGGCCATGAATTGATGTCAGAAGAAACTATCCAAGAAGGCAACAAAAAGATGAAAAATTTCCATGTAAGAGGTATAGAGTGAGAAGATATTTAGCACTGATTTAATCAGAATCTCAGAGGGAGACAGAAGATTCTGGCTTGGACTTCCAGAACAATACTAAATAGAAATGTTAATAGTGGGCAAACTTCTCTTAATCCTGATTTCAAAGAGAAACTTCAAAAAACTTGCTGGAGTAATTTTTGTAGATACTATCAGGCTAACAAACCTTTTCTACTCCTAGCTTCACTAAGTTAAAAAAAAAATCACATATGGTTATTAAATATTATTTTTAAAACCCTGCATCTATTGAGATTACTTTTCTTCTTTAATCTCTAATGTGTTGAAACACAGCTATATAAAATCTTTATTTAATATAAACAATTGCTGTACTGTATTAGAGATCTGAAAAATTACAAAAGGAACACTGCAGTATCACAGATTAGTAACTAAAGGAAGCAGCTACCACCCTACGGCAAGGGAAACAAAAGGAAAAGTTTGAAAGAAAGGGCCCTGCAGACCTGAGACTCAAATTTTGAGAAACGGTTGCTGCTTGGCTGCTAAAGGTACCTCAGGATCTCAGAAGAGGAGCTTGAAGGAGGGACCCCACACATCTGGGACTCTGACCTTTGAGAAGGAATGCTGGCTGGCCGGTACTGTACATCTGAAGAGGCACAATGAGGGTGGTTCTGGGAGTGCAGAAAAAAACTGCAAACTGGAACCAAGTGATGCTGTCAGAATGAGGAGTTGTTACTGAGAGAATGCTGACAGAGACAGAAAGCAAAGAGAAGGAAAGTGTCCCGGGCCAGGTATGGTGGCTCATGCCTGTAATCCCAGCACTTTGGGAGGTCAAGGTGGGTGGATCACTTGAGGCCAGGAATTCAAGACCAGCCTAGCCAACATGGTGAAACCCATTCTCTACTAAAAATACAAAAATTAGCTGGGTGTGATGGCAGGCACCTGTAATCCCAGCTACTCAGGAGGCTGAGGCAGGAGAATAGCTTGAACCTGGCAGGCAGAGACTGTAGTGAGCCGAGATGGCACCACTGCACTCCAGCCTGGGCAACAAAGTGAGACCCATCTTGAAGAAAAAAAAAAGAAAAAGGAAAATGTCTCTTCTAGCCCTACAACCTGCCTTTAGTAGTCCCTACCGGCCAGCCAGCTGGCAAAGGAGAAATGTGATTTGCAGAGTTCTAGTCCCAGCAAACAACAGTGTAAAAACCAGCACAACACTCCTTTAAAAGAACCAAGTAGGATAATTTGCTATACCAGACAGAAATCATCACTTATTATAAAACAAAAGTAATTCTAATAGTGTAATGTTAACAGAGATACAAAAACAGACCAATGGAAACCAACAGAGAGCCCAAAATCAGACCATTTGACAAAATTGGCACTGCATGGGAGCAGAGAAAAACCACGTGACAGACAGTCATATGGGAAAAAAAGAATTGGATCTCTACCTCCCTTATACCCAAAAACAAATTCCAGCTGGGCATCATGGCACACATCTGTATTCCCAACTTCTTGGGAGGTTGAGGCAGAAGGATCACTTGCGCTCAGGAGTTCCAGGCCAGCCTGGGCAACATAAGCAAGATTCCCCACCTCAAAAAATAAAATAAATTGGTTAAACCCCTATGGAGAACTAGCTTTACATTATCTAGTAAAGCTATAAATACATCTACCCTATGACCCAAATTACACTGCTGGGCATCCCACAGAGATATGTAGGCACATGTGCAACAGCTATATACATGTTCGGTTTTTTTGTTTTTTTTTAAAGCGACAGGGTGTTGGTATCACCCAAGCTGGAATGTAATATCACCCAAGCTGGAGTTAAGATCACAGCTCATTGTAACCTCAAACTCCTGGGCTTAAGAGATCCTCTCATCTCAGCCTCCTAAGTAGCTGGGACTACAGACACACGCCACCATGCCCAGCTTTTTTATTTTTTATTTTTATAGAGACAGGGTCTCACTATGTTGCCTGAGCTGATCTGGAACTCCTGGACTCAAGCAATCTTCCCACCTCAGCTTCTCAAAGCACTGGGATTATAGGTGTAAGCCACCGTGCCCGGCCCTTAATATACAAAAATATTAATGACTAATTCTTGAAATATCCAAAACTGGAAACAATTGTCTCTCAACATTACAGTGAATAAATAGTGATGTAGTCATATAGTAAAATTCTACACATAGTAGAATAATAATAGTGTAGTAAGTCCCAGTTACTCAGGAGGCTGAGACAGGGGAATCACTTGAACCCAGGAGGTGTAGGCTGCAGGGAGCCAAGATCGCACCATTGCACTCCAGCCTGGCAACACAGCAAAACTCTGTCTCAAAAAAAAAAAAAAAAAAAAAGAAAGAAAGAAAGAAAGAAAGAAAAAAAGAAAAAAAGTAGTAAATTTCTATATATAGTAATGAAAATAAATGAAAACATCTTTATGTAGACAAAGAGGATGAATCTTACAACTTTGCTGGAAGGGGAGCAAGGCAAAATAATACAAGCCGTATAGGCACTGCTACTTCTAATAGTAAGTCAGCAGATTAAATATTTAACTGTAAACATGAAGACTGAGTTACTATCTTGTCTACAGAATCGTACTTTTCCCTTACAAATGAATGAACCTATAGACATGGCTGGATTTGCTATTTTGCTTGTATTCATTCAATGTCAGCATTAACTCATCATTGAAAAACTTGGATGAAGTGATGCCTGAGCTGAAAAGAGAGAACTTATACTTTTAAAATAATAAGTTACCATTTTCTGAGGGTTTACATGTTTCTGAGTTTCTAATTCTGTTTTTCACTTTATCTCCCAATACTTCTAGGTGAGTGTTACCCCTATTACACAGTCGAGAAAACTGAGGTTCAGAGAGGTAGTGATTCAAAGTCACAAAGTTCTCAGAGTAAGTGGCAAAACCAGGATTCAATCCAGGTCCTTCTGAATTCAAACCCCATGTACTTGGCTACATTTCAATGTTTCCTTTTCAAATAAATCCAAGAATGGCTGGAGAATAGCCTGTAAGAGAAAGAACATTTCAGGATGACTGCCCATAGATAAATATGATCAGATTATGAAGTCTTAAATGCCATGCTAAAGCAGCTGGTTGTTTTGTTTTTTTCCTGACAACAATGAGGTGTAACTGAAGGCTAGGGGTTGCCATAAGCAGTGAGAGACAGGATAAAGTTTTCAAGATCATTCTGGCTGCAGTACGGATTGAAAAAGGGTGAGACTGAGAGACCAACTAGGAGACGACTGCCTTTCTCAAGAGAAAGGATGAGGGCCTAAACCAGGAGTCACACATGAAGCATAAAGAAGTGAAGCAGGCAGGTTTTCTAAGACAGTTCCTTGCTGGCTGTCAGTTTTGGTAGAGGGGTCATCCTTAACAACTAGAGACCTCTCTCCAGTCTTTGCAGACATCCAGAACCAACAGGTCATTTAAACCTTCTCACGCGATTGCTTCTGATCACAGCTGGGAAAGGTTCTCTGCTTTTAAGGAGTCATGATTATATTGGTCCCACCTGGATAATCCAGGCTATTCTCCATCTCAAAACCCTTAACCTTGACCACATCTTAAGTTCTTTTTGCCATTTTACAATAGCATACTCACAGATCCCAGGGATTAGGATGTGGACATCTTTGGGATGATTATTCTGCCTATACAGTTGGTACTCCCTCACACAACTGTAAATGAATTAACACGTGCAGCAACCCTAGCCTGAGAAGGGTATGATTACCAAAGGCTCAAGACTTGCCAGGAATTAAGGTAGGTTCACACCACCAGGCAAACCAAGACCTACCATCGTAATAACTGAGGGAATTTGGAATGTATAGTAGAGTGGGGAGATGTGATTACCAGTTGCAGCCCCCAAGACAAACTGTAGCTATGAGGGCTGTAATTTGTACCCCTAAGTTTCTCCTTTAAAAGGCCCCCAGGAATCACAAACATGCATGGGAGAAGTGGATCTGACAAAAGGCTGCAGCCATGGAGGTATGCCGCCCCGATTTCAAGAGAATGAGCTGCAGTTAACTGACAGCTTCCAGCATCCTAACCTTTGGATCTACCAAGGTATCACACTTCCCTCAGGTTGCTGCCAGTGACTGAGCACAACAAGGGTATTAGGCCATTTCTTCTAACAGACCTTTGTTTAGAGACTCATTACCAGGGCCAAAACTTTCTCAGTAACATGGTGCAGCCTGAGGCCCCTCCTACCCCCTCTTCCTGTTTTCTCTGCACCTAATGAGAGCCAGAACCTTGGAGAATGGTAGCCAAACATAGCCTTCCCAAAACTCACCACAGCTGAGTCTGCAAGCATGCGTGGCTATCAGAATTTCTGAGGCACTAAGTAGATTCCCTGGCCCTCATTCCCCAGAAAGTGCTGACGGGCCTATTAATTTACTTTTTAGCAATCATGCTGGGTGATATATATATGCTAGTGGTCTGTAAATTACGTTTTTTTAAACAACAGGGAGAGGATATCTGAGCAGTCATGTTCAAGCTCATAGCTGTGTAAGAAGTAACGTTTGTCTTAGCTAGGCATGGTACGTAAGTCCCAGATTTAAGAGGCTGAAGCAGGGGAATGGCTTGAGCCCAGTTTGAGACTGCAGTGAACTATAATCATGACACTGCTCTCCAGCCTGGGTGACATAGTCAGATCACATCTCAAATATAAACAAACACATAAATAAAAAGTAATGTTTGTCTTTGTGGATAAAGTATAAAATGCACTAGACTAGGCTAGGCATGGTGGCTCACACCTATAATCCTAGCATTTTGGGAGGCTGAGGCAGGCAGATCACCTGAGGTCAGGAGTTCGAGACCAGCCTGGTCAACATGGCAAAACTCCATCTCTACTAAAAATACAAAATATAACCAGGCATGGTGGCACATGCCTGTAACCCCAGCTACTCGGGAGGCTGAGGCAGGAGAATCATTTGAATCTAGGAGATGCAGGTTGCAGTGAGCCGAGATTGAGCCACGGCACTCCAGCCTAGGTGACAGAGCCAGACTCCGTCTCAAAAAAAAAAAAAGTACTAGAGAATCAAAAAAGCAGTGGGAACTACAAACTTAAAAAGAGTATCACTGGAAGACCCAGTAAAGGCAATCTCCCCAGTGGTTCATCTGATGGGCCTTTTGTGAGTTACTTTCAACCATTCTCTGAATATAAATGCTTAAAGTTAAGATGATGGTGTAACTGTAAGCCATTCTGTGCCCATTTCAGTTCTTATAGAAAGTAATCTTTTGCCCTCCTTGTCATAATGCAGTATAGAAATAGACAATTTCTAGCATAGGTACCTCAACCCTAACTGAACTTCTATTTTAATCCTGCTCTAAGATTCAGTGTCAAAACGATCTTGACAATACCTATCTATGTCTATCTTAGTGATCCAGTATCAGGCCCAATTTCTCTATGTTTTAAGTATATTCCTACCACTAGAGAATTCTGAGATGGTATTAGCATTATTTTTTTAAAAATAATTATTTAAAATTTAAAAATATAGACACAGGGTCTCACCACATTGCCCAGACTGGTCTTGAAGTCCTGAGCTCAAGTGATCCGCCTACCTCAGCCTCCCAAAGTGCTGGGATTACAGGCGTAAGCCACCACGTCTGGCAGAGATGGCATTGGCATTAATCGTGAGAAATGGGAGTGGGTGTAGGAGACACAGAGTGGAGGGTAAAAAGAAGAAAGATATTTGGAACTGATGGGCTTTAATAAGTCCTGCCCCTTTTCATTTACTTCTTCCTTCAAAGCAAAACCAAAATGAGCTACTGAAGATTCATTTACTTCTTGGGATGGAAGTATCATCTGTCCCAACTTCCCTTTCCCACCAGAAACAGGTCCCCAAAACCGCAAAAAAGAGACTATATTCTCAAACAAAACATGCATTCAATTCAGGTTGACTGTTTGATATTTTCATAACATTTTCTTTAACATTTAATAGAAACTATATACAATAAATTTTTACTATATTTTACATAAGATAGCAACCACAGAAATTTACATAAGTTAAAAGCAAGATGGATAAGGAGGACCCAGTCCTGTGGGCTGTTTTCTCAGAGGATAAAAAGCCAGAGTTCACCAGGGAAAGGGGTTAAAGACTGCCCAATTAAGTAGAGGTGAAGAAAAGCTAAACTGCAGGTCTTCAGATAGAGATAACCGATATTAGGGCCATCAGTATCTCAAAGACACCACTCACAAAGACAGCTCCCACCTAGCTACTTAAGTGGATTTCTATCCATGACTTGGGAAATCCCATTACAAAGATGTCACTTTCCTTTTAGGTATAGTCCCAAATAATCCCAGAAGCTTTGTTAGGGATTATCTCTCTTTCTCTTCCTTGCCCTGAATGGGAAGAAACCCACGGTCCACGTCCTCAAAATTTGGCTTTACGTTTGACTATAATACTCAATCCAGAAGAAAAACAAGGTAGTCTGGGTTGCCTGTGTTTTGTGAGAGATGATCAGAAATACTTCTTTGAAGAACGAGAAATTTAAATCCACCAAAGTAAAATGGTTCCCCAAACTATCAACTAATAGAAGTGGGTTCTGGCTTCCCATTTGCAGTAGCCAATCCACTCTGAGACAATGGTGTAGAGGCTTTCTCAGAATTTCGAGATCCCTGGGATCTGCACCCATCTCCAGCCATCTGCATCTGGCCCTGTTAAAAGAAATAAAGGCACTTCAGTTAGAAATTCATTCACTGTGGTCTGAAGTATGAATCTGACTTATCAGTGGCCACTTATACTAGCAATAAGAACAATACAACAGAAATTAATTCTGGACAGATGCTCTTCCCATATTAGCTATCCTAGTCCCTTGGAAGAGCCTATTCCTGAGCCTCTTCCAATGGGATGGTGAGCTGTAGGTTGTTTCTTCCAAATGAAATAGCCATTCCCTGCTGAGGTCCCAGAACAGCCAACAGACCACAGGAAGACAGTCCTTTAGGCCTCTGCTTGAAACCAACAGCCACAGTACAACTGCTGGTCTTCAGTCAGGGCCACTGGAATTCTACCCAAGGCTCACGGACAGAACTCAAATCACATTACTTTACTGGTCCTTCTACAATGAGAACAATTTCAGTGATGAACTCTCCCTCAGAAGGTATGATTTCCCTAGATTCCTTGTCTCAAGCTTTTATTTAAATAAATGTATGTCCTACTCTGGGATATGAGGATCACGGGCCATTAGGTGTTCTAAGAGCCCATCTGGAGAACTACAGCAACAAGGGTACACAGGAGCAGAGTAGGGCATTTTTAAAAGTGCTTTGCTTATATGGTATTCAATGAGTGAGAGACATGTGGAGCATCTTTATACTAGTGATGACACCCCACTCCCCTCCAGGAGCACATGCTATCTAGCAGGGAACCCTCTGCCTGGCCAGGTCACTACATGAGGGAAACAGGTGGGACTGTTCTTCACTTGCCAAAATATCCACTGGGTCTTCAGCAATTTCTTTGACTAAATGATCTTCAAGGGTTAGTGAAGGATCAAAAAGCAAAGGTGAAGGAGGACACTGCATACCATCACCCACAACATCCAAGTCCTAGAAAAAAGAGAAAAGCCCATCAGCAATACCAAGAGAAACAGTAATAAAGTTGGCGTGTTTTTCATCAAACTTTAAAGCAATACTCTGCTGTCTCCCTCAACCCTAGCCTACCTTTAATAAAAAAAAAATTTTACAAGAATGTCCAACAAATGAAACAAGATCCAAAAGCACTGAGAGCTTTTGCTGCCAAGTGTAAAACATAGACCAATACAGTAGATTAAAAAACAAAATTCTGGCCACCACACCTGTAATCCCAGCACTTTGGGAGGCCAAGGTAGGCATATCACTTGAGCCCAGGAGTTCAAAACCAGCCTGGGCAACATGGTGAAACCCCGTCTCTACAAAAACTGCAAAAATTAGCCAGGCGCGGTGGCACACACCTGTAGTCCCAGCTACTCTGGAGGTTGAGGTGGGAAGATCCCTCGAGCTTGGGACACAGAGGCTGCAGTGAGCTGAGACTGCGCCTCTGCACTCTAACCTGGGTGGCAGAGCCAGACCCTGTCTCAAAAAAAAAAAAATTCTAGGAAAATTCACAGAAACACAAAGTAGAAATGGAGAATAGTAGGGAACAGGGGAAAGGGAAAGGAGAGAGTTACTGTTTAAAAAGTACAAAGTTTCTGTTTGGGTTGATGAAAAAGTTCTGGAACAGAAAATGGTGATAGCCGTACAACATGGTAAATGTTCATAACACCACTGACTTGTACACTTAAAAACGGCCAGGTGCAGTGGCTCATGCCTATGATCACAACACCTTGGGAAGCCGAAGTGGGAGGATCACTTGAGGCCAGGAATTCAAGACCAGCCTGGGTGACACAGCAAGACTCCATCTCTACCTACCCACCTACTTACACACATACATAGGTTAAAAGAGTAAAATTTTGTTATGTATGTTTTACTACAATTAAAAAAATATTTTTTAAAAAAGCATATTCTCTGAGGCTACCTGTAATGAACATGTAAGTTCACCAGTGATTAATTTAAATATGAACAATGCTACGTTAAAATTAAATATTGCTGGGCAATACAAGATTGCCTGATTAATATCCTAACAGCCACAAAGCAAGCAAACAAGCTCCAACAAGGGAAAGGGAGAAGGTAGGAAGAAAGGAAGGACGACAGAAAACTCACAGTTCCTCTGAATGGCTAGGAAATATTATTTTGGTTAAGTCCCTATCCCGACAGAGCAACAACCTGGTTTTTTTTGTTTTGTTTTGTTTTTTGAGACAGAGTCTCGCTCTGTCGCCCAGGCTGGAGTGCAGTGACGTGATCTCGGCTCACTGCAACCTCCGCCTCCTGGGTTCAAGTGATTCTCCTGCCTCAGCCTCCCAAGTAGCTGGGACTATGGGCGTGTGCCACCACGCCCAGCTAATTTTTTGTATTTTTAGTAGAGACAGGGTTTCACCATGTTAGCCAGGATGGCCTCGATCTCCTGACCAGTGATTGGCC
Source organism: Pan paniscus (assembly GCF_029289425.2). Classification (NCBI taxonomy): domain Eukaryota; kingdom Metazoa; phylum Chordata; class Mammalia; order Primates; family Hominidae; genus Pan; species Pan paniscus. Next base: position 45,523,590 of record NC_073259.2, on the reverse strand, counting down.
CACCTCAGCCTCCCAAAGTGCTGGGATTACAGGCATGAGCCACCACGCCCGGCCAACTCCCTGGTTCCTAAGCCTAACATAGTTTTGCTCTGTAAAAAAAAAAAAAAAAAAAAAATGACATTACATTCTAGACTATGTTTCTTCCAACTGAACTGGCAATTCGCATTGGAATACTGAATAGCCAACAGACCACAAGGAAGACATCACTCTTAGCTCCTGTTTGAAACCAACAGCTACAGCAAACCATTGGTCTTGATTCAGGGCCTAAGGCAATACAAACTCAAACAATATATCAAACTAACTTTCATGCCACTGCTTTTCAAGAGTCTGGTGCTAAATTCTCCTTTTTCCTAAGAATTAAAAATATCCAGGAGGTTTGTACCCCCCTATGTTTAATCCAGTTTATAGATGCTCCGTGTTTCTATTCATCTAGCTTCACGAGAAGCTTAGTTCTATGCTTTTAAATAAATCTAAGAATTTGCAATCCTTTCCCATTTGTTGGTGTGCTAATCACCAAAAATGAGAATCACAACATCTTCACATTAAAGAATATATATAATTTAAAAATCTACTTAAAGCTGCTCAGGCCGGGCGCGGTGGCTCACGCCTGCAATCCTAACACTTTGGGAGGCCAAGGTGGGCGGATCACGAGGTCAAGAGATTGAGACCATCCTGGCTAACATGGTGAAACCCAGTCTCCACAAAAAATTACCAGCCTGGCCAACATGGTGAAACCCCATCTCTACTAAAAATATAAAAATTAGCCAGGCGTCTTGGCACATACCTGTAGTCCCAGCTACTCAGGACACTGAGGCAGGAGAATTGCTTGAACCCAGGAGGCAGAGGTTGCAGTGAGCCGAGACTGCACCACTGCACTCCAGTCTGGGCAACAGAGCAAGACTCTGTCTCAAAAAATAATAATAAAATAAAGCTGCTCAATTTAAGCAGAAACATAGGGCACAGGATACACTCAACCTACCATTCATTTCAGGTGAGTTGGAAACTTCTGTACTACCCACAGAAACCAGTGTTCTCACACCATTAAGACTATAAATCTGTTTTCTCCCATTCTTTTACTATGTGCAATTTGTGTGTGTGTGTGTGTGCGTGTGTGTGAGACAGAGTTTCGCTCTTGTTACCCAGGCTGGAGTGCAATGGCAAGATCTTGGCTCACTGCAACCTCCACCTCCTGGGTTCAAGCGATTCTCCTGCCTCAGACTCCCCAGTAGCTGGGATTACAGGCGCGTGCCACCACATCCAGCTAATTGTTGTATTTTTGGTAGAGACGGAGTTTCACCATGTTGGCCAGGCTAGTCTCGAACTCCTGACCTCAGGTGATCTACCCACTTCGGACTCCCAAAGTGCTGGGATTACAAGCGTGAGCCACCGCACCCGGCCCATGTGCAATTCTTACATAAACAATTAGCTTGGAATGGGCACGGTGGCTCACGCCTGTAATCCTAGCACTTTGGGAGGCCAAGGTGGGCGAAACACTTGAGGCCAGGAGCTTGAGACCAGCCTGGCCAACATGGTGAAACCCTGTCTCTACTAAAAATACAAAAATTAGCCAAGCACGGTGGGGCGCACCTGTAATCCCAACTACTCGGAAGGCTTAGACCGGAGAATCGCTTGAACCCAGGAGGCAGACGGTGCAGTGAGCCGAGATCACGCCAATGCACTCCAGCCTAGGTGACAGAGCGAGACTCTGTCAAAAATAATAATGACTAGCTAGGAATTATTTAAACACTGAATCAAAAGGCATCCAAATCTCAAGATAATAATGAAATGTGTATGTTTTCAGAAAAGGCTTTTCTCATATATACAAAGTGTTATCTTTTATAAGATTTTAAATTGGGAAAAGGATCCTAAAATAAGAAAATCAGCAAAAATGCCTATTAAAACAGGAGTGTTTTAAAAATTGAAGTATCAGGATATAAAGAGAATCTATGTTTTCAGCTGGGTGCGATGTCTCATGTCTATAATCTCAGCACTTTGGGGAAGCTGAAGGGAGTGGATCACCTGAGGTTAGGAGATCGAGACCAGCCCGGCCAACATGGCGAAACCCCATCTCTACTAAAAAATACAAAAATTAGCCAGACATGGTGGCACACACCTGTAATCCCAGCTACTCGGGAGGCAGGAACAGGAGAATTGCTTGAACCCAGATGGTGAAGGTTGCAGTGAGCCGAGATTGTGCCACTGCACTCCAGTCTGGGCGACAGACCAAGACTCCGTCTCAAAAAATAAATAAAGATAAAATAAGAGAATCCACGTTTTGTTACTATCTCCAAAACCAGCAATAGAGAATGAGAGAGAAGGAACTCAAAAGTAGTAAGATTAAGGTGTTAAGTTACTACTTGCCAACCACCCTTGCATCAAAGCACAGAAAACAAGCAAATATCCAGAATGAACGGCTGTGTTTTTACTCATATTAATATCTGATGCCTAGTCTTCCCACAAGTAAAATCACCAAAGTTATCATTAACAGTTATAGGCCAGGAATGGTGAATCATGCCTATAATTCCAGCACTTTGGGAGGCCAAGGTGGGTGGATCACTTGAGGCCAGGAGTTAGAGACCAGCCTGGCCAACATGGTGAAACCCTGTCTCTACAAAAAATACAAAAATCAGCAAGGCCTGCTGGCGCACACCTGTAGTCCCAGCTACCCAGGAGGGTGAAGCACAAGAATCACTTGAACCCTGAAGGCAGAGGCTGCAGTGAGCTGAGATCACATCACTGCACTCCAGCTTGAACAACAGAACAAGACTCAGTCTAAAAAAAAAAAGCCAAGTTATAGTGGCCAGGCACAGTGGTTCACACTTGTAATCCCAGCACTTTGGGAGGCCAAGGTAAGAGGATCACTTGAGGCCAAGGTAAGAGGATCACTTGAGCCTAGGAGTTGAAGACCAGCCCATGCAACATAGGGAGATCTCATCTATACAAAAAATAAAAAATTGGCTGGGCATGGTGGCATAAACCTATAGTCCCAGCTACTTGGGAGGCTGAGGCAGGAGGATCACTTAAGCCCAGGAGTTCGAGGCTGCACTGAGCCATGATCATGCCACTGCACTCCAGCCTGAGCAACAGAGCAAGACCCCAATTAAAAAAAAAAAAAGTTATAAAAATGATAACTAAGCTGGGCGTGGTGGCTCATGCCACCGACAGAAACTCTGTCTCAAAAGTTCTTAACAGTATATTCCTTAATAGCCAGAGAGTAGAAACAGCACAAATATCCATCAACTGATAAATTTTTAAAGCGTGGTATTTCCAAACAATGGAATATTCAGTCACAAAAAGGAATGAAGTATTGATACATATTATAGTATGGATAAACCTTGAAAACATTATGCTAAGTGAAACAAGCAAGACACAAAAGGATACATATACTATTACATTGATATGAAATGTCCAGAATAAGCAAAATCAGAGACAAAAAGTAGATTCATCGTGGCCAGGGGCTGGGGGGAGAAGAAAATGAAGAGTGTCATAATAGGTACTGAGTTTCTTTTGGAGATGGTGAAAACCTTCTGAAATTAGATAGTGGTGGTAGTTGCGTAACTTTGTGAATATACTAAAAATCACTCAATTATACACTTTCAAAGAGTGCAATTTATAGTATGTAAATTGTATCCCTAAAAAGGTATGGGAAGAGTCTGGAAAAAAATATAAGGTAGGGTAGATTTCTCTAAATGAATATGCTAACATATAAATACAACTATACGTATATATCACTTCAAAAACTTTGTCGATTCTCCTAACCACAAAGACTAACCTATTCTCACCATTAATAAATAAGGCTTTGTCTCAAGGGCCTGAACCAGAGCAGAGCTTCTCTAACTTACATCACTGAACTCCAGAGGTAAACTCTCAGTGGGCTGAAGCTCAGCAGCACTCAAGTACAGATCCATGGGGCCGGCTTCCAGATCGTCTGGCACAGACAGTACCTGCTCGGGCTTATACATCTGAGGAGGCAACTGGAAATGCAGTGGGCAGCAGGGATCCTCAGAGAGGCTTACAGGAACAGGTTTGTTGCAGGGTACCTCTTCAGATCCCTGGCAGCACTTGAAGAGAACCTGATTCGTATCCTGACAAATATCTGTAGAAAAATGGTCAAGGGAAATAAAACACAATCTATCGAAAGCGTAAAATACAAATAGCATTGTCTGCCACAAAAAACTCAAGGTCTGGACTATATAAGATAAATTACAACTACATTTGATACAGAATACCAAATGAAGTTAGCAATTTTTAAAGTTACTTCTCAAAATAAATGTCATTTACTAGCATCAAATTCTAGCTCTACCAGTAATTTAAAACTTGTCCCCAACCTCCTTTTCAGGATCCTGGTCATTTAAACTAGACACCATCCCATTCTCCCTTAAGCAAGTAGCAGTAACACTCCTAGGAACACACACGTATTCAGAAGAAACATGTAGTGGCAAATGCAAATAGCCTTGAAAATGCCCCTAAACAGCCCTTCCAAAAGAGTCAAGCGATACAATGTCTCTGCTCCCTTAGCAGACTGGCAAAGTTTGCAACAATTTCTTGGACCTCGTTTCCAAAGATGATTACATGATAAATTCATTTAAAGCACCACTGGAATAGGGGGAAACAGAGCTCTAGTAAAAGTCACTAGGTATCATATCCTAACAAGAAATTAAATATACATGCCTTTTTTTTTTTTAGGGGAGTGTGCTAGTACAGAGGAATCCTTTTATGATCCTAAAGGAAGAAGAAAATTTTGCGTATGAAGGCCCATTGAAAAAAAAAAAGTATTCTAGAAACACTCCAAGGACTCTATTAACAACTTTTGTTAAAGGTAGAAGAAGAAAAGGGCTATATTTCCAAGTTAGCAAAGAAGCTCTGTAGGATGAATCAAAATTGAGATGATTAGATACAATAAAATTCAAGTTACTTTACAAAACACATTTTATGCAAGTGCTACCATTTCTTGAAATCTGTTAACTACCTGGTTATTTTCCTAGATTAATAAACATTATTTTAAAATTTGACTTATTTTTAACCAGAAAACACAATTTTTCTTAAACTGATAGTACCTGAATTATGGAGTTATAATTTTCAACTCAAAACTTTTATGGTAATTTTTTTAAATAAAAAAACTAACAATTATAATTTTTAAAACCATATAAACTTCCTTGAATAAAGCTATTTCTTTCAATGCATACTTGGAAATAACTAAACTCTCAAGCAGGGTGTGACAACTGTGGCACTACCAACACTGTGGGCCAGGTACATCTTTGTTGGAAGAAGGATGTATAGCAGCATTCCTGGCCTCTATCCACTAGCTGTCAGGAGCACCTCCATCTGAGTTATAACAACCAAAAATTTCTCCACACATTGCCAACTGGAAAACAAAATGGCCCCCAGTTGAAAACCACTACTCTAAAGAAACAGAAGATAGTACAAGGCAAACAAATATTTATTGAATGATCAAATGAATAAACATATGAATCTAATGGGAATCATCAGATTTGCACTATGCGCTTAAGAAAATCTAAGCAATATCTAATGTGCTTAAGAAGCCCACTCTTAAATTATTAATATTTAAAATATTATCCATTAAATGTTTCAACCAGAAATTTTTTTTAGACGAAGTCTCGCTCTGTCACCCAGGCTAGAATGCAGTGGCGTGATCTCGGCTCACTGCAACCTCTGTCTCCTGGGTTCAAGAGATTCTCCTGCCGCAGACTCCAAAGTAGCTGGGATTACAGGCACCTGCCATCACACCCGGCTGATTTTTATACTTCTAGTAGAGACAGGGTTTCGCCATGTTGGCCAGGCTGGTCTCTAACTCCTGACCTCAGGCGATCAGCCCGCCTCAGCCTCCCAAAGTGCTGGGATTACAGGCGTGAGCCACCACGCCTGGCCAAGAACTTTTTTTTATTGGAATTCAAAGGACTTTCACAAGTCTCTTATGTATTTAATACCACAATATCCTAAAAAAGGACTCCCCCCATCATCCTCCACCCACCACTTTCCTTTCAGATGGGGCAAAAGAGGTAAAAAGAAGGGAATGGTTAACCTACAACTAGAGTCTGGGTCCTTCACTTTCAGTTGAGTGCTGTCTCCATTAGACCACAGTAAAGAGTTAACAGGTCACCAATGGCAGTCGCATCTTTCTCTGGGATAAGGACTTAAGGAAGGGTAAGTGACTTAGGCAACTATGGAGTGGAAAGGAAAGAGCATAAAAGGAAAAAAAATACTTCCCTTCTCTTTTCAAATACATTTTCAATTTTGCTTTATATTTATATTTTAATAAGCTATTTGACTACAGTATTATAATATCTAAAATAGTCCTTAGTATCTGTAAACTGAGTTTTTTCCCTTATAAAAGTAATTCATGCTCGCCTTAAAAAAACAAAAAATAAAAGAACAGTGAAAAAAGGGCATTCACAACCACACCATGCACAAATTATCACATTTCTGTATTGTTCCCTTCCAGTATTTGGTTTCATGCAATTTCAGACACCGTACAGAATTCCATATCCTGGAATGTCACTATCATTTTGCTGTCATTCATAAATTCTGTTAAATATATTTAATGCCTGAAAATATTCCACACTATGTTGTGTCATTAATTTATCTCCCTATTCTCCAGCTCTAAAAATGTTAAGGCTGTCTCAAGTTGGAAGAATATTTCATGTAAAAATATTGGTCTGCATTTGATTATCTCCTTAAAATAAATTCCCAGAGGTAAAAATTACCATATGAGGAAATATGAATTACTGTCAGATTGCTTTCCAAAAAGCTTTTATCTATTTATATTCCCACTGGCAATATTTAGAAGAGTCAATTTCACCATACTCTCACCTACTTTTGAAATTCACTGACTCATTTTTGAAAAACTGCATATTTTAAATTTTATTTTAAAACAAATATATGTACAAATATCAATTTTATAGATTTTTAATTTTCCTTATTTCCTATTTACAGTTGACCTTTAAACAACACAAGCTTGAACTGCACGGGTCTACTTACACGTGCATTTTCTTCTGCCTCTGTCATCCCACAGACAATAACACTTCCCCCTCCACTTAACAAAAAGACCATGAGAATAAGGACCTCTATGATAATCCACTTCCATTTAATAAATAGTAAATATATTTTCTCTTATGATTTTCTTGGTAACACTTTTTCCTAGTTTATTTTAATACAATATATAAGACATATAAACATATAAAATATGTGTTAGGAAGCTATGTTGTTGATAAGGCTTCTGATCAACAGTAAGCCATAAGGCTATTAGCAGTTAAATTTTGGGAGAATCAAAAATTATATACAAATTTTCAACTGTGTAGGGGGTCAGCACCCTAACCCCATGAATTGTTCAAAGGCCAACTGTATTTATAGTGAAGATACACACTTTTAACTATTAGCCTTTTTTTTTTTTTTTTTTTTTTTTTGAGACAGAGTCTCACTCTGTTGCCCAGGCTGGAGTGCAATGGCACGATCTCGGCTCACCGCAACCTCCGCCTTCCGGGTTCAAGCGATTCTCCTGCCTCAGCCTCCCGAGTAGCTGGGATTACGGGCGCCCATCACCACGCCTGGCTAATTTTTGTATATTTAGTAGAGACGGGGTTTCGCCATATTGGCAAAGCTGGTCTCAAACCCCTGACCTCAGGTGATCCACCCACCTCAGCCTCCCAAAGTGCTGAGATTACAGGTGAGAGCCACTTTGCCCGGCCCTATTAGCCTTTTCTATCTTCTTTTAAATCTGCCCATAGCCTTTGCCCAATTATGTTTTAAGCAATTTTTTTTTTTTTTGACAGAGAGTCTCGCTCTGTCGCCCAGGCTGGAGTGCAGTGGCGCAAAACCTCAGCTCACTGCAAGCTCCGCCTCCCGAGTTCATGCCATTCTCCCACCTCAGCCTCCTGAGTAGCTGGGACTACAGGAGCCCACCACCGCACCCGGCTAATTTTTGTATTTTTAGTAGAGATGGGGTTTTACCGTGTTAGCCAGGATGGTCTCGACCTCCTGACCTCGTGATCTGCCCGCCTTGGCCTCCCAAAGTGCTGGGATTACAGGCGTGAGCCACCGCACCCGGCCTTTTTTTTTTTTTTTTGAGACGGAGTCTCACTCTGTTGCCCAGGCTGGAGTGCAGTGGCGTGATCTCCTCTCACTGCAACCTCCACCTCCCAGGTTCAAGCAATTCTCTGCCTCAGCCTCCCGAGTAGCAAGGATTACAGGAACCCGCCACCATGCCTGGCTAATTTTTTTTGTATTTTTAGTAGAGATGAGGTTTCACCATCTTGGCCAGGCTGGTCTTGAACTCCTGACCTCGTGATCCACCCATCTTGGCCTCCCAAAGTGCTGGAATTACAGGTGTAAGCCACTGCACCCGGTCTTTTTTTTTTTTTTTAGAGACAGGGTTTTCCTCTGTCTCTAAAAAAGTAGAATGCAGTGGCATGATCCTAACTCACTTCAGCTTCAAACTCCTAGGCTCAAAAAATCCTCCCAGGTAGCTAAGACTACAATCACATGCCATGGTGACCAGATAATTTTTCTTTCTTCTTTTTCTTTAGAGATGAGGTCTTACTGTATTGTCCAGGCTGTAAGCATTTATCTTTAGAGTTTTTCATTACTTTGCACAACCATTTTATATATTAAGAACAATAATCTCTTATCAGACATCTGTTGTAATTAATAAATTAGTAAAATATTTAATAAGCAAAATAAAAATCAGCTTCCTGTCAAAAGACTAAGAAGAGGTTCTCCTTCTCCTCTCCCTATTAAAGAAAATAAGTGGCCGGGCGCGGTGGCTCATGCCTGTAATCCCAGCACTTTGGGAGGCCAAGGCAGGCAGATCACAAGGTCAGGAGATCGAGACCATCCTGGCTAACACGGTGAAACCCCATCTCTACTAAAAATACAAAAATTAGCTGGGCGCGGTGGCAGGCGCCTGTAATCCCAGCTACTTGGGAGGCTGAGGCAGGAGAATCACTTGTACCCAGGGGAGCAGAGGATGCAGCAAGCTGAGATCGCGGTACTGCACTCCAGCCTGGGTGACAGAGTCAGATTTTGTCTCAAAAAAAACAAATAAAGAAAATAAGTTTTAATTTCCAAATATTTGGCATTTCTTGCCAAGCAAATGAAATCCAGCAATCCTATTTAATTAACAAATGCTTTTACTGCAAAATTTTTCTCAATGCCTATAATAAATAAGCACTTTCACAATTCAATCAACAACTCAAAAAGGTTTGAAGGCCCAATACCAAATGTAGTCCTTTAACAGAATCAAGAGACATTATGATGGTTCAAAGGCAAATTAATTGAAAAGAAGAAAAAAAAGCATCTCATTTTTGGAAATAGCAAACTTCTAATTTGAATGATGTTTAAAGTATGCAAGTTAGAGGCCAGGCACAGCGACTAAGTGTTACCACAAAAGAGTCAAGAGACTGGGCATGGTGGCTCACAACTGTAATCCTAGCAGTTTGGGAGGCTGAGGCAGGCGGATCACATGAGCTCAGAAGTTCGAGACCAGCCTGGGCAACATAGTGACACATCCTCTCTACAAAAATTAAACAAAATTAGCTGGACGTGGTAGCACGTGCCTGTAGTCCCAGCTACTCTGGTGGCTGAGGTGGGAAGATCGTTTAAGCCCAGCAGATCACGGCAGTGAGCCATCATCATGCCACTGCACTCCAACCTGGGCAACAGAGTAAGACACTGTCTCAAAAAAATTAAAAAAAGAAAACTTTTTAAAGAGCCAAGTTTCTTTTTTAAGTTTATAAAGGCCAGGTACAGTGGCTGATGACTGTAAGCCCAGCATCTGGGGAGGAAAGGACTGGCAGACTGCTTAAGCCCAGCAGTTTGAGACCAGCCTGGGCAACATACTGAAAATTGCCTCTACAAAAAAAAAAAAAAAAAAAAAAATAGGCCAGGTGCAGTGGCTCATGCTTGTAATCCCAACACTTTGGGAGGCCGAGGCAGGCAGATCACTTGAGGTCAGGAATTTGAGACCAACCTGGCCAACATGGTGAAACCCCATCTCTACTAAAAATACAAAAATTAGCCAGGCGTGGTGGCACGTGCCTGTAATCCCAGCTACTCAGGAGGATGACACACAAGAATTGCTTGAACCCAGGAGGTGGAAGTTGCAGTGAGCCAAGATCACACCACTGCACTCCAGCCTGGGCGACACAGCGAGACTCTGCCTCAAAAAATATAATTAATAATAAAATAAAATAAATAATTAGCCAGGCATGGTGGCACACATACATAGTCCCAGCTATTCAGAAGGCTAAGGTAGGAGAATTGCTTGACCCAGGAGTTAAGGCTGCAGTGAGCTATGACTGAGCCACTGCACTCCAGCCTGGATAACAGTGTGAGACCCTGTCTCAAAAAACACAAATAAAAAAATAAAAGCCGGGCACAGTGGCTTACTCCTGTAATCCCAGCATTCTGGGAAGCCAAGGCGGGTGGATCACCTGAGGTCAGGAGTTCGAGACCAGCCTGGCCAACATGGTGAAACCCCATCTCTACTAATAATACAAACATTAGCCAGGTGTTGTGGTATGTGCCTGTAATCCCAGCTACTCGGGGAATCGCTTGAACTCGGGAGGCGGAGGGTGCAGTGAGGTGGAGGTTGCAGTGAGCCGAGATCACGCCATTGCACTCCAGCCTGGGAGACTACAGCAAAACTCCATCTCCAAAAAATAAAAAATAAAATAAAATACAGAAGTGAGGGCCCTAACCACACAAAAGGATAATACTAGAAGTTCACAGTGCAAAATCATCCTTTCAATTGGGGTGGAAAACCCACAGTAATTTTTTAAGTTTATAATTAGATTTAACAGCATTAGGATCCTAATAAGCAAGTTAAATCAGAAACCTTGAGACAATTACAAATATTTTATGTATATTTTGGGACCCAAGTATTAAGACTATAAATAAATATTAGCCCACATCTATGAAAAACGACTCATGTTTCTTTCTAATGAATTGACCATTACATTTCCAAAGTTATGAAATGGCCAACAGACCATAGAAAGACAATTCTTTAGGCTCCTGCTTGAAACCAACAGCTTCAGCAAACTGCTGGCCTTGATTCAGGGCCAAAGGAAAACAAAATCCTTCAATTAAGCAAACTAGCACAGAGATTCCCACTAGTCTTCAAACTAGCATATCACAGCCTTAACAGGCAGAGTAAAAAGATACGGGTAAGGCAGTGTCTGGTCATTGGAAGAGACTGATTGGAACAACGAACATCATCCACAAAGGCCAAGCACCTCTGACTGGAACGAGTGGTATGGGCCTAAAATGGAAAAAGACAGATAAAATAGACCCACAAAAGAACATACAAACAATTACGATGAAAATAGTTATATAAGAAAAGCACATCCTAAAGGCTAGAAATTTAACATTTAACAAAAATAGATTCACCAATACCATGCAAAAGACAAAAAACTTTAAAACCTAGTGCATGAGTCAACCTCAATCCCAAATACACCTCTCCATATTCTAAAAGTGTGATATAGCCTATTTAACACAAATTTTGTCTTTTACCAACAGAACTCTTTGAAATTGCAGCCTTAAGTGGAATCTCAACAAATGAAACAAAATTACTCTTACTGAAACAGAGACCAAGGGTTTGAAAAACACATTTAAGAATGATCACTTAATTCTTCTTCCTATTAACCTTACTTCCTGACATTCAATTGCTCCTATTCTACCTTCCCACATTTTAAAACAAGATTCCCAAGCAATTTAGGCTTAACTTGTGCTTATTTCTGAACTGAAGAATATCTGAACCAAGGACTTAGAAACTTTTCCCAACTACTCAATATGCAGATGAGAATACTGAGGCCCAGAAAATTTAAGCTAACTGTGCAGACACAGAGCTGGTCAGTGGGGACTCACACTAGAATCCATGTCTCCTGACTTCAAGCTAAGTGCTTTCACTATAACCCACGTGCAAAAAGTCAGATTTCAGATCCAAGACTGGACATAGGGAGTTCAAGACCAGCCTGACCAACATGGAGAAACCCCGTCTCTACTAAAAATACAAAATCAGCCAGACATGGTGGCACATGCCTGTAATCCCAGCTACTCAGGAGGCTGAGGGAGGAGAATCACTTGAACCCAGGAGGTGGATGCTGCGGTGAGCCAAGACGGCGCCATTGCACTCCAGCCTGGGCAACAAGATTGAAACTCTTGTCTCAAAAAAAGACTGGACATAGTGTTTTGACAATTACTCTAACTTTGTAAATAAAGTGAACATGACCAGGCACGGTGGCTCATGTCTGCAATCCCAACACTTTGGGAGGCCGAGGTGGGTAGATCACGAGGTCAGGCATTGGAGACCAGCCTGGCCAACATAGTGAAACCCCCAAAAATACAAAAACATTAGCCGGGCGCATGGTGGTGGGCACCTGTAATCCCAGCTACTCGGGAGGCTGAGGCAGGAGAATTGCTTGAAACTGGGAGGCAGGGGTTGAGAGATCTCAGTGAGCCGACATCGCACCACTGCACTCCAGCCTGAGTGACAGTGCGAGACTCCGTCTCGAAAAAATAAAAACAATAAATAAAGTGAACGCATATACCTTAAAGGTATACACACAAATTACCTGTTGGGCGGCACCATCTGTGGCCAGCATTCTCCGTTCCTTCAACTGCCTATGCAGTAAGGCTTCCACTCCATAGCGCTGGCGGTATCGACGCAGACATTTTAATCGCTTTAAGTTCTCTCGTTCTTTGGCCAAAAGTCCCTCTGGGCCAGTCAGGAGACTACTGCCTAGAGTTACAAGAGTCAAGATGTTATTTGCCAAGCAATCCATCAAGGTTACGTCTCCAAGTCAACAAGTAAACAGGAAAATCCTTGGGCATAAGATAGGCAGTTTCAAAAGCAAATGACCCCCAATCCAGGTACCAAGACAGAAATAAATCTAATTATAGTCATGCACTATATAACCACTTTTTAATCAATCATGGACCATACATACTATGGTGGTCCCATAAGATTATAACAAAGCTGAAAAAAAATTTTTTTTTTTTTTTTTTGAGGCAGAGTCTGGCTCTGTTGTCCAGGCTGGAGTGCAGTGGCGCAATCTTGGCTCACTGCAAGCTCCGCCCCCCAGGTTCACGCCATTCTCCTGCCTCAGCCTCCTGAGTAGCTGGGACTACAGGTGCCCGCCACCACGCCCGGCTAATTTTTTTTTTGTATTTTTAGTAGAGACAGGGTTTCATTGTGGTCTCGATCTCCTGACCTCGTGATCCGCCTGCCTTGGCCTCCCAAAGCGCTGGGATTACAGGCATGAGCCACCGCACCCGGCCAAAGCTGAAAAATTCTTATTGCCTAGTGACATCATAGTTCAACCCACACATTTGTGGTGATGCTGGTGACCAAACCTACTGCACTGCCAGTTATATACAAGTCTAGCACAGGCTGGACACAGTGGCTCACACCTGTAATCCCAGCACTTTTTGGGAGCCCAAGGCAGGCAGATCACCAGATCAGGAGATTGAGAACATCCTGGCCAACATGGTGAAACCCCATCTCTACTAAAAATACAAAAATTAGCTGGGCGTGGTGGCATGCACCTATAGTCCCAGTTACTCAGGAGGCTGAGGCAGGAGAATCGCTTGAACCCGGGAGGTGGAGGTTGCAGTGAGCCAAGATCACACACTGCACTCCAGCCTGGCGACAGAGTGAGACTATATCACACACACAAAAAAAATCTAGCACCTACAATTATGCACAGTACCTAATACTCGATAATAAACAACTATGTTACTGGTTTATATATTTACTATATTTATCCTTAGAATGTACTCCACTCTATTTATTAAAAAAAAAAAAAGTTAAATGTAAAACAGCCTCAGGCAGTTCTCTCAGAAAGTATTGCAGAAGACATTGTTATCATGAGATGACAGTTCGCTGCATGAGATTGTCCCCGAAGACCTTCCACTGGGACAAGATGTGGAGGTGAAAGACAGTGACACTAGGCCCATGTAGGCCTAGGCTAATGTACGTGTTTGCATCTTAGTTTTTAACAGAAGTTTAAAAGGATTTTTTTTTAATTAAAACTAGAAAAGCTTATAGGGATATAAAAAAAATTTTTGTACAGCTGTACAGTGTTTGTGTTTTAAGCTAAGTGTTATTACAGAGTCCAGAAGTTTTTCTTAAAATTTTTTTTAAGTTTATAAAGGCCAGGTGCAGTGGCTCATGCCTGTAATCAATCCCAGCACTTTGGGAAGCCACGGTCGGAGGATCACTTGAGCCCAGGAGTTCAAGACTAACCTGGGCAACATAGCGAGACCCTGTCTCTACAAAAATTTAAAAATTAGCTGAGTGTGGTGGTGCATCTGTAGTCCTAGCTACTCAGGAGGCTGAGGCAGGATAGCCTGAGTCCAGGAGTTGAAGGCTGCAGTGAGTGAGGACCACGCTACTGCACTCTGGCCTCAGTGACACAGCAAGATTCTGTCTCTTTAAAAAAAAGCTTATAGGCCAGGCGCAGTGGCTCATGCCTGAAATCCCAGCACTTTGGGAGGCCAAGGTAGGGGGATCACTTGAGGTCAGGAGTTCCGAGAGCAGCCTGGCCAACATGGCAAAACCCCTCCTCTACTAAAAATAAAAAAATTAGCCGGGCATGGTGGAATGTGCCTGTAATCCCAGCTACTTGGGAGGCTGAGGTGGGAGAACTGCTTGAACCTAGGAAGCAGAGGTTGCAGTGAGCTGAGATCATGCCACTGCACTCCAGCCTGGGCAACAGAGCGAGACTCCGTGTCCATCTCAATTAAAAAAAAAAAAAAAAGTTTATAAAGTAAAAAAGTTACAGTAAGCTAAGGGTTAATTTATTATTGAAGAAACTTTTTTAATAAATTTAGTACAGCTTAAGTGTACAGTACTTATAACGTCTAAAGTAGTAAATAATAATGTGCTAGGCCTTCCCGTTGACTCACCACTCACTCACTCGCCCAAAATAACTTCCAGTCCTACAAGCTCCATTCATGCTAAGTGCCCATTTTTAAAATCTTTTATGCCATAATTTAACTGTACCTTTTCTCTGTTTAGATGTGTTTAGGTACACAAATACCACTGTTACAACTGCCCACAGTATTCAGTACAGTAACATGCTTGTACAGGTTTGCAGCCTAGGTATGTTGCAGGCTATACCACCTACGTTAGCGTGAGTCACTCTATGAAGTTTGAATGATAAAAATCACCTAACAACGTATGTATCCCCATCATTAAGTGACACATGACTGTACTACCAAATTCACATGTTAAACCCACAACAGCTTGTTGGAACTGGCATAAAACTTGCCTAGAGCTTCATGTTCCACTTTGCGATTATGTAAGTATCGGCGCTTCTTCTCCTTGAGCAGATGCTGAAGTCGTTTAAACTGATCAATATACAACGACTGCAAACGAATTAGCTTTTCACGCATAATCAGGGCCACTTCTTCTGCCGTGTAGACACCAGCATGTCTGGAATAAAACAGAATTCAGCAAAGCATAAGAAAACAATAATAATAAAACCCAAGTTTGAAAGAGTAGAGATGTCAGACTAAGTTTGTTATTTAACAAGTGGTGACATCATCACCTTAATGTTTTTGCAAAACATTGTACCATTCAAGTTGTTATTAAATAAAACAAAAGAGAAATCTCCAAGAAAGAATACTAATCTGTGATTTCCCAAAATGGGGGAAGGAGAAATGTCTTATTTTTCCCAGCTATTTGCATTATGTTGAAAAGAAAGTGAACATGCGGAACACTTTAAACTTTTATTAATCTACATTCTTAATGTTTTGATATGAAATCATCACTTACCAGTCAAGACAGCTTTAAAGTGTTCAATTCATTAACATGTATCTTTCACATATACATACATATATATATATATATATATTTTTTTTTTTTTTTTTTTTTTGAGATAAGGTCTCACTCTTGTCACCCAGGATGGAGTGCAGTGGTGCAATCAATCACAGCTCACTACAACCTTTGCTTCCTGGGCTCAAGCGATCCTCCCACGTCAGCCTGCCGAGTAGCTGGGACTACAGGTGTGCACCACCCCACTTGGTTAATTTTTGTATTTTTTGTAGAGATGGGATTTCACCATGTTGTCCAGGCTTGAACCCCTGGATTTAAGCGATCCTCCCGCCTCAGCCTCACAAAGTGCTGGAATTAAACGCATAAGCTACTGCACCTGGCAATATATTTTAATTAAAGCACTAAAGATACCAGTATCAAATAATTTTTTTTTTTTGAGACAGTCTTGCTCTGTCACCCAGGCTGGAGTGCAGTGGCACAACCTTGGCTCACTGCAACCTCCGCTTCCCAGGTTCAAGTGATTCTCCTGTCTCAGCCTCCCAAGTAGCTGGCATTACAGGCACCTACCACCACGCCCAGCTAATTTTTATATTTTCAGTAGAGATGGGGTTTCTCCATGTTGGTCAGGCTGGTCTTAACTCCTGACCTCAGATCGATCTTCCAGCCTCGGCCTCCCAAAGTGCTGGGATTACAGGCATAAGCCACTGTGCCCGGCCAAAATTTGTAATTGTTTAAAAAATATAGGCCTATATTGGAGCTCATATGGACCCTCAAATAACTAGTCAAAATGGGCTATACCCTGTCCTCAGCTAATTTTCTTGACAATATTCTCAAAATTCAGTACCCTAGGTTAACCCTTAATTGCCAAAGATCTGGCACGGATCCATATCAACTTGATTAAGCTTTGCTGCCAATTATAAACTAAAATAATTTCTGGCCAGGCACGGTAGCTCACACCTGTAATCCTAGCACCTTGGGAGGCCAAGGCAGGCGGATCACCTGAGGTCAGGTGTTCAAGACCAGCCTGGCCAACATGGCGAAACCCCGTCTCTACTGAAAATACAAAAATCAACCAGGTATGGTGGTGGGCGCCTATAATCCCAGCTACTCGGGAGGCTGGGGCAGGAGAATTGCTTGAACCCGGGAGGCAGAGGTTGCAGTGAGCTGAGATCGTGCCACTGCATTCCAGACTGGGTGACAGAGCAAGACTCCATCTCAAAAAAAGAAAAAAAAAAAGAACTTCTAAAAGTTATGCTAGTGATTAATACATGGAAGACTGTTCTCTGGCTCTGATTTATGCAATCAAAATTAAGAGATGAGGCCAGGTGTGATAGCTCACGCCTGTAATCCCAGCACTTTGGGAGGCCGAGGCAGGCAGATTGCTTGAGCCTGGGAGTTCAAGACCAGCCTGGGCTGTAACATGATAAAACCCTGTCAATACAAAAAATACAAAAGTTAGCTGGGCACGGTGGTGTATACCTGTAGTCCCAGATACTCAGGAGACTGAGGTGAAAGGATCACTTCAGCCTGGGAGTGGGAGGCTGCAGTGAGCTGAGATGGCACCACTGCACTCCAACCTGGGTGACAGAGCAAGACCATGTCTCAAAAATAAATAAATAAATAAATAAATAAATAAGAGAATAACTTTGAATTTTAAAAATTTTGTTTCACTCACCGTCTGATCATTACATAAATACCAAGAACAAGCTATATACCTTAAGTTTCATACTGAGTAAAAATTTTATTGAAAAGGCAAAACACATAAATTACACTAATTTTAAGTCAAAAAATTATGCTTTATTACTTTTTCATTTTTAAGACAGAGTCTTGCTCTGTTTCCCAGGCTGCACTGAAGTGGCACAATGTTGGCTCACTGCAACCTCCGCCTCCCGGGTTCAAGCAATTCTCATGCCTCAGCCTCCACAGTAGTTGAGATTGCAGGCATGTGCCACCACACCTGGCTTTTTTTATTTTTTGTATTTTTAGTAGAGATGGGGTTTCACCATGTTTCCCAGGCTGGTCTCAAACTCCTGAGTTCAGGCAATCCACCTGACTCGGCCTCCCAAAGTGCTAGGATTACAGGCGTGAGCCACTGTGGCCAGCCTATGCTTTATTTTTAAAAACTAGCTGTTAAGGCACTGAAATACACAGAATATACAAAATTAACTTTAGGACTGAGAGCAAGTAATTTCTGCCAAAATTTCTTCATAAATATAAACAAAAGCCAATATTACCTGTGTATAAGAGGTACTTAACTATATTCTGAAGTAAAAGTGAAAAGAAATTAAGAAAAATCAAAACATGGTTAATAAAACCAGCAAAGGGCCAGGTGTGGTGCACAAGGCCAAGGTGGGTGGATCACTTGAGGTCAGGAGTTCGAGACCAGCCTGGCCAACATGGCAAAACCGCCTCTCTACTAAAAATACAAAAATTAGCCAGGTATGGTGGCAAGCACCTATAATCCCAGCTACTCGGGAGGCTGAGGCAGGAGAATCACTTGAACCTGGTAGGCAGAGATTACAGTGAGCCAAGATCGCACCACCGCGCTCCAGCCTGGGCGACAGAACGAGACTCTGTCTCCAAAAATAAAAAATTAAATAAAATAAACAAATTAAATAAATAAATAAAAATAATAAATAATAAATAAAATAAAATTAATAAAAAATAAATTTAAAAATAAATAAAATAAAATGAAACCAGCAAATTACAGAAATGACAAAAGCTAACAGACTATCAGAAAATGTGAAAAGGCTTTAAAGATACATAACAGTTGGCTGGGCACGGTGGCTCAAGCCTGTAATTCTAGCACTTTGGGAGACCGAGGTGGGCATACTGCCTGAGCTCTGGAGTTTGAGACCAGCCTGGGCAACATGGTGAAACCCCATCTCTACTACAATACAAAAAAAAAAAAAAAAAATTAGCCGGGCACAGCGGCGTGCGCCTGTAGTCCCAGCTACTAGGGAGGCTTAGGCAGAAGAATTGCTTGAACCCAGGAGGCGAAGGTTGCAGTGAGCTGAGATCGTGCCACTGCGCTCCAGCCTGGCAACAGAGCGAGAGTCCGTCTCAAAAATAAATACATAACGGTTTCACAAGGTGACTAAGTTACATCTTCAGAAAAATGGGTTATGCCTACATTAACCTGTCTGTAACCTAAAATACTGAGGCCTTAACCTAATATAGAGTTTGTTAAAATGAAATTCATTTTTTGAATACTGAAAATGAGAAAAATAAAAATTGTTTTAAAAAATTAATTTCACTGCACCCTGTCAGAAGAGAATTTAACCAATGGTCTGGGACTGAAATGTACTTATCTGAAGCCATTACTATTAGAAGTTATTAGAAATCATTTGGTGGGGGCAGTAAGCAACCTACTAAATGAATGCCGGCTGGTTCATGTAACAGATGGCTCATTTACTTAAAGATGAATGCGCCAGACTTTCAGAGCTGGACATTAAAATTATGTACTAATTCCCCTTGCTCTGGTATGCACAAATTAAAGTCAAGGTTTTATTATTAGCATTCATCTTCAAAAAAGAGGGTCTCACCTTATATTCTACTAAATAGTCTCTCTTATAAAGGGCATTCTCCAAATTTCTTTATTTGGAAAACAATGATGAAGATTCAATAATGTGAAATAACCTTCAGCCAAACAAGTTTTGGATGTTTATAGAGGTCATATGATACAATTATTATTTAAAAAAGGGAAATGAAGATTTAACAATTACCTTTAGGATAAAATTTCTTAAGTATTAGATGTTGTAGACAAGCTTTTATTTATTTTTTCTGTGTGTATGAGATAGGGTCTCCCTCTGTTGCCCAGACTGGAATGCAGTGGCACGATCACAGAGCCTCGACCTCCCAGGCTCAAGCGATCCTCCTACCTGAGCCTCTTGAGTAGCTAAGACTACAGACCACGTGCACCACCACGTCTGGCTAATTTTTAAATCTTTCGTAGAGATGGTGTCTCCCTATGTTGCCAGGCTGGTCTCGAACTCCTGGGCTCAAGCAATCCTCCCACCTCGACCTCCCAAAGTGCTAGGATCACTGGGCGCACTGGTTCGTCCCTGTAATCCCAGCACTTTGGGAGGCTGAGACGGGCAGATCACCTCAGATCAGGAGTTCAAGACCAGCCTGCCAACATGGAGAAACCCCGTCTCTACTAAAAATATAAAAATCAGCTGGGTGTGGTGGCGGGCACCTGTAATCCCAGCTACTCGGGAGGCTGAGGCAGGAAAATCATTTGAACCCGGGAGGCGGAGGTTGCAGTGAGCTGAGATCGCACCATTGCACTCCAGCCTGGGCGACAAGAGTGAAACTTCGTGTCAAAAAAAAAAAGTGCGAGGATTACATGCGTAAGTCACTATGCCTGGCCATAAACAAGCTTTACTTTTAACAAAACAATTAAGTAAGTGGTTACTTTGAGAGAAATCATATATATACTAACAGGAAGTTTAAAAAATCTATGCCAACAATATTCTAGTTAGGATCAAGTCTCTAGCAACATCATAAACAATATAAAAGGTGCCCTTTGTGTAACAAGCAATTGAAGATAAATGTGGTTAAACTATTAGATGATTCAAAAAGTGATCCTATTGATGACAAAGACACTGGTGCCCTAAGATAAAAATTCTTAATGAAAAGAATTTTACTCAGTGGACATACTACTAAATTACTATATTATTAAATATAAGAAGATAGTAATATGTAATCATATTATAAGGAGACACTGAACAACTCTATTTACATGCCTAAAAATGCATAAATTTAGTGGGTCTAAATTTTTTTAAACAATAATCTCACTGAGGAAAAATAACGAAAGCCTTATACTTAGTTGCCTAATAGCTGACCATATTTGGGGCTTTATTTTCTCTTCTGAACATGTTTCTTCTAGGACAGAGTGACATCAACTGCCTAGTACTTTCCACATTTGTATTTCTCATAAAATGACCTGGTATTTTGGTTTATACAGCAGCCTTCTGTAAGTTAAATCAGCATCCATGTGCCTCCTAGAGACTGATCCACTCTAGATTACTAACAAAATCAAGTTTCTCGACCTTAAGCTGAGTGTTTACCACACCAAACGACACTCCCTTTGTAACCCTAGAGAGCATACATCTCTTCAAAGCAGCAAGTTTGGCCATCTAGAACCACAATGGAAAAAAAAGGAATGAAGCTGGGCCTGATGGCTCATGCCTGTAATCCCAGCACTTTGGGAGGCCGAGGCAGGTGAATCACGAGGTCAGGAATTCGAGACCAGCCTGGCCAACATGGTGAAACCCCATCTCTACTAAAAATACAAAAAATTAGCTGGGTGTGGTGGTGGGTGCCTATAATCCCAGCTACTTGGGAGGGAGGCTAAGGCAGGAGAATTGCTTGAACCTGGGAGGCGGAGGTTGCAGTGAACTGAGATCATGCCACTGCACTCCAGCCTGGGTGACAGTGCAAGACTCCATCTCAAAAAAAAAAAAAAAAAAAAAAAAGGAATGAATATGTTGGTTTAAGTTACTATTTGTGAGAGAATCCTGCGAGAGAACAGACATTCCCGTTCCAACTACTTAGATGGGTTTTCTAAACTAGTACTTCCTGAATAGTTGACCACAGTGAGATTACTCAATAGAAATGGATGAAATTATTCTACTCAGAAAACGTAACCCTAACATATGGCCATACCATCCGGAACATGCCCAACCTCCTCTGATCTCAGAAGCTAAGCAGGGTCAGGAGAAAATGTAACCCTAAATGACTTCTTATAAACCAAAGAATCCAAAGTAATGAAGAAAATGCTATTGCAAGAACAAAAGCCCAACAGTCAATCTAGAAATTACCCCTTCCACTATTTACAGTCCCTCTACATAAACTGTCAGTACAAAGTGTTAAGACACAGAAGTCAGCAGGCAAACATTTTAAAAAACTAAACCCAGACCTTGAGACACAGAAATATGAGACTCCAGAGTGGTAATGTTTTTATGCTTCTACAACTCCTACGGTGATGATGGGTTAAGTGAAGAGCAGAAGCTTACTAAGATATAAACCTGATTAAGATATACTTTTGGGTTTCTAAATCGGTTTCTCTTTCTTAGGCATGAAACCAAACTCTTGAATACCTTTTTATTCTTCTTTTTAAAAAAAAAATCCACACACAAAAAAACACTAAATGCTTGAGCTGATGAATATGCTAATTACCCTGATTTGATCATGACACAAGGTTTACAAGTATCCAAACATCACACTGTACCCCATACATTGTACAATTGTCAATTTAAAACAATATATAACTTCAAAAAATTTATAAATCCCATAAACACGACATTTTGCAGAAGTATTCAACTACAATCACATTATTCCTGAGGTTTAGGCCAAGCACCCATTCACAACCATTTTCTCTTCTCTAAACTGGTCTGACCATTTCTCAATCCACCTCCCACACTCCCATGTCTAAATTTCCTGTTTTCTCCCCTATACTTTCTCATACGTAGAATTTGGTGTTCAAACTTTTTTTAAATTACAAGGCTTCTAAAAAAGAATCATCCTGCCTTGAAGCAAGACGACAATGAACCATGCCACTTTTATATACAGAACCTCTCACTGCTGACAAATAGCTGTCTTCAACCCTCCTAGGTTACTAATTTATTAACAGCATGCAGCGCTACATTCCATATACTAACTACATTTTAAATGCCTTATGTGGAGTTACAACTTACTTTAGGGGATCTTCTTGATCACTGTCTATGCTATCAGCTTCACTGTCAGGGTCACCTCTCCATGTCTGATCCACAGTAATGGGTTCCTGCTCCCCATCACTCCAGCTGTCTTCATCTGAGGCAAGGAAGGGAGAGCAGCCATTAAGACTTCCCACCTCTGTAACTCCACCACACAAAACTAGATTACTTATCAACCCAAACCTTGAAATTTTAAAAACAAAAACAAAAAAAACACTTAGTACAAAGGTACTGGCAAATAAAAACACTTTAAGAAAATACAACCCAAGTAAGATTACTTACAACATAAATGAGTAAACCATGCCCTCTCAAACAGAAAAATCAACTTAAAATTACTGTTTCCTGAAATTACCTAACAAAGCTGCTGAGCATTAAAAAAGCAATGAAAGAAATGGTCACCAACTCAGGAAAGTAAACCTAGGCAAACACTACTTCAAATTCAAAAGAACTGGTAAACAACAAAGCAATCCCGGCATTCTCACCAAATTCCTGATGAATTAACAATACTGCCAAATAGTTCAAGGCATTGTGCTAACCCAAAATAGTTCCCCCTTAACTTTCTTCCTCCTTTTTCATTCCAGGAGAGAAGGTCCTTACCTAGTATTCGGCTGGCTTCACTGCGACTACTTTCTGGAGTCTGAGACCCCAGCTCTGTCTTAGCATATGAGCTCAGCTGGCACAGGAGTGTTTCACCCACAGGCCCTGGGTTGGTCTTCTTCATTTGAGCGTGAAGTGCCAGGGCATTCCTACGGACATGTTCAGCACAGAAGGACACCCTAAAGAGACAAAACATTAATATTTTATAAGTTCCTTCTTGAAAGCGTTCAATAATGTTCACAGTCCCTAATCTTTAAATCATTTTTAGGGAATTAAAATGACTATTACATTCATTTCTAAAAATGCAAGTCAGAGGAATTTAACTGGCCCAAGGTCAACTCATTTGACTTTATTAAAGGGAAATAACAGGACGGATGAAGTGGTTCACCCCTGTAATCCCAGCACTTTGGGAGGCTGAGGCAAGGGATTGGGTCTTGCTCTGTTGCCCAGGCTAAAGTGCTGTGGTGCAATCATAGTTCACTGTAGCCTTAAACTGCTTGGTTCAAGCGATCCTCCTGCCTCAGCCTCAAAGTAGCTAGAACTATAGGCATGCACCACTGTGCCCAGCAAATTTTTTTTAGTTTTTTGTAGAAACGAAGTCTATGTTGCCAAGTCTGGTATGGAACTCCCAAGCTCAAGTGATCCTCCCACCTCAGCCTCCCAAGTAGCTGGGACTACATGTCCACGCCACTATGCCCAGCGAGTTTTTTAATCTTCTGTAGAGACGGGGTCTCACTGTATTGCCTGGGTTGGTCTCCAACTCCTGGCCTCAAGTGATCCTCCTCCCGTGGCCTCCCAAAGTGCTGGGATTACAGGCATGAGCCACTGCGACCAGCCAGGGACACAATTTTAAAACTACAAGATATGTAAAAAATTATCTAGTCAGGTTATGTTTTTGCATGGATACCTTTGCATACATGATGAAAACTATAAAGCCTCTTACAGAAGAATACACACATATATAACTTTGCATGTTATTTAACAAAATTCATGGACAGCCAAATAGAGCCACACACCCCTCCATTAAGAAGAATTTTAGGGGCCAGGTGCGGTGGCTCACGCCTGTAATCCCAACACTCTGGGAGGCCGAGGCGGATGGATCACCTGAGGTCAGCAGTTCAAAACAAGCCTGGCCAACATGGTGAAACCCCGTCTCTACTAAAAAGTACAAAAACTAGCCGGGCATAGTGGCGCACGCCTTAAGTCCCAGCTACTTAGGAGGCAGGAGAATCGCTTGAACCTGGAAGGAGGAGGTTGCAGTGAGCAACACTACACTCCAGCCTGGGGAATAAAGCAAGAATCTGTGCCCACCCCCCAAAAAAATTAATTTTAGGGCCGGGCGCGGTCGCTCACGCCTGTAATCCCAGCACTCTGGGAGGCCGAGATGGGAGGATACCTTGAGGCCAGGAGTTTGAGACCGGCCTGGTCAAAATAGCAAGACCCCATCTCTCTTAAAAAAAAAAAAAAAAAAAAAGACTAATTTAGAATATGCCTTTATTTTACAGATAAGGGAAAAGAACCAAAGAGGTGAACTAAGTAATCCAACTCAAGGGTCTTTCCAGTCTTCACCGTTTTTTCAGTTTTCCAAGGATACAACCATAACCCCAAATTTACAAGGACAAGATCTCAAACGCGGCAGCTATGCTGAAGCCCGCATCATATCACATACCCCCTCGCTTTAAGACAAACGACATATATATCTATACATATATACCCATCTTTCTTCTCTGGCTTTGGGGCAGCATTGGGACATCTTTTTCCATTCTTCGTCGATATATAACTACACTGCTTGAAGGGTGCATTCTTGTCTTCAAGGATATGCTTAATGCAAAACTCCTGCCCCTCCAGACGAGGGTGAGAGCATGGACGATGAGTGAATGCACAAGACAGAGGTTCCTGAGACCTGGGCACTGGAGTGATCCTCCCCCGATTGGTTGGCAAGACGTGAATCCGAATCCTGTTCATAACCAAAACCTGCGGGGTCAAACGAAAGACCAAAAAGCCCTTACCCTTCCCGAAAATTCCTGCTCCACACAGATCGCGCGGGCAGTTTCCAAAGGACATGCAGAAGTCGTCCCCGTAAGGTACGCTCCGTAAGTCCCCGCCGCCCTCCCCAAGTCTCCACAGGCATCTGTGGCTTTGCCTCCCTTTAGCGTGTCCCTCCATGCCCGGCCCCACCCCGAACCACACCACGCTGAATGTATCTTCAGGACTCGCACAGCTGCAGCACGAAGGGAAGCGACAACACCAGCCCCATGCGGCGGCCACGCCGCCTCCCCGCACGCCGCCTTTGTCCCGGCCTGCCTCAGAGCGCACGACTGGGCCTGGCCTCGGAAGCCTATGCGAGCGCCATTTTGTCCTACGGCTCCGGTCACCGGAGATCCTGGCTCCTGGAAGCCTGCAGGAAGGAGACTGACTCTGACACTGCTTTGAGGCGGAGTAGCAGCTCTGAGCTGACAAAAAGAGCGAAATAGCAGCCCAACTGCAAGAGCTTAGAGGAAACAGCACCGCCATCTTACCTCGGGAGCTGCGCTGCGCCGTACTCTGCCGCGCCGCTCACCCTCCTCTAGTGGCGCCAGCGGCTCCCAGATCGGCCTCGCCCCTTTCCGGACTCCTGGCTACTGATTGGCTACCGCTCGTATGACAGGGTGTCGCCATTGGCCGAGACGAACTACCTATCGTGTCTGGGAGGGCGGAGCGCTGAGAAAATGCGAGGTTGGGGTGGCTAAGACAGACTGTCTGTCAGCAACTCCGCCCGGAGGAGAGTGAGCCGGGGAAGGGGGCGGAGAGCGGGCTGCGGGGCGGGTTGCCAGCTAATATTTTTCCACCTTGCAGCGTGGCTCGTTTTCCGGCTACTTTTGGACCATCAGTCCTAGGCTGCTGTTCCCTCACCACTGTACACAGCTAGTATAAAATCAGACAGACAGGCCGGGCGCGGTGGCTCACGCCTGTAATCCCAACACTTTGGGAGGCTGAGGCTGGCAGATCACCTGAGGTCGGGAACTCGAGACCAGCCTGACCAACATGGAGAAACGCCGTCTCTACTAAAAATACAAAATTAGCCGGGCGTGGTGGTGCACGCCTGTAATTCCAGCTACTCGGGAGGCTGAGACAGGAGAATCTCTTGAACCCGGGAGGCGGAGATTGCGGTGAGCCGAGATCGCGCCATTGCACTCCAGCCTGGGCAACAAGAGCGAAACTCCGTCTCAAAAAAATATATAAATAAAAAATAAATCAGACAGAGGCCGGAGGATCACTGTTTACACATAAAAAGTCTTTAGCTTTCTTTTGTGAACAGTTCAATACATGTACTGAACATTTGGTGTAGAGAACACTGAGAAACATTTTTTGGGTGTTTACTGATTCTGGGAATTACATGTACAAAGTCATTGAATTTTTCAAAGCAACCCTAAGAGGTACAGGTTAGTATTATGTCCATTTTACAGATAAGAGGACTGAGGAACAGAATGGGACCATAGCTATTAAATGGGAAAGGAAGACGAATTTGAACCCAGCCCGCATTCTTTATCCCTTATTGCCTCTTATATAGTAAAGAGCATTGGACTGAGAATAAGGAAATATTTATTCTAGTTTAGGGCTGCTTCTCATAACTGTGTGCCCTGTCTTTAAAATTCCATGCTAAATAATGCAGGTATCATAAAAATGACAGACACAATACCAATCATACCATCTTTAAGGATTTTTAGTTTAAAAGCATCTTTCTGTCATCTCCACCACTTGTAGAAATGATTCCCAGCTTTCTTCCCATAACCCTTGTAGACATTTTTTGCTTTCTAGCATCTCTTACCTGCTGTCAGTTTAAGAAAGATGTTTTATCCATGCCTAACGAGCAAGTGAGCATGAGTCCCAGTGGAAGTGAACATAAAGATTCTACAGCCCTCAAGAAAAACACTAAGGCTGGGCGTCATGGTTCACCACTGTAATCCCAGCACTTTGAAAAGCTGAGGTGGGAAGATCACCTGAGCTCAGGAGTTCGATCCCAGCCTGGGCAATATGGAGACACCTCATCTCAAATAAATAAATAAATACATACATACATACATACATACATACATACATACACTATAGGACCGATAAATTATTTAAAAAAAAAAAACCTTGGGGGTTGTGCTGTTTCCAGAGACCAGAGCAGCCCTAGAAGAAGGCCTGAAATTCATTCATTCAACGAATATTTATTGAGCACCTAAGTGCCAGGAGAGAACAAGGAAGATAACCCTGCTCTCTTGGAGTGAACATTCTAGGATAGGTTTGGATTATGGATGCAATACAAACATAATATTAATAACAATGATTTATATACATAAGCAAACAGACCAACCCTCAGGAGTACGAAAAAAGATGTTTTGTTATAAACACCCTATAATTAAAAAACAGCCAGAGGCAGTCATGTCACAGAAAATTTGGGAATCCGAATCTGCAACCAAATGTAGTAATATCAAAAAGCAACATTAAAACTACTGTAGTGAACAATATGAAGAGACACAGGAATAGATGGGGAAGAAACAAAAGACTTTCTTTCAATGAATTTACTGAAGGTCTTAGTTGAAAAAAGAATCCTTCTTGTAAGTCCAAGACAGACAAAACATTACTATTTAGAACCACTTCTTTTTTTTTTTTTTTTTTTTTTAGCCGGAGTCTTGCTCTGTCGCCCCGGCTGGCTGGAGTGCAGTGGCGCAATCTCGGCTCACTGCAACCTCCGCCTCCTGGGTTCAAGGGATTCTTCTTCCTCAGCCTCCCCCGCAAGTAACTGGGACAACAGGTGTGAGCCACCACGCTCGGCTAGTTTTTTTATATTCTTAATAGAGACAGGGTTTCACCATATTGACCAGGCTGGTCTCCAACTCCTGACCTCGTGATCTGCCCACCTCAGGCTCCCAAAGTGCTGGGATTACAGGCGTGAGCCACCATGCCCGGCCTAGAACCACTTCTAAGTGAAAGGAGGGAGCAGATATTAAGAGCTCAAGATGTCAGCAAATTCTTTGTTCTGTTTAACAAAGTAGATGGCTTTTTTTTTTTTTTTTGAGATGGAGTCTTGCTCTGTTGCCCAGGCTGGAGGTAGATGGTTATTTTTAATTCACTGAACACTTTGTAGCTATTGAAGAGGTTAAAGTAGACCAGAAGCTATTTGTAAATAGGGATTAGGAAACTAGAGTTTGGGGGGCTAATCCTAGAGAAAAGTGAGAAAAAAGATGAAAACGGCTGGGCGCAGTGGCTCACGCCTATAACCACAGCACTTTGAGAGGCCGAGGCGGGTGGATCACCTGAGGCGAGGAGTTCAAGACCAGCTTGGCCAACATGGTAAAACCCCATCTCTACTAAAAGTACAAAAACTAGCCAGGTGTGGTGGCATGTGCCTTAATCCCAGCTACTTGGGAGGCTGAGCAGGAGAATCATTTGAACCCAGGAGGCAGAGGGTGCAGTGAGCCAAGATTGTGCCACTGTACTCCAGCCTGGGTGACAGAGCAAGACTGTCTCCAAAAAAAAAAAAAAAAAAAGTTATCAAAGACCTTCACCTTGCTAATTCTAATGAAGTTTTCAGGCCTCATCTTATTAGACCACTTTGCAATGTCTAACACACTTGGCCACTCCTCCTCCTTAGAACTCCATACTCTTTCTAGATCTCCATACTCTTCCTAGTTTCCCATCTACATCAGTCACCCACTCTCTGTCTCGTTTCTCTTTTCCCCAATTCTAAACACTGAACATTTCTATTTTCTACTACTACTTCCTTAGTTATCTCACTCTGTTTCATCCCATTCATAAGCTGTTATCTCCCAAATGCATATATCCAGCCTGGATCCCTCCTTTGAACTTGACTCTCTAGTCATCTGTCCAGTAGGCATCTCCACTTGGATGTCTAATTGGCATTTCAAATTTAATGTTAAAGCCAACCTCCCGCTACTCCCGCTACTCCCGTAGTCATCTCTACCTGAGTATATGACAACCCCAACCTTCCAGTTGGTCAGGACAAACACTGGGAGTTATCCTTCACTTCCTTCTCTTCTACCTCATAGCAAATCCTATTAGCTCCATCTTCAAGCTGTATCACTTCTCGGCTGAGCAAGGTGGTTCACACCTGTAATCCCAGCACTTTGGGAGGCTGAGGCGGGTGGATCACCTGAGGTCAGGAGCTCAAGATCAGCCTGGCCAACATGGTGAAACCCTGTGTCTACTAAAAATACAAAATTAGCCGGGTGTGGTGGCACATGCCTGTAATCCCAGCTACTTGGGAGGCTGAGGCAGGAGAATCGCTTGAACCTGAGAGGCGGAGGTTGCAGTGAGCTGAGATCGCGCCCTTCCATTCCAGCCTGGGCAACAAGAGCAAAACTCCATCTCAAAGAAAAAAAAAAAAGATACATCACTTCTCATTACCTTGGGTACTTCCAACCTGTCCAAGCCACCCTCATCTCTTACCTAAATTGTGAGAGCTCCTTGCCCTTGACTCCTATAATCTATTTTCAACACAGCAGCCCAAATGAACATTTTAAAACCTAAGTTGGATGTCATTTCCCTTCTCAAAACTTTCCAATAGCGTCTGTTCCATTCACTGTCTTTATACAGGGTCCTGTTGTATCTGGCTTTCTATTGCCTCTCTAACCTCATATCCTGCTACTCTCCTCTCTCCAATACCCCCTCCCCACTCATTCCTATACCAGCTACACTGGTTTCCTTGCTATTTCTCAAACATACCAGCATATTCTCACCTCAGAACCTTTGATGTCTCACGTTTCCTGGAATGATCTTATCCTAGTTATTCCCATGACTTGCTGTCACCTCCTTCAGGTCTTCCCTAAAGGTCATGAAGCTTCTGGTCATGAAGCCTTCCCTAGCCACCTTTTTTCCAATTCCCACAGCCCTAGTTACCTAAACACCCACACATGTGCTCACACACACACATGCACACACACATCCCTATCCCCTATTCCCTGTTTTAGTCTCCAAAGTGCTTATTATGGCCAGGTGTGGTGGCTCACACCTATAATCCCAACAAGAGTGAAGGAGGCCCAGACGGGCAGATCGCTTAAGCCCAGGAGTTCAAGACCAGCCTGGACAACATAGGGTGACCCCATCTCTAAAAAAATTAGCCAGGCGTGGTGGTGCACACCTGTAGTCCCAGCTACTCAGGAGATGGGAGGATCACTTGAGCCTAGGGAGGTCAAGGATGCAGTGAGCCGTTATCTCACCACTGCACTCTGGCCTGGGAGACAGTGAGACTTCGTCTCAAAAAAAAAAAAATCTTTTTAAAAAGTGCTTATCACCACCTAACATACTATGTTTTACTTATTTGTAAATTCTTTCAAGGCAGAATGTTTGTTTACTGCCATATTCCCATTAGTACAGTCCACAGCACTTAGTTTTTTTTTTTTTTTAACTTTTTTTTCCCGAGACTGGGTATAGATCTATAGCCCAGCAGGAGTGCAGTGGTCAATCATGGCTCACTGCAGCCTCCAATTGCTGGGCTCAAACAATCCTCCCTCCTCAGCCTCCCTAGTAGCTGGGACTATACACTACTGTGCCTGGCTAATTTGTATGTCTGTGTGCAGAGATGGGGTCTCACTTTGTTGCTCAGGTTGGTCTTGAACTCCTGGCCTCAAGCAATCCTCCCACCTCAGCCTCCCAAAGTGTTGGGAAGTAGGTATTATTTTCTAAAGAAGGAATGAATGAAAAGCAGGGGAGTGCTTCAAACCACACCAGAATTCCTAAACTGTCAGCATCTTCCTATTCTGTCAGCAACTTCTGCAAGATTTCCGATTTCATATTCTTTTCAGGAGCGGTATACAGTTTGTAAAATTAGCTACCTTATTTTAGAAAACAGGAGAAGAAACGACTCAAGTGACTTTTCAGAAGTATCATTATTTATTTTTTTCCTTTTAAAGCTTTCAAACTATATCTATTACTAACTTTGTGTAATAAGTATGGAGCACTTTAGCATAAAAGTTCTTTATTTTCAGTGTGGAATTTACAAGAGTTACCTTGTAAATGTGGTTTTATTACGTCTCAGGATGAGTATTCACTATCAATTTTTCCAGGCACTACCAAGAATGTTTTTTTCTTCAAAGTGTATTTTCTTCCAGATACAATGCTATGTCTGTACTAACATGTCAGGCTTTTCAAAGAACCACGTATACAATTATGAATCATGTTGATAATGCTTGCTAGATAAGCAGTACATGCTGCCATCATCTGTTAGTGCTATAATTTTTTTTTGTACAAGTTACTCTTCCAGGTATTCATGTAACAATACAGAGTGAGGGTTTTTTTCTTCCCTTTGACTACAACATACTTTATACTACTGGGTTTACTGATCGACAAATCTTGGGTCTTTCCAATGGACTCAATTCCCACAGGATCTTGCACAATAAGAAAACAGACTAATACCAAAATTGAAACAAAATTGTAAACATATCAATAAAATTACAGTTAAAGACTAAGGACTAGGCTGGACGCGGTGGCTCATGCCTGTAATCCCAGCACTTTGGGGGGCCGAGGTGGGTAGATCACCTGAGGTCAAGAGTTCGAGACCAGCCTGGCCAACACAGTGAAACCCTGTCTCTACTAAAAATACAAAAATTAGCTGGGCGTAGTGCTGGGTGCCTGTAATCCCAGCAACTCAGGAGGCTGAGACAGGAGAATCGCTTGAACCCAGGAAGCAGAGGTTGCAGTGAGCCGAGATCACGCCACTGTACTCTCCAGCCTGGGTGACAGGGCTAG
This sequence comes from Pan paniscus, assembly GCF_029289425.2. Classification (NCBI taxonomy): domain Eukaryota; kingdom Metazoa; phylum Chordata; class Mammalia; order Primates; family Hominidae; genus Pan; species Pan paniscus. The sequence continues at coordinate 45,491,748 of NC_073259.2, read as the reverse complement.
ACTCCGTCTCAAAAAAAAAAAGACAAAGGACTAATTTGAGGACAGTACACATAAACAACAATCAAATGAGTGTTTTACCATTAACATTTATTGATGGGATGGATAAATACAGATTGAGAAACATACTTGACAGCAAGATATCAAACTGATAGCCAGACTATAAAATGTATACATCCTTTTTAAATTTTTTGAATTTTTTTACAAAGAGCCCTTACTATAATGGTCACTTACCTATCATTCACATAACAGCAGTAGATATCCCAGGGGTAGCATCCAGAGCTGAGGTGCCCCAAGGAAGACAGAGGCAATGGCAGAATAATATGCTGAGAAAGGACTCTTAAGAGCAATACAAAGAGAACAGACAAAAATCTCATCACAAAATTGTACCTGAGTGACAGATTGGTAAAGTGTTTTACTTTTTTTTTTCTTTTCGCTCTTTGGTCTGACAAGAAAAGAGTTTTAGGTGTGTGAAGTAGGGTGGGAAAAAAGGTCAGTTTCAAATTCAGTAACATATGGTAACACTAAGTTAGGCTGCTGCATTCTTTTCTTTGGGTACTTAAGCCAGCTGGCACTTCCACTTTGTAACCAATTACATTATGATCAACAACTAATCAGTTAGTTCCTCAGCTTCAACTGAAGAGTTCCTGATTACCTGATGAAGGACATACTTGCTCTGGCTTCAATTAGCATGCTGTCAAGCATCCCTCTCCACGCTTAACATGGCAACACAAAACCCAAGAGTCCTTCTCTTTTTTTCATTAGCCATGAATACACACTCACAAAGGGGAAGAGTAGACACTGCTTTTAGTAAACGTCCTTTTTCTTTACCTCCCTTTTCCAATGCCAAGTTCATATGAAAAACTTTAGAAACATTAAAATGGAGAACTCTCCCACCCAAAAAGTAATTCTCATTCCAGACTACTCTATCAGGCAGGATTACTGTACCGTGCTTGTTTCAAACTCACATCCACGGAGGGATAAAAAGACAAAATAAAACTTGACAGTGTGATACAACATGAAAATCTCCTAAACCATCAGGAGCAAACACTCAGTTAAAAGCTGGGTGTTAACAAGCAGCAACTCAAGAAACTTGGGGAGGTATCAAAGTCACTGAAAGCTTACTGGAACCTCGGAGGGCTATTTCTCACCATTTGATGAGTTGCAGACTGCTTAAATTCTCCCAAGACCAAAAGAATAAAATTTGTATTTCAACTTCAAGATGTTCTAGATTCTCTCTTTTCTTAGTATTAGTATCAAAATAACTCATAAACAAAAAAAATTGTAAATATTAATCAGTTCCCAAAATAACGGAAACACAGATATGTTTAAAATCCAACCATAATGGGATAGACAGGGCCCCTCTACAATTGCCTTTACTTGGAAGCCATGTATGTGGAGGAGTATGCATTTCAATATGGAGAATTAAGTAGCAGAGGTTTAAGATAACTCAGCAGTGATGTCACCATGATTTTATTTCCATATCCTAATCCATTGCGGTTTGCAACTGGAGATTTAAAATTTTTCTGTCAACACTGGTAAAGCCAATAATACTGAACTATGTAGTATACACTAAATCAAAACACTAAAATCATTTTTAAAAAGGAAGAAAAAAGTTGAGGCTCTCTGATATGGACATACACTGATTCATGAATGGGAAGACTAGACTAACACCTAAGTATTTTCTAAACTCAAAAGCATAACTGATACTTCAGAAGACCAATTTGGATCGATGCTTCACTACAGTTCAGCTAACAGCAACACAGGTATCTGATTAAAAGCCTTAAGGACAATCCACAGGTATTTGTTTTTGCCAACACAAGTCTAGCAAAATTTTAGGAATGAGATTTACAGAAGCTGAGGCTCCAGGCCTACTTATCACCATCACTTATTTTTGACAGTCTAGGTTACATGGAGAAACAAAAAGCCATGTTTATCAGACTAACTTTGGATGTATAAATCTCATTTCTCACCCTTTGAAGGTACAAGGATAGGAAAGACACATAGAGCTCAGAAACCACACAGCCCTTAAAAACCTTAAGTTTATGGAATTTGGACAATACACATGCTAGTTGACAGGCACATCTGTTAACCCAAAAACAAAGCAGCAGCTTCATGCAGAGCCCACAAGGAGCTTCATGACATATGCATAGATCTAAAAACAGACACTGTACGTATCTTAAGACAGTACCAGGAGGCATTAACACAGAAAGGTCTCTAAACTGACCTATGTCAGCAATGATCTACTAGTGCAAAGGCCAGACTACATGGCACAAAGCAACTCTTAGGCCCTAGTAAGCACTTTTTTCTAGTTCACTCCTGGCAAAGTTCTAAGGAACTTTACTACAGTACGGCCATGGATAACTGCTATGAGGCCAAATGATTATGTGCCTCTGTGGTAAAGGAGTGCATGTGATTAGAAAATATGTGACATTTGATGAGAGTAACTAAAAGCTGGAAAAGACATTTTTCAAAATCAAACCAGTGATCATCAATTCCACAAAGATACAGATGCAGACTAAACGGCACATTCCCTTTTGGAAACAGACTCCAACAAACAAAATCTAAATAAATAGAAGCCCTAAATGTACTAAACCACAACTACATATCTACCAATTATCTAACACAACATAGAAAATATCAAGGGGAAAGAGGAAAATGTCATCTATAAAGTGAAGTGACACTCTAAGTCAAGAAGTATTAATGATTTACAGGTCAACAGAGAGCTCCTCGTTTTATACCCAGCAATGGCAGGAACTCTAGACAGTTCAAATATGCAAGATGCAGGGCACTAACCCACCGTCAGTTAATGTTTACTCCTGCCTACAAATTCCTTTCTATATTAGACCAAGTACATCATCAATTCCAACAGCCACAATTTTCTTCCCAACCTGTTCCTGGCAAGTAGCAGCATAAGTACAACTCCTGTCTCCCTATGACTTCCAAATGAAAAATAATTCGACCTCTCCCTAAAAAATACTTGGCATGAAGTAAGCCGCAATCAAATCACGAAAACAAACTCAAATTGAACCAGCTGTTCCAGAGCTAAAAAAATGCAATGAAGATCAAAGAATATCTCATTAAATGATCTCTGGCTAGGTAGTTTTCAGTGGTTAGACAACTAAGAATTCTTTCTAGCCAAGATTTTCTGAAAGATTTCTTTATTAAAAATGTTCACTCCTAATATCTGGGATAATCAAGCCTCCATAACAACAGGACTCTTGACCTATTTTTATGAAGGACTTAGAAATCTTAAGAACCTCGATCAAGAACCTAAAGCTACCAAAGATGAACAATCTAAACATAATAGTATCCATTGGCTAGCTAGGCTTTGCTCATTCTCATGGCACCAGTACTGTTAAATTCACAAGCTCCAATCTCAAGTCATATAGGCTGCAAAAACTTGAGGATGTAGCTGTTTCCCTTCGGATATACACATAAAAAGCATGTCTTACATTTATAATGTAATTTTTAAAACAATGTTCTAAAACTTCCAAATCACAATTTCATTGTTTTTAGTATCCTCTAGCTTCTCCCATATGGTTTGGGCTTTCACAGGCAGGATATACATAGCACATTCCCCATCTCTTAGAGACCTTAAGACTGCTCTCATTTGAACACTTTCCCAAAAGCCTCACTTGAAAAAAAAGACACACCCAATTCTGTAGGGCAGAAGCTGGCCTTGCTCGCCAACCCTCCTTCCTCAACCCCATCTCTGTTTTGCACAAAAACAAAAAAAGGGGTAAAAAGGAAGTTCTCATAATGAAGTTAAGAGTCAGGGTGTTGGCTGTACTTGCCCAAACTACAAATTAGAGGGCTACTACTCAATTATAACATAAAGAAAGGGAAAAATACCATGTCAAACACATGCCTCTTCCTTTATGTTCTCAAGGCCAACCATGTTTTTCTCTAGTAGACTGTTGGAAAATGAAAACGGTAAGGAACAGGGAGGGAAGATAAAACATTATTTTTAAACACACACACTTAAAAACACACATACCCACACTTACATACACACTTAAAAGTCTGAAAAAAGTGGCCTGAGCCTATTTCAGAACTCCTAGCCAAAAACCTAGCCTCCCACCCACCCTCACACATTCCCACCCTCCAGTCCCACCCACCAGGAGTTACTGCTATGTATCACATACACACAGCAAAATCCCTATCCCCTTCCCAATTATATAAAAAAACTAAACAGATAACTTACTTTCTTTAAATTATTTTTTTAAGTCTATTAAAAGATTTGACGTTTAAATACTTCCTCTCTTCTGATATATTAAACACCGAAAGGATCCACAATTGTCTGATACAACAAACCCTCCATTTTTCAGCTCTGGCAAGAAGAGGGAAGATATCAACTCCAATCAACCTAATTAGATGGTGGAGAGGCCTAGAATTCAGAATGTGTCCTTAATCCTTCACAGCTTCAACACCTCTCTAATACCAGTAAAAACTGTAAGAAAATAGTTAAATGCATGAGACAGTAGATATATAGCCAAGGCCTTCTACCACCCTCCTAACTATGTCTCAGTATCAATTTATCCCCTAGTCCAAGGATGACATATTTCATAAGTAATTTTCTTAGTCCAAAAAAAAAAAGTATGTGTTTTTTTAAAGAAGTTTTTTTCTCCTCTTCTTTTTCTTTTTTTACTTAGGAAGGGGTGGAAGTGGTGGAGGAGGTTCTGATGGCAGAGGTGGTGGCCGGGGTTTGTCTGTATTGCCGGATCTCGAGGAGATTCCACCAGCCCGAGGATTCAGATAGTCACTATAAGGACGAACAAATTCAAATGCAGTGGGCTGAGTGGGCTGAACACCCTGGGCACTGAGCAGGGAGTGAAGCATATTCACAGTGTCTTGATAGTCTATTGTCTGGGTCGTGTTGTGACCATTGGCCCCAGTGGGCCCTTTATCCAGTTTCGAATGAGGGACACGAGTTTTACAGCTGGGCTGTGAAAAGGAAAGGCCACTTGTGTCTGAGCTATGCCCAGGCATCTGAGCCATTGTAGGAAGTGAAGGGAAGGAGAAATTTAGGGAAGAGGATTTAGTACTCTTGGCAATCTTGGCTGGATGATCAAACACAGCCCCTCCAGTCTCTTCAGAGGGTCCCCTTTTACGAGTAGAACTAGAAGAGGAAAAAGAACTAGACAAGCTATAGGTTTTATGTGCTAAGTTGCTTGTCTGGCTACTATGTTTTGGATCACCAGGACGTTTGTTCCCAGTACCAACTGGAAGTTGGGAATGAGAGTGCTTGTGTGAGTGGTGATTATGATGATGATGATGATTAGATGGGTGAGTCTTGTGCTTTTCTTTGTGCTCTCGGCTCTTTGTAACACTGTCCTCTACAGAATTGTGCTTATCAGCTGCAGCATGGACTTTTATGCGCATTTTTATCTCCTCTGGTTTTGAAGACGCAGCTTTATCTCCACCTGCCACTGGGATTCTCATTTTGAGAGCTGTTTTGTCAGCCTTTTCCAGAAAAGGCCGCTCGGGGTTTTCTGAACCCTCTATGGGCATTTTTAGAATGACTGAAGAATGGCTATCATGATGAGAAAGGAGATTCTGTGCAGCATATGCATATTGTGACTTCACATTGGCTTCCATGTTCTCCAGTTGCCTCTTCTGGGCAGCCAATTCTTCTGCATGCTTCGCGCGGTATTCTTTCAGTGACACTTTAGCTGATGGCACACTCTTACTATTCTGCTTCTGGGAAATAAATGCATTTGAACCATCCTGTGGTAAGGAATGATCAACTCCTGTAAGTGCTAAATTCTCACTAGTCCGATGACCCTGAGTAGGTTCTAGTTTGAAAGAAGGTTGGGAGGACAGCCAACGCTTGCCCGGCAACATCTCCACACTGGTTAAGTTGCTGGATGACTCTTCGGAGACTGGCAGGGAAGGCACTGCACTTGTGGTAGAAGTTGACATGCTCATTAAACCTGCAATGGTTGTGTCTGAAGAGCTCTGGGAAATCATATTGAGGATTGTCTGCTCTGAAGTCTTTTCATCTGTTCCTCGGTCATCTGCTTTTGTTTTCTTGGCAGCCTCGCATGCCTGCAATGAAGCAAATAGCATCTCTTTACTTAGGTAATTTACTAAATAAAAAAACACTGAGATGAGTAGATTGTACTTGCAGCAACACTGGAAGTTCTGGATAGGCCACAGGCAGGAGGCTATCCTAACATGAAATCCAATAAATATTATCATCAAGAGAAGATTTTAAAACCTTCAATTAAGAGTCATAGCAATCTATCCAAACGTTACAAAGCAATAATAACAACAAAGAATCTATGCTTATCTAAAATTCATACATGAACATCCATGCCTTCTGCTTATGATTATCGTTAGTCCATAACTGAATTCTAGAAATTTTGGTGAGGTTTTATGCTAAAGTAAAAGATGTGCTCTCAAGCCTACTTCTTTTTTGTTGTTACTGTTGTTTTTTGTTTGTTTGAGACAGAGTCTCACTTTGTCATCCAGGCTGGAGTGCAGTGGCACAATCTCGGCTCACTGCAACCTAACGTCACGAGTTCAAGCGATTCTCCTGTCTCAGTCTCCCAAGTAGCTGGAACTACAGGTGTGCATCACCATGCCTGGCTAATTTTTGTATTTTTAGTAGAGACGAGGTTTCACCACGTTGGCCAGGCTGGTCTCGAACTTCTGACCTCAGTTGATCTGCCTGCCTTGGCCTCCCAAAGTGCTGGGACTACAGGCGTGAGCCACCATGTCCGGCCTCTCAAGCCTACTTCTAATCTCAGGCTTCTAAGAGGCAAACTCACTCTCTGCCACTCACTCAACTCAGGAGAATGAAATTAACTTTTTCTGTCTGGATTTAGGAGAAAACAATGGAAACATTTTAAAACAAGTTTTACATCTGACAGAAAAAAAAGGAATGATTCCATTATTCCTGAATAAGACTTTGACAAGTATTTGAAATACAACTTCAGACTACAACCTATATAAAAACAGAATTCTAAAATCCATTTTAAAAGTAGGTAATGTCAAACACAAAACTGTGATACCGGCTCTAACCTTGTAATTCTCTATCTTGCCTCTACCAGAAGCCAATACTCTAACTCAGAGAAGCCATGTTTTTTCCCTACCAGTTTCCACACAGAAAATACTGAACCAGTGTTACTGCTCAAATGATCATATCACAGGAGTTACACAATGAAAAGCAAATCCTGCTATCCCATAGAGACACTGACTTTTACAACAGTATCCAAGGTATGAAGTAGAAGTCATGACTACTGTGTAACTATAAAAAGGGCAATTCCAAACCTAGGGTACATATTCAATACTGGTATATTCACTGGTGCAGTCAAAAGAAATTGATTTTGTTCCACAAGCTGACAGTAATGATTCTTACCCTCCAATTCCAAATGCGTTTGAGCCTGTTGGGAGTTTTCTCCAAAATCTGTAGAAACTCATGTGTCAGTTCTACAAGTAAAACAGAACATTCAAGAAAGACTGAGAGAAACAGAAGTAATGAAACAAGAATAACCTCAACTACTAACTAACTATTTTCATCTGAATCAAGTCACCTTTGGCCAGCTATGTGACAGATCAACAGCAAGTGCTTTTCAAGGTCCCTTACTCTAAAACTTACCATCTAAAAGTTCCAAGGTCACAGTGGCGTCAACATACTCCCACCAGTGCTTCCCGTCAGTTGAGACTGGGATCTCCCAATTGGACCACTTGCAAGCCAGGTGAATGCAGACACAGGCCACCACAGGAGGTGTGTACTGCAGGCTAAATGTGGTCAAATGCAGGCTGACATCAGAGGGAAGAAAACAGAGAGTGTCATGAGCTCTCAATTCTCAGCCCAAAGCTAAAACTCTCCATTATTTAAAAAAAAAAAAAAAAAAGGCTTAAAAATAGACAGGAGAGTAAGAAGGGTAAGAAATATGCAATGCTCTGATCTAGCACTCAATATAATTTCCTATTAACCCACCTGTTCAGGTAACAACATTTTAAAAACTCTTGAATTACACATCACTTAATCTACACATTGACCAGAGCCAAAAAAAAAAAAAAAAAGGAAAAAAGGAAAAAGGCTGGGAATTCAAGTTCTTTAAAACATTGACTTCTGGGCCAGTATTCAAGCCTAAGTCAATATTTATTACCTATTATCCTGAGACTAAGCTCAGATCCTAAGGAAAATTGTAAGCTCTTTCGTCTGTGTAATCCGTAAATCAAAAACTTAAGGAAATATCTTAAAAATAATTTGTCTCTCACCAATCATAGTTCTGGTCTATTTAAAATAATAAACAGACAACTACTCTCTCAAGTATAAATATGTTGGTTTATTTCAAAACTTTTTCGTAACAGGCTATAAAAATGAACTTCTTAGCCCTGACAGTTACTAGGGATATCATTGGTTTCCATTAACTAACAATGTTGGGCAAGTCATTTGGTAATACAAGTTATGTACTAATCATTTATTTTTTTTTAGACAGAGTCTCTCTCTCTGTCACCCAGGCTGCAGTGCAGTGGGGCAATCTCGGCTCACAGCACCCTCTGCCTCCTGGGTTCAAGCAATTCTCGTGCCTCAGCCTCCCGAGTAGCTGGTACTACATGCATGTGCCACCTTGCCCTGCCAATTTTCGTATTTTTTAGTAAAGATGTGGTTTCACCATGTTGGCCAGGTTGGTCTCGAACTCCTAGCCTCAAGTGATCCACCAGCCTCAGCCTGGGATTACAGGTATGAGCCACTGTGCCCAGTCTCATTTACGTTTTTTAAAAAGGGAAGAAGGAAAAAGACTGAAACTCTTAACATCCATAAGTGCCCATTGATTGATAGAGGGGGAAGAAAAAGGAATATTTTAAAATATAATTATTGGCCAGGCACAGTGGTTTACACCTGTAATCCCAGCACTTTGGGAAGCCAAGGCAGGCGGGTCACTTGAGGCCAGGAGTTTGAGACCAGCCTAGTCAACATAGCGAAACCCCATCTCTACTGAAAATACAAAAAAATTAGCCGGGCATGGTGGCGCCAGTCTATAATCCCAGCTTAGTGAAGAGGCTGAGGCCGGAGAATCACTTGAACCCGGGAGGCAGAGGTTGCAGTGAGCCAAGATCGCACCACTTCAGTCCAGCCTGGTAGACAGAGTGAGACTCTGTCTTAAAAAAAAAAAAAAATTATATATATATATATATATATATATACATATGCCTGTAATCCCAGCACTTTGGGCGGCTGAGGTGGGCAGATCACGAGGTCAGGAGATCGAGACCATCCTGGTTAACAAGGTAAAACCCCATCTCTACTAAAAACACAAAAATTAGCTGGGCGTGGTGGCGGGTACCTGTAGTCCTAGCTACTCGGGAGGCTGAGGCAGGAAAATGGTGTAAACCTGGAAGGTGGAGCTTGCAGTGAGCTGATATTGTGCCACTGCACTCCAGCCTGGGCAACAGAGCAAGACTCTGTCTCAAAAAAAAAATAATAATAATTAAAAAAAAATATATATATATATATATATACACATATAATTATTGCAGAATACTCCAAATTAGATTTTCAGTCACTATCATGCAGAATTGAGTAGGTTATCAAAAAAATCAGTACTAAATAATTACATAACCTTAGAAAATTAAAAAGTACCATGGAAATTTAAAGTACAACATGAAAACTGTGCAGAAAAATCAACATTCACCAGAGAATTATCTATAGCACACTGTATCAAACTCAAGTAAAGTCCTATACCAAAAATCGAAGAGAAAAAAAATTAAAATATAAACCTGTTGGTTGCCATGAAGTAAGAAGTCTGTGCTAAGTCCTTGCTTGCTAAAGAAAAAAAATAAAAAGTCAGGGGTGGGGGAGGAAAAAAGTTATTAGTTCCATTCATTCTCAACAAATATTTAGTAAGCATTTAATATTTGCAAGGTACTGTGAATATAGTGGCAAATGAGACACACACGGTCCCTGTAAACCTAACGTTTACATTCTGCCAAAGTAGACAGATTAATGATTTTTAATTTTAACATTAATAACTATGCTGCTTCCAGATCTAGGCACTCAAGCTTTATTCTGCACACCACATATCTGAGGTACTTGTTTAAATGCAATTCTTGGACCTGCTCCCTAAAATTTAATTAAATGTTTGGAGAAGGGTGCAAGCATTTTTTAACAAGTAACCCAGAGATTCTGATGTAAGGATTCACTGAGAAACACTAAACTACAGGATGAACTAAGATGATCTAGAAGCAAGATCAGAATCTAGAAGACTTTGACATATTTGGGAAAAGTGACTTTTGCTGTTAAGAAAGTTTTTAATTAAGGCTGGGCACGGTGGCTCACGCCTGTAATCCCAGCACTTTGGGACACCGAGGTGGGTGGATCACCTGAGGTCCGGAGTTCAAGACCAGCCTGACCAACATGGAGAAACCCCGTCTCTACTAAAAATAAAAAATTAGCTGGGGTGGTGGCGCATGCCTGTAATCCCAGCTACTCGGAAGACTGAGGCAGGAGAATCGCTTGAACCCGGGAGGCGGAGGTTGTGGTGAGCTGAGATCGTGCTACTGCACTCCACCCTGGGCAACAAGAGCAAAACTCCGTCTCAAAAAAAAAAAAAAAAAAAGTTTTTAATTAAGTAGCCCTAATTAAATTAAGATTTAATTAATTAATCCCCAAATCATCAAATAATGTAATATATTACAATGAAAAAATTTAACTTCTTCCAAAACAAACTGTTCTGGGTGACAAAGCAAATTTTTATCTTCCTCAGGACATAGTCTTCTCAATATTAACATACACCCATCTCTAGTCTTATCCTTGTGCAATATAACATTTTAATACTTTCAAATATAAAGAACTCAGGAAAATTTGGGAATTTTCACATGAAACACATATTAGTAAAATGTAAAATAAGACCAATTATCAGTTTGGCCTACAAAATCATAAAAGGCACTTAAAGGCACAATAGTGTTCAGATATTCTTGATACTAAACTAAATAAGAGAGTTTCATTCAATTATACCTAATATTGTTAAATTAGAATTAAAAAGAAAAGTTCTGCCAAGGGATTGTATATCATGGAAAGTCCAAATAAATTCTATATGATCCTCTAGGTGGCCTTTAATCAACCCCAGAATTAAAATAAGATCACCCACTCCTCACAACTTTCATAAAATTTCTGTTAAATAACTTCACAAACTGCCCAACTTTGACAAACATTCTCAAGAGGTTAGCTCTCTTTAACTAGAGATCATCTAAAAATATTACTTGTAAGAACCCAACAAAAAAACATCAAGTCAGAACAACTCATTTTGATTTAAGCCAAGTAGGCCTTTAAATTTAGCCAAAGCAGAACTGTTATGTATTGTCCACCACAAACCACAACCTCTAAATGGGAAAACAGCTTGAGATAGTCTTCATAAGTTGGGATTCCTTACCTCGAACAAGTTGAGTGCACTTTACTACATGAGTATGTGGGTGATCAATTGTTAGTTCAAAGCCTTAAAAGAAAAAGTAATGGGTTAAAAAACTATTAAGAAGTTTACATTTTACATATTCTAAAAGGATAACTGATTGTAAATTACACCTTACTGGTTTCCACATTAAAATATTAATAGAAATTTATTCCACCAGAAAAATATCATTGTCCCATGAAATATAATTTGAAGATATTTTAAGAAAAAAGTTAACTAGGGCCGGGCGCGGTGGCTCACGCCTGTAATCCCAGCACTTTGGGAGGCCGAGGCGGGCGGATCACGAGGTCAGGAGATCGAGACCATCCTGGCTAACACGGTGAAACCCCGTCTCTACTAAAAATACAAAAAATTAGCCGGGCGTGGTAGCGGGCGCCTGTAGTCCCAGCTACTCGGGAGGCTGAGGCAGGAGAATGGCGTGAACCCGGGAGGCGGAGCTTGCAGTGAGCCGAGATCGCGCCACTGCACTCCAGCCTGGGCGACAGAGCGAGACTCCGTCTCAAAAAAAAAAAAAAAAAAAGAAAAAAGTTAACTAGAGGCTGGGCGCGGTGGCTCAAGCCTGTAATCCCAGCACTTTGGGAGGCCGAGGCGAGCGGATCACAAGGTCAGGAGATCAAGACCATCCTGGCTAACACGGTGAAACCCTATCTCTACTAAAAATACAAAAATTTAGCTGGGCGTGGTGGCGGGCACCTGTAGTCCCAGCTACTCTGGAGGCTGAGGCAGGAGAATGGCGTGCACCCAGGAGGCGGAGGTTGCAATGAGCCAAGATTGTGCCACTGCACTCCAGCCTGGGCGACAAAGCAAGACTCCGTCTCAAAAAAAAAAAAAAACAGAAAAAGAAAAAAGTTAACTAGAATAAATTAACTTGAGAGAGAAACTTTGAAGAACTCATCATATATATATATATGTACCAAAAAATTGTGTCTACGCCAATAACTTTGACGTACAACTCATGAAATCTTACCCTACCTAGAAAAGAAAAATGATAGCCCAAAAGAACCAGGAAAAAAAAAATCTGTATTTTCATATTTTCTAAACTTCTAAAGGCAGCCTATGTGATGAAAATAACAGATAATAACACAATATCATCAGAGTTGCCCATGCAACCACTAAAGCTTAAGTTCCCCCACTTTCACTCTGCTGTTCTAAACACTAGTTACCAATTTTAAAAACAAATGCTGTTACAGGCCATAACAATCCACGGAAGGAAAAACATTCTTTAGATAGTTTTTATAATTTTTGAGGGTAAAAATCACCAAAACTTAAAAAGCAAATAATGAACCCTAGAATGAAAAAAATAATAACCCACTGGCTGCTGTTTCAAAGGTCAGCTGTACTACCTGCATTCACTCTATGGAACAGGTCAAAGCTAAACTCAGGTCTACAACCTCTATCATCTGGAAACAGAGGGACACTACAAAAACTTTCCCAAGAAATATTCTTCCTATATAGCAAATTTTTAGAATCAAATCATTTTATTGCATAATTTTAAAAAGTTTCAAAGGAAAATAAACTTACCTAAAGTCTGCAAAATTATGCTTTCTAAAATGACCAGATCTTGAACTTGTTGCAAATAAGTCTAAAAGTGAGGAGACAGAAATTATTCCCTACAAAGGCACAATATATAAAGTATAAACAATTCTAACAATCCCTTCCAGGGAAACCAAAACAATAAAAGGCATGAGTGGAGTTAGGAGGTAGAGTTAAGAACTGAAATACAATCTTTTTTTTTTTTTTTTTTTTGAGACAGAGTCTCCCTCTGTCACCCAGGCTGGAGTGCAGTGGTGTGATCTCGACTCACTGCAACCTCCACCTCCCTGGTTCAAGCAATTCCCCTGCCTTAGCCTCCCAAGTAGCTAAGATTCCAGGCGCGCGACACCACGCCCGGCTAATTTTTTTGTGAAATACAATCTTTATCCCTTATGCCCATTCAGTACACATTTTCTTTAAAAAATAAATAAATAAGTAGTATGCTGAGAGGTAACAGTTTATATATGGCTACAGAAAAAGCACCATATATTTGGTTCATTTTTAGGTTAATATTTAAGTTTTATGGTTCATGTGATTTAGAGATAAGAAAATTAAAAGTATGTATTTTTTGCTTTTCTTTTTTCTTTTTTTTTTTTGAGTTGGAGTTTCGCTCTTGTTGCCCAGGCTGGAGTGCAATGGCACAATCTCGGCTCACCACCACCTCTGCCTCCCGGTTCAAACAATTCTCCTGCCTCAGCCTCCCGAGTAGCTGGGATTACAGGCATGCACCACCACACCCAGCTAATTTTGTATTTTTAGTAGAGACGGGGTTTCTCCATGTTGATCAGGCTGGTCTCAAACTCCCAACCTCAGATGATCCGCCCACCTCGGCCTCCCAAAGTGCTGGGATTACAGGCGTGAGCCACCGCACCCAGCCTTTTTTTTTAGAGGGAGTCTCGCTTTGCTGCTCAGGCTGGAGTGCAGTGGCGCGACCTCGCCTCACTGCAACCTCTGCCTCCCAGGTTCAAGTGATTCTCCTGCCTCAGCCTCCCGAGTAGGTGGGATTACAGGAGCCCACCACCACACCCGGCTAATTTTTGTATATTTAGTAGAGACGGGGTTTCACGATATTGGCAAAGCTGGTCTTGAACCCCTGACCTCAGGTAATCCACCCACCTCAGCCTCCCAAATTGCTAGGATTACAGGCATGAGCCACCGCGCCTGGCCATAAAGTATATATTTTTCAACATCACCAAAATACATTTGCAGAACCTTCCTACAGTACTGTAAGCATTTAATACCCAACATTTGGCTCCTATTAGAACTTCCCCTTTGGGGCCATGCTAGGTTTCTAAAAAGTAACAGAAGAGTTCAAAGGAAAAGGTAATAAGAAAATTCACTCAGATCTTTGTGCCAGCCAAAGCTATAGCCACTAGCCACATGTAGCCATTCATCACTTGAAATGTAGCTAAATTGAAACGTGCTATAACCATAAAATACACTGGATTTTTTAGACTGTTAAAAAATAAAGAATGGGCCGGGTGCGGTGGCTCACGCCAGTAATCCCACCACTTAGGGAGGCCGAAGCGGGTGTATCACAAGGTCAGGAGTTCAAGATCAGCCTGGCCAATATGGTGAAACCCTGTCTCTATTAAAAATACCAAAAAATTAGCTGGGTGTGATGGTGGGCGTGAACCTTGGCTTGTTCCATAGAGTGAATGCAGGTAGTAATCCCAGCTATTCAGGAGGCTGAGGCAGAGAATTTCTTGAACCCGGGAGGCGGAGGTTGCAGTGAGCTGAGATCGCACCACTGCACTCCAGCCTGGGCAACAGAGCGAGACTCCATCTCAAAAAAAGAAAAAAAACATGTAGCTAGGCATGGTTGCTCACACCTGGAATTCTAACACTTTGGGAGGCCAGTGTGGGAGGATTCTTTGAAGGCCAAGAGTTCAAGACCAGCCTGGGCAACATGGTAAGACCCCTATCTCTACAAAAAAATAAAAATTAGCTGGGAGTGGTGGCATGCAGCTATAGTCCTAGCAACTTGGGAGGCTGAGGTGAAATGATCACCTGCTCTTTAGGAGAATCTAATGCCTGATGATCTGTCACTGTCTCCCATCACCCCTAGATGGGACCATCTAGTTGCAGGAAAAGAAGCTCAGGGTGGCCGGGCGCAGTGGCTCACGCCTGTAATCCCAGCACTTTGGGAGGCCAAGGCGGGCGGATCACAAGGTCAAGAGATCGAGACCATCCTGGCTACAATCTTGCCACTGCACTCTATCCTGGGCAACAAAACGAGATTCTGTCTCAAAAAAAACAAAGCTGGCTGGACGTGGTGGCTCACGCCTATAATCCCAGCACTTTGGGAGGCTAAGGCAGGTGGATAACCTCAGGTAACGAGTTCGAGACCAGCCTGACCAACATGGAGAAACCCCGTCTCAACTAAAAATACAAAATTAGCCGGGCGTAGTGGCACATGCCTGTAATCCCAGCTACTCGGGAGGCTGAGGCAGGCGAATCGCTTGAACCCAGGAGGGGGAGGTTGCAGTTGGCTGAGATTGCACCGTTGCACTCAATCCTGGGCAACAAGAGCAAAACTCCAACTCGAAAAAAAAGTTAAAAAAAAAAACTAGTGAAACTACTCATTTAAGGATCCATAACAAAAATGTATAATAATATTTTTCAGCCAGGTGCAGTGGCTCACGCCTGTAATCCCAGCACTTGGGAGGCCAAGGTGGGCGAATTACTTGAGCTCAGGAGGTCGAGAGCAGCCTGGGCAACATGGTGAAACCCCATCTCTACAAAAACTAGCTGGGCATGGTGGCGCACACCTATAGTCCCAGCTACTCGGGATGCTGAGGTCAGGGGGATCACTGAGCCCGGGAGGTCAAGGCCACGGTGAGCCATGATCACACTACTGGACTCCAGCCAGGGCAACAGAATGAGACCCTGTCTCCAAAAAAAAAAAAAAGAATATTTTTCATAACATTTATAGTGATGAAAAGCTAGAAATTATCTAGACTTCTTAATGGAGAATGGTTAAAACTACATACATTCACATATATATCATTAAATACTAGCCAGACATTTTTAAAAAGTAGAGAATCCATCAGATGGGAAAATATTTGGGATATAGTAAGCAAATGAAAACAAACCAGAGACAAAATACATGCACACATAGCTATTTATAGAAAAGAAGCCACAAATAACAGTGGTTCATTAGTATACCTGTGCTTCAGTTGTCTATATAACAGGAGGTCCATGGCCTGTTATGAACTAGGCCACACAGCAGGAGTTGAGCAGCAGGTACGAGTGAGTGAAGCTTCATCTGTATTTATAGCCTCTCCCCACCATACATATTGCCACCTGAGCGCCGCCTCTTGTCTGATCAGCAGTGGCATTAGATTCTTATAGGAGCACTTGAACCCTGTGGTGAACTGCCCATGCAAGGGATCTAATTTGCTGCTCTTTATGAGAATCTAATGCCTGATGATCTGTCACTGTCTCCCATCACCCCCAGATGGGACCATCTAGTTGCAGGAAAAGCACCTCAAGGTGGCCGGGCACAGTGGCTCATGCCTGTAATCCCACCACTTTGGGAGGCCAAGGCGGGCGGATCACAAGGTCAAGAAATCGAGACCATTCTGGCTAACATGGTGAAACCCCGTCTCTGCTAAAAATACAAAAATTAGCTGTGTGTGGTGGCGCACACCTGTAGTCCCAGCTACTTAGGAGGCTGAGGCAGGAGAATCGCTTGAACCCAGCAGGTGGAGGTTGCAGTGAGCCGAGATTGCGCCACTGCACTCCAGCCTGGCGACAAGAGCAAGATTCCGTCTCAAAAAAAAAAGAGACGCTCAGGGCTCCCACTGATTCTACATTATGGTGAGTTACGTAATTATTTCATTATGTATAACAATGTAACAATAATAGAAATAAAGTGAACAATAAACGTAATGTGCTTGAATCATCCCAAAACCATCTCCAACCCCACCCCCTGTCCATGTAAAAACTGTCTCCCATGAAACCAGTCCCAGGTGCCAAAAAAGGTCTGGGACCATTGGTCTAGAATATATCTGAGAGATATTTTCTTCTTGAATTTTTCTGTATTTTCAAATTTTACTGCAACAAATACAAAACTTTCGCCATAAAATGTATGTGTTTTGTTTTTCAGACAGAGTCCTGGCACTGTTGCCTGCAGTGGTGTGATCATGGCTCACTGCAGCCTCAACATCCCATGCTCAAGCAACCCTCCCACCTCAGTCTCCCAAGTAGCTGGGACTAAAGATGTGAGCCAGCATGCCCAGTTGTTTTTGTTGTTGTTGTTTTTCTTTTTTTGTAGAAATGGGGTCTTACTTTGTTGCCAGAGCTTGTCTCGAACTGGACTCAAGCAATTCTCCTGCCTCAGCCTCCCAAAGTGCTGGGATTACAGGCATGAGCCACCACATCTGGCTTTTTTTTTTTTCTTTTTTTTAAATATAGAGACAGGGTCTTGCTATGTTGTCCAGGTTGGTCTTGAACTTCTGGCCTAAAGTGATTCTCCCACCTTACCCTCCCAAAGTGCTAGGATTACAGGTATGGTGAGCCACCATACCTGGCCTGATTTTTTTACTGTTAAGAAAAACACAAACACTAAAATATTCTTTTAACAACCCCAATCTAAACTTCAATAAATCGAAGTTATAAAATTAAGTTGCATTGAAATACATAAAGATCCAGGCATGCTTGGGAGTAGGGGAAAAAAAAGAAAGGAAAAAAATTAAGAAAAACAGATGTGTAACTAATCTCCTACCTCACTTCTAGTATCAGGAAGGGATTCCTGAGGATGGAGACAAGTATGTGCTACCTTGATGACATGTTCCAATTTTTTGGGCTGCTCCTCCACTTTAGCTGCTAGAAACAAGGCTGCTGGAGCCACAGACTGAATGGAGAGAAAATAAATCATATTTATTATCAATTTATTCATTCATAGAGTAAGGTAGATCTAAAGAGGAGCTAAGTCTCAAATCAAGTTATTTGCTTGCCACAACTTTGTCACCTCTTTACCCTTCCCCCCCGCCGCCGCTTCTACCATCTTCCCCTCTCCTACCCATTAATCCATCTCCACTTCCAAATACCAATTCTTTGACAAACTGTCATTAAAAGCTGTCTATGGGAGAAGCTACTAGATGTAAGCAGACAGTTTTCTATTTAAAATGAGATTCTTTATTAAGTTTGTATCAAATCACTCAATACATTTTTTAAGGAGTAAACTGAAATGTCCAGAATACGCAAATCCATATAGAGAAAAAGTTTAGTGGTTGCCAGGAGCTGGGGGGAGAGGAGTATAGGAATAACTGCTAATAGGTGAGGAGTTTTCTGGGGTGATGTAAATGTTCTGCAATTAGACTGTGCTGATGGTTGCACAATTTTGTGCATATACTAAAAACCAGTGAACTATATAATTTAAACAAACGAATTTCATTGTACGTGAATTATATCTCAATTACTTATACATATCAAACCTTTCAAAAATACAAAGCATGGCATTATATGCAAGACATTATTTATAGAAAGCATTAAGAGGGAAAAATTGAAGTCAATATAAAAGTAGATAACAAACTTTATAAAAGATTAGAGCAATATGACATAAATGTAGCCTGGTGATCTTGGAAACTTCAGGAAATAGAACTTTTCTTGAATATTAAGAACATTTCAGTGACTCAAAGATAGTAATGCTAAGAGCTGTATTTCACCAGGAGTCAAAGAAATACATAAATAATTTTACAGAATTTAAATATATATTTCATTTTACTGACTAGAACTGATATTCTAATACTTATTTGTAACCCTGATGTCACCTATGCTATACTTTTCTAGAGTAAGTTTTTCTCCACAAATTCAACTCATAGTATTCATTTCAGACAAGACCATAGGAGACAAAAATAATTTAAAACAAAATTTTTTTAGGCCAGACACAGTGGTTCCAGCCTATAATCTCAGCACTTTGGGAAGCAGAGGTGGGGGATCACTTGAGCCCAGGAGTCCGAGACCAGCCTGGGCAACATAGTGAGAGAGACTCCATCTCCATACACATACAGAAAAAACGGTTTTAAGTAAACATAGTGATTCTTTTCCTTCACATTTGTTTCAGATGAATATGAAGCATACTACATATATATTCCTCAGACTTTAGGATAAACAAAACAGGATCAGAGAAAAATGGATATGAACAAAGGTATGGTGATCTAGGCGTAAAGCACATTTTCAATACTAAACTGAGTAGTTAAATACATTAGATAATCGGATGTGGAACACTAGATTTTTTTTCTTTTTTCTTTTTTTTTTGAGACAGCATCTCACTCTGTCACCCAGCTGCAGTGCAGTGGCGTCAAAATCACAGTTCCACTCAAACTCCTGGGCTCAGGAGATATTCCCATCTCAGCCTTCCAAGTAGCTGAGATCACGGGCACACGCCACCACACCCAGTTAATTTATTTTTATTTTTAATAGAGATGGGGTCTCCCTACATTGTCCAGGCTGCTCAAACTCCTGGGCTCAAGTAATTCTCCTGTCTCTGCCTCCCAAAGTCCTAGGATTACAGGTGTGAGTCACCTCACCCAGCCAAGATTCTTAACAAGAGTGACACTAAAGATTTTGAAAAATATAGTTTAAGAAATGTTTATGATAAATGTATATAACTACTATGTACCCATGATAATTAATAAAAATAAATTTTTAAAACAAAGTAATATTTAGAAGGAGTAATCTGGTGGTAGGTAAAACTAGGAGAAAAGGATGGGATACATTAAAAGTTAATTCAGGCTGGGTGTTGTGGCTCACGCCTGTAATCCCAGCACTTTGGGAGGCCGAGGTAGCGGATCACTTGAAGTCAGGAATTCAAGACCAGCCCGGCCAACATGGTGAAACCCCATCGCTACTAAAAACACAAAAATTAGCCGGGCGTGGTGGCACACACCACCACTCAGGAGTCTTGTAGTAGGGTAGTCCCACCTACTCGGGAGAATTGCCTGAACCCAGGAGGCAGGGGTTGAAGTGAGCCAAGATCATGCCACTGTACTCCAGCCTGGGCAACAGAGCAATACTGTCTCAAAAAATAAAATAAAAGTTAACTTAAATAATAATTTAGGCATTAGGACATAAAGTTTAGAGCACTTTGGGAGGCCAAAGCAGGAGAATCACTTGAGCCCAAAGTTCAAGATCAGCCTGCGCAACACGGTGAGACCCTATCTCTGTTTTTTAAAAATTATTTTAAAATATAGAAAAAAGAATTTTAAAAAGTTTAGAGTAGGCCGGGCGTGGTGGCTCACGCCTGTAATCCCAGCACTTTGGGAGGCCGAGGCAGGCAGATCACCTGAGGTCAGGAGTTCAAGAACAGCCTGGACAACGTGGTAAAACCCCATATCTACTAAAAATACAAAAATTAGCCAGGAGTAGTGGCGCATGCCTTTGGTCCCAGCTACTTGGGAGGCTGAGGCAGGAGAATCGCTTGAACCCAGGAGGTGGGGGTTGCAGTGAGCCAAGATCACGCCATTGCACTCCAACCTGGGCCACAGAGCGAGACTCTGTCTCAAAAAAAGAAAAAAAAAAAAAAGTTTAGACACTAGCAGTAGAAATAAAGGAAAAAAGAAACACAGGCATCACTTCATAAAACTAATAGGGCTGCACTAAATATATGTACATGTACTTGCATACAAAGAAAAAATTCTAATGGGATATACTCTAAAATGTTAACAGGATTATCTCTTTATTTCCTGTCCGTCCTCTTCCAATTTTTTGATAATTTAAAAAGTATATATTTATAAGGAGAGGAAAAAAATGGTAACATTATAAAATTAGCAAGACTTTATAGGCTGGGTGCAGACTCTTGCCTATAATCCTAGCACTTTGGGAGGCCAAGGCAGGAGGATCCCTTGAGCTCAAGCCTGAGCAACATAGCAAGACCTCATCTCTACAAAAAATCAAAAGGAAAATTCACTGGGCGTGGTGGCACTGTAGTCTTGGTAAGGTGGAAGGATCACTTGAGCCCAGGACATGGAGGCTGCAGTGAGCTATGATTGTACCACTGCACTCCAGCCTAGCCTAGGTGACAGAGTAAAAACCTACCTTGGGGTTGGCGGGGACTATAACTAACTGAACAAAGGGGAAAAGGACAAGTCAAAGACTACGGTTTTAAGCCTATTAGAAACTAAAAGTATGGCATAAACTAATAAAACCAAAATAAAACTAAACTAAATTATGGCACCACTGCACTCCTGGGCAACAGAGGGGACTCCGTTTCAAAAACAAAGAACTAGATAAATGTTTCTTGAGGTAATGAATATTTGTTGTTTGTTAGGGTGGAAAGAAAAGGACCCTCACCTACAGTGCTGGAAACAATGTATAATCTTTCAGTAGGGCAAACTGACACTACAAAAATTTTTATACATTGTACACTCTGGGCACAGCAATTCCACCTATAGGAACTTGTATTAAAATGCTTATATAAGTGCACTATATATGTACAAGACTATCCCATGAAACATAATGTACAATATAATCCCATGAAACATAATGTACAATATAATAAACTAGAACAACAACCCAAATAGCTATCAATAAAAAGCTGGTTAAATAAACTACAGTAACTACACAAATACCATGTGGCAAATTAAAATAAGAAATCCAAAAAATAATAAATGGAAGTATGGAAAGATGTCCGATACATACTGTTACAAGATAAAGGCAAGCTGTGCAACAGTAGCATAGGAAGATATGATTTTTTAAATAAAAATACATCAATGCTAGTTTATGTGCACAGAAAAATGTCTGGGTCACTATAAACCAAACATTTATCAATGGTTATCTCTGGGTGGGATTACAGAGTAGTTTTCACTTTCCACATACATTTCTGTACTGTCTTAATTTTTACCATGGGAATTTATTATAATATCTTTGGGTTTCTTTTTTTTTTTTTTTTCTGAGATGGAGTCTCACTCTGTCACCCAAGCTGGAGTGCAACGGCACGATCTCAGCTCACTGCAACCTCCACCTCCCAGGTTCAAGCAATTCTGCCTCAGCCTCCCAAGTGAGTAGCTGGGACTACAGGTGCACGCCATCATGCCCGGCTGATTTTTGTGTTTTTAATAGAGACGGGGTTTCACCATGTTGGCCAGGATGGTTTCGAACTCCTGACCTCAAATGATCCACCCAACTCGGCCTCCCAAAGTGCTAGGATTACAGGCCTGAGTCACCACGCCCAGCCTCTAATACCTTTGTAATAAGAAAAACACACACACACATACAAAAATGCCTGAGGACTTGACAGGATATATAACATATCAATGCCACATTGATTATTAGGCCACACTTAATGTATTAAGTCCTCTCACATTTAAATTTGGATTCATCACAGCTAAACTTAGAATTAGCATGTTAAAAGGTGATATTAAATCTGGAATCTGTTGATTCCAAAATGTGCCTAAAATCAATCCTCTAAAAAGGATCAACAACTTCAAATTAATCAGTGGATTTTGAAAAAGGTCATGACATCCAAAAGAATATCCCTATACTAGCCAGGTGCAGTGGCCCATGCCTGCAATCCCAGCACTTTGGGAGCCTGAGGTGGGAAGACAGCTTGAGGCCAGGAGTTTGAGACCAGCCTGGGCAACAGAGCGAGATCTCCCGTCTCTAAAAAATAAATATATATAAAAATGTTTGAAAGAATATCTCTATATTGGATAACTACCAGATCATCCATTCATTCAATAAGTTTACTGAAACTGCTTTAGAGAATATACAGAAAAGGGAATCTCTGTCCTTGTTAAGCTTAACAGATAAGAAATAAAAAGATATGGCCTGGCACAGTGGCTCATGGCTATAATTCCAGCACTTGGTAGGCCGAGGCGGGTGGATCGTGAGGTCAGGAATTCAAGACCAGGCTGGCCAAGATGGTGAAACCCCGTCTCTACTAAAAATACAAAAATCAGCTGGGTGTGGTGGCAAGCGCCTGTAATCCCAGCTACTCAGGAGGCTGAGACAGGAGAATTGCTGGAACCCAGGAGGCAGAGGTTGCAGTGAGCTGAGATCGCGCAACCACTGCACTCCAGCCTGGGGGAAAGAGAGAGATTCCAGGTCTCAAAAAAATAAAAAAAGATATAACTTAAAAGATAAGGCTGGGCGCGGTGGCTCACACCTGTAATCCCAGCACTCTGGAAGGATGAGGCGGGCAGATCATAAGGTCAACAGTTGAAGCCAAGCCTGGCCAACATAGTGAAACCCTGTCTATACTAAAAATACAAAAATTAGCTGGGTGTGGTGGCGGGTGCCTGTAGTCCCAGCTACTTGGGAGGTTGAGACAGGAGAATCGCTTGAACCTGGGAGGTGGAGGTTGCAGTGAGCTGAGATGGCGCCATTGCATTCCAGCCTGGGTGACAGAGTGAGACTCCATCTCAAAAATAAATAAATAAATATATAAATAAATAAAAGTTAAAAGGAGGGGAAAATATATATTAACCTATACATGAAGAGTGGACAAACTGATTTGAGATTTTTTTTTGATTTGAGATTTACTTCACCCCAAATTTCGTCTTTATCATAATAAAAGGGAAGAATTATAGAAAACCTTCAGAACTGGCAAAACGGCTAGGAATTTCCTCTTCAAATTTCACTTTTTAACTACTCACTACCTTCTATTCTGGTGCTATCAGATAGCCTCGTTAAATGCTAACAGGCTTCTCTCTCTTTTAATAAGAAGGGTATACTCCTTGCAATCAGAGCCAGAGCAAGGCTCCAGGGCATGACTAGAGGTACAGGGGCTAAGGGCAGAAGAAAGCCAACCTGGGTGGACCATCAGCAAAAATCTTTTTCTTTTTGTTTTGAGACAGAGTCTCATTCTGTCGCCCAGGCTGGAGTGCAGTGGCACGATCTTGGCTCACTGCAAGCTCCACCTCCTGGGTTCATGCCATTCTCCTGTCTCAGCCTCCCAAGTAGCTGGGACTACAGGCGCCCACCGCCATGCCCGGCTAATTTTTTTTGTATTTTTAGTAGAGACAGGGTTTCACCATGTTAGCCAGGATGGTCTTGATCTGCTGACCTCGTGATCTGCCCATCTCGGCCTCCCAAAGTGCTGGGATTACAGGTGTTGAGCCACGGCACCTGGCCCACAAAAATCTTAATTCACAAATCCAAAAAGTTTCCTGTGCAGTTACTCCCAATACTGTTTCTGCCAGTTTCTTACATTTCAGGAGCTATGTCTAGCTTCATAAACTCTCTTTCTACAGCATTAAAAAAGTAATAATAAATCTGAAAACCCACCATTCTAAGGATACGAAATAAGCATCCTCAAAGGCATAACCTTTTTCTTTTTGAGACGGAGTTTCGCTCTTGTTGCCTAGGCTGAAGTGCAATAGCGATCTCGGCTCACCACAACCTCGGCCTCCCCAGTTCAAGTGATTTCCTCAGCCTCCTGAGTAGCTGGGATTACAGGCATGAAACACCACGCCTGGCTAATTTTTGTATTAGTAGAGATGGGGTTTCTCCATGTTGGTCTCAAACTCCCGACCTCAGGTGATCCGCCCGCCTCAGCCTCCTAAAGTTGTGGGATTATAGGCTTAAGCCACCGTGCCCAGCAGGATAACCTTTTTCTTAAAAAAAAAAAAAAAAAAAAAAAAAAAAAAAGCAGTGAAATACTCGACTCACAAATCCATTTGAAGTATACAGCCGGTGCGGTGGCTCACACCTGTAATCCCAACACTTTGGGAGGCTGAGGCGGGCAGATCACCTGAGGTCAGGAGTTCAAAACCAGCCTGGCCAACGTGGTGAAACCTCGTCTCTACTAAAAATACAAAAATTAGCCAGGTGTGGTGGCACATGCATGTAATCCCAGCTACTTGGGAGGCTAAGGAAAGAGGATTGCTTGAATCTGCGAGGCGGAGGTTGCAACAAGCCAAGATCGTGCCATTGCACTCCATCCTGGGCAACAAGAGCGAAACTCCATCTCAAAAAAAAAAAAAAAAATCAATCCATATGAAGTACTCATCAAGTTTATCCCTATTACCTTGGCGTTTTATTAAGTAAATACAGTCCTTCCTAGAACTGGGATATCACTATGCATTCAATTCCAAGTCATTTATAATAATGTTAAATAGGACCATTTCAAATAGCTACACTGAAAAGATCACTATTTATAATTCTGTACAAAAAAAAAAATTCTTTATTAGTATAATTTTATTCTTCCTGTTCTTTGTAAAATTTTTTTTACCTTTTTTTTTTTTTTTTTGTAGAAACGGGGTCTGACCGTGTTGCCCAGGCTGGTCTCCAACTCCTGGGCTCAATCAGTCCTCCCACCTGAACTTCCCAAGGTGCTGTGATTATACATAAGAATGAGCCACCATGCATAGCCTATTTTTCATGTTCTTAAAAGTCATTTTCCCAGTTATTATTACATAATATGCTTTCCCCTCCAACTGCTGACTGGAATTTTATCAAAGGCTTTTGGAAAATCTAAGTAACTTACATTTACTTCTTTTGCTGTGACCATATTTTATTTTTATAAACTACTTCAAAATTAATGCCAGGAATGGTGGCTCATGCCTGTAATCCCAACATTTTAGAAGGCGGAGGCAGAAGGATCCCTTGAACCCTCGAGTTTGAGACCAGGCTGGGCAACAAAGGGAGACCCCATCTTCACAAAAAAAATTTTTTTAATTACCAGATATGTTGGCAGGCCTGTGGTCCCAGTTACTTGGGAGGCTACGGCAGGAGGACTGCTTGAGCCCAGAAGGTTAAGGCTGCAATGAGCCATAATCAAATCACTGCATTCCACCATGGACAACAGGGCAAGACCCTGCCTGTCTCCCTACCCCAGCAAGAAAAAGAAAGCTATACCTAAATTCCACATGATTTCCCCTTTAATGTTACTCCTCCAACCCCAAAATGTTGACTTTAGATGTCTGATAATCTGTTTTTTGGGGGTTTTTTTGAAGACAGGGTCTCACTCTGATGCCCAGGCTGGAGTGAAGCGACTCAATCTTGGCTCACTGCATCCTCAACTCCCTGAGTTCAAGCAATCCTCTTGCCAGCTTCTGGAGTAGCTGAGACCACAGATGCATACCACAACACCCAGCTACTTGCTTTTTGTTTTTGTTTTTGATATTTTATAGAAATGAGGTCTCATTATGTTGCCCAGGCTGGTTTTGAACTCCTGGGCTCAAGTGATCCTCCCATCTCAGTCTCTCAAAGTGCTGGGATTACAGTTGTGAGCCACTGCACCCGGCCTAATCTACTTCTTTAGAGAATCGACATGGATGTACTAAATCCACTAGACAAGTAGACACTTAACAGGAAAACTGAAAAGCTGGATTCAGAACAGCAACACAGCACATAATGGAAGTGATCAACCCTAAATTCTAAAGTTCAAGTTACAGTTCAGCAGCAAAGACCAACCACAAATGGAATAGGTAGGTGGAATCAATCACAAAAGGATTATATCATATAAAAAAATTATACTTACATTTCCAGGGAACTGTGTGAAGGACTGAATCATGTAGAATCGATGCATGTATACTATAGCAGTGTTGATAGTCAATTGTGAGCTGAAGTGTTCAAGTTAAGATCCAAAAACAGGCAGGTATAATTCTGGAAAAGATAACCTCTCCCTCCCTCCCAAAAGGATGAAATGGCCAAGCAAGTATATACTACTAAATGAAAATCATACTTATCTCTCCAAATCAAAGAATATGTCTGTTTTCTTTCACCAAATTATTAATCACCAATTGACACTTAGCATAATGCCTTACACATAACAAATATTTAATATAAATGTACTGAATGAATAAACAAACATCTCAGGATGTATGAATCTAGACAGATTTTTTTTAAAACTATATAAGGCGGCCAGGCGCGGTGGCTCACACTCTGTCGCCCACACTGGAGTGCAGTGGCACCATCTTGGCCCACTGAAACCTCTACCTCCCAAATTCAAGCGATTCTCCTGCCTCAGCTTCCCCAGTAGCTGAGATTACAGGCGCCCACCAACAGACCTGGCTACTTTTTGTATTTTTAGTAGAGACATGGTTTCACCATGTTGGCCAGGCTGGTTTTGAACTCCTGGCCTCAACTGATCGACCTGCCTTGGCCTCCGAAAGTGCTGGTATTACAGGCGCGAGCCACCGCGCCTGGCTGACAACCTTAATGACAACACACATACAAAAAGGAAAGCATTTTAAGGATACACTGAAATAGAATTTCGAACAAAAAGATTTAACTCCATACTGACAGGATGCTTAGGAAACAAACCTGGACATCAGCAGGAAACAAACTGGCGATAAAACAGACACCCATTTTGAGATGAACACACCCTTAAGATATACACATTACTGTCAGCCACACATTTAAATAGAAGCTGCACCCAAGAAAATTTTCACACGCAGAGTGGAAAGAAATTTAAAACTATACTAGTTTTCTCCACCACAAAATAAGTGTATTTCCTGACAAACAAAAATATGTGGGAGAGGTTACCTCATTTTTTTTTTTAATTTTTTTTTTCTGAGACGGAGTTTCACTATTGTTGCCCAAGCTGGAGTGCAGTGGCGCCATCTCGGCTAACTCAACCTCCGCCTCCCGGGTTCAAGCGATTTTCCTGCATCGGCCTCCTGACTAGCTGGGATTACAGCTGCCCGCCACTACGCCGGGGTAATTTTTTGTATTTTTAGTAGAGACAGGGGTTTAATCATGTTGGCCAGGCTGGTCTCGAACTCCTGACCTCAGGTGATCCACCCGCCTCGGCCTCCCAAAGCGCAGAGATTACAGGCGTGAGCCACCGCACCCAGCCGCTACCTCATTTTTGAAATAGAAAATGAAATACATACCATCACTCTAAGTAACTTAAGGACCCAGTATTTTGTAAACTATTTAAAACATTAGATTCGTGGGTATCCCCTACAAACGTAAACTAACATCTTTCCTCTGAAATTCTATAAAACAGTAGCTACTAATTGAGCATCTGAATGCAAAGCACTGTGCTGGACACAGAATCAAACACAAGAGGTATTATCCCATTTTATAGACAAGACGGCCAAAAATTTGAGAGGTCACTTAAACAACTAGTAGATGAGGAATGGATTTTGGACCAAGGCTGAGGCATTAATTCTAGTCCACCCTTTATAACACTTTCAGGTACTGAATTTCTCGAAATTTACACACTAGGTTTGGGAGGCAGCCGTCAACAGAGAAACCTCTGCCAGACCTAGACCCCTAGGGCACAGCGGAAAATGGGAATCTTAACGTCACCAGAGCAGATCAGAACACAATGAAGACAGAGTTGGAAGGGCTGGTTAAAACACAAAGCCGGGAAGGATACGAATTCCCAGCAAGGTTGGCGGCACGGGTGAGCGAGCGGGAAATCAACTCTGCCTCGCTTCCCTAGCGCGAACTGAGTTTCAGCCCGCCCCATCGTGGGCTCTCCCAACTAGACATCCAGCTTCTGCCCACCTTCTTCCCCACTTTCGTCCC
This sequence comes from Pan paniscus, assembly GCF_029289425.2. Taxonomy (NCBI): domain Eukaryota; kingdom Metazoa; phylum Chordata; class Mammalia; order Primates; family Hominidae; genus Pan; species Pan paniscus. The sequence continues at coordinate 45,463,363 of NC_073259.2, read as the reverse complement.
CCCCAAGAGCCTGAGACCTGGACGCCAGAGCATGGCGGGACCAACTCCAAGGCCGAAGGCCTAGGCCACAAGGATACACGTTAAGACGCTGCCCCATGTCCTGAAGCAGATTGGCCGCCTGCTGGCGATAAGAAAGTTCTTTATCTGGGTCCACGCCAAAACGACGGGATGGGCTATTTTCCAGCTGTTCTCGAGTGAAATACCACCGTTTGTTGTTCTTCCTCTCTCCCTCCATAGTGCTTCAACCAGAAGGCAGCGGCGAAGGCTGCAGGCACTTCCCAGCGTCACCTAAGAGGCGACCCACATCCGCTGTGCGGGGGCAACTGCGACTTGACGAACTTCCGCTAAGCGTCGACCGCCGGGTTGTTACTTGCCTCCGTAGAGGAAGCAAAAGTCAAAGGACCTACTTCCGGAATGCACCTCGCTACACCCCGTAGCCGGGTTAACAGCCAATATGCGACCAGAAAAAACCTTGAGGCGAGGACGCAGGCGCGTCACGTGACCGTTGGGCGGTGGAGTGGGGTTAGAAGTTCTCGCTTAAAAACCGTGTATCTTCCCGCGAGAACCGGATTGAGCGTTGGCGCCCCGGGTCAGGCTGCGAGGCCGCAATTGTAGTGGGATGAGGCGGCCGCCCACGCGCCGCTTGGCGGTTCTTACGAGAACTTTGTTTGTGACGGCAGTGGTGATGTAAAATGGGGCAGATGGGCCGGGCGCGGTGGTTCACGCCTGTAATCCCAGCACTTTGGGAGCCCGGAGCGGGCGGATCACGAGGTCAGGAGTTCGAGACCAGCCTGGCCAATATGGTGAAACCCCCGTCTCTACTAAAAATACAAAATTAGCCGGCGTGGTGGCGCGCGCCTGTAGTCCCAGCTACTCGGGAAGCTGAGGCAGGAGAATCGCTTGAACCCGGGAGGCGGAGGTCGCAGTGAGCCGAGATCACGCCACTGCACCCCAGCCTCCAGCCTGGGTGAGAAAGCGAGACTCCGTCTCAAAAAAATAAAATAAAATAAGTAAAAATGTGGCAGATGAACTTGAAAGAGAAAGTAGGTGAGGCTGTCAGAAACTGAAAAACAGAATCAAATGGTGGGGCTCTTTCGTATATCGGAGCATAAAGCAACTAGAAGGCTGTTACATTGTTGGTAGCAATGTAAAATGCGACAACCCATTTGGAGAGGTAGCTTTAATGTGTAGCCAAAGGCATGAAAACATTCTCACGTTGTTCGCCAGTGATCCAACTTAAAGGAATAAAATGAAATTAATAACATTAATTAAGAGCTTACATGTCCCGGGCACAATACTGACTTAAATATACTGTTTCATTTATTCAGCACAACTCTAAGAGGTAATTTTTAAGTACGTTTGCGAATGGGTGAACTAAAACTGCCCCTTGAGTGTGGAAAGCCTCCACCACTACCCCTCACTTGCACAGATTAGCAAGTTCTTGCCCTCTGTCAAGATATTTCCCAGCTCCTTTGCCGGGCGCGGTGGCTTACGCCTATAATCCCAGCACTTTGGGAGGCCAAGGTGGGTGGATCACCTGAAGTCAGGAGTTTGAGACCAGCCTGGCCAACATGGTGAAACCTCATCTCTACTGAAAATACAAAAATTAGCCAGGCGTGGTGGTGCACGCCTGTACTCCCAGCTACTTGGGAGGCTGAGGCAGGAGAATCATTTGAACCCGGGAGGCAGAAGTTGCAGTGGGCCGAAATCGCGCCACTGCACTCCAGCCTGGGCAACATTGCGAGACTCCTTCTCAAAAAAAAAAAAAAAAGATATATCCCAGCTCCAGCCTCTGATAACTGTTTGGTGCTGGGCAAGATAGTTAACTTCTCTATGCCTCTTTTCTGTGATAATACCTATGTTTTAGATCGTGAAAGGGAGTAAAGATTTAATGAGTAAAAAGTATTTATAATAGTACCTAGTACTTAGAAAATATTCAGTAGCCCTTATTGTTATAATATTTGTTACATTGTATTGAAATTGAAGGCAAGAGCAATGCCTTCATTTTTGTATGGCACTTACCTAGTAAAGCCCTGGCCCTAGTAAATAGTCCATAAATCTTTGTCAGATAAATGTGCAAAACACCCACAATACAGAAACTGAGGCTCTGGGAGTTTGCCCTCACTACACCACTAATAAGTGTAGATCTTAAATCTAATTCCATTGATCTTTCCATTCACGCAAGCTGTATTCCTGCTTTTCTGGAACCATATTCAGTTTACCTCGATTAAATATGGGTAATTTTAGATAGATTTGGATAATATTAGAATCCTTCATCTTGCTTTGATAATATTTTGGGTTTTGTCATTTCTAGGCATGAGTGATCTTACTATGCTTGATTGTCATTCATTCTCAGAAGTATTTCCATTCAGGTCACCTCTGCCATATACTGCCTGTAGTTAGTATTAGCTCCATTTTACCCTGGAGAAATTGAGGTTCAGGAAGATTTAAATGACTTACTTCTAGTTATAAAGTAAAAGAACTTGGGATTTCAAATTTCTTCCCTCACAGACTCTTTACTATTAAGAGAATAAGCACTTACAAAATAGATTTTTTAGTAGAATAAGCACTTTTTCAGTTATGTAGTCATGTATGTTATCTTTTAAACACCTGTATTAGTCCGTTTTCACGCTGCTGATAAAGACATACTCAAGACTGGGCAATTTACAAAGGAAAGAAGTTTAATGGAGAACTCACAGTTCCACGTGGCTGGGGAAGCCTCACAATCATGGCGGAAGGCAAGGAGGAGCAAGTGACATCTTATATGGATGACAGCAGGCAAACAGAGAGCTCGTGCAGGCAAACTCCCATTTTTTTAAAACCATCAGATCTCATGATACTCATTCACTATCATGAGAACAGTACAGGAAAGACCCACCCCCATAATTCAATCACCTCCCACCGGGTTCCTCCTACCATATGTGGAAATTGTGGGAGTTGCAATTCAAGATGAGATTTGGGTAGGGACACAGTGCCAAACCATATCATTCCGCCCCCAGCCCCTCCCAAATCTCATGTCCTCACATTTCAAAATACAGTCATGCCTTCCCCACAGTCCCCCAAAGTCTCAACTCATTTCAGCATTAACTCAGAAGTCCACAGTCCAAAGTCTCATCCGAGACAAGCAAGTTCCTTCCACCTATGAGCCTGTAAAATCAAAAGCAAGTTAGTTACTTCATAGATACAATGGCGGTACAGGCATTGGGTAAATACAACCATGCCAAATGGGAGAAATTGGCCAAAACAAAGGGGCTACAGGCCCCATGCAAGTCCGAAATCCAGCAGGGCAGTCGAATCTTAAAACTCCAAGATGATCTCCTTTGACTCCCTGTCTCACATCCAGGTCACACTGATCCAAGAGGTGGGTTCCCATGGTCTTGGGCATCTCTGCCCCTGTGGCTTTGCAGGGTACGGCCTCCCTCCTATCTCCCTTTCCAGGCTGGCATTGACTGTTTGTGGCTTTTCCAGGTAAATGGTGCAAGCTGTCAATGGAGCTACCATTCTGGGATCTGGAGGACCATGGCCCTCTTCTCACAGCTCCATGACGCAGTGGCCCAGTAGGGATTCTGTGTGGGGGCTCCAACCCCACATTTCTCTTCCACACTGCCCTAGCAGAGATTCTCCATGAGTGCCCTGCCCCTGCAACAAACTTCTGCCTGGGCATCCAGATGTTTCCATACATCTTCTGAAATCTAGGCGGAGGTTCCCAAAGCCCAATTCCTGACTTCTGTGCACTCGCAGGCTCAACACCATGTGGAAGCTGCCAAGGCTTGGGGCTTGCACCTCTGAAATCACAGCCCAAGCTCTGTGTTGGCCACTTTCAGCCATGGCTGGAGTGGCTGGGATGCAGGGCACCAACTCCCTAGGCGGCACACAGCACACATGGGGACCCTGGGCCTGGCCCACGAAGCCATTTTCTCCTAGACCTCTGGGCCTGTGATGGGAGGGGCTGCCATGAAGGCCTCTGACATGCCCTGGAGACATTTTCCCCATTGTCTTGGGTATTAACATTCAGCTTCTCTTTAGTTATGCAGATTTCCTCAGAAAATGGGTTTTTCTTTTCTATCACATCAGGCTGCAAATTTTTCAAACATTTATGTTCTGCTTCCCTTATAAAACTGAATGCTTTTAACAGCACCCAAGTCACCTCTTGAATGCTTTGCTGGTTAGAAATTTCTTCTGCCAGACACCCTAAATCATCTCTCTCAAGTTCAAAATTCTACAAATCTCTAGGATGGGCAAAATGCTGCCAGTCTGTTTGCTAAAATATAACAAGAGTCACCTTTGCTCCAGTTCCCGACAAGTTCCTCATATCCATCTGATACCACCTCAGCCTGGACCTTATTGTCTATATCACTATCAGGCTTTTGGTCAAAGCCATTCAACAAGTCTCTAGGAAGTTTGAAAATTTCCCGCATTTTCCTCTCTTCTTCTGAGCCCTCTAAACTGTTTCAACTTCTGCCTGTTACCCAGTTCCAAAGTCACTTCCACATTTTTGGGTATCTTTTCAGCAACACCCCACTCCTGGTACCAATTTACTGTATTAGTCCATTTTCACACTGCTGATAAAGACACACCCAAGACTGGGCAATTTACAAAGGAAAGAGGTTTAATGGAGAACTCAGAATTCCACATGGCTGAAGGCAAGGAGGAGCAAGTCACATCTTAAGTGGATGGTGGCAGGCAAAGAGAGAGCTTGTGCAGGCAAACTCCCATTTTTTAAAAACAATCAGATCTCGTGAGACTCATTAACTATCATGATAACAGTGCAGGAAAGACTTGCCCCATAATTCGATCACCTCCCACCAGGTTCCTCCCACGACATGTGGGAATTGTGGGAGTTACAATTCAAGATGAGATTTGGGTGGGGACATAGAACCAAACCATATCAATAGCCAAGATCATTTATTCCAGATTCCTGTTGTCTAATTTTCTGACCTGTGCTTGGTTCTCCACTTAATCTCTTGGATTAATGACTCCATATTCAGTCTGCTATCTTGGTTAAGTATGCCACTCTTTAGGGCATACATTAACCTTTAGATACATTACTCTTAAAGAATAATTGACAAAATCTTAAACCAGAGGAATTTTCCTCTTTTAAAAAATGTAAATATTACTCCATTTCTTATAAGCCATACCTATAGGGCTACTCCTCCTATTTACTAGAGACTAGTCTTGTTCTGGGTATAGGATTCTACCATATTTCATGGTGTTTTGGGTTTGTCTGTTTTTTTGTTTTGTTTTGTTTTGTTTTGTTTTTTGGATGGAGTTTCACTCTTGTTGTGCAGGCTGGAGTGCAATGGTGTGATCTTGGCTCACTGCAACCTTGACCTCCTGGGTTCAAGCAATTATCCTGCCTCAGCCTCCTGAGTAGCTGGGATTACAGGCATGTGCCACCATGCTCAGCTAATTTTGTATTTTTAGTAGAGATGGGGTTTCTACATGTTGGTCAGTCTGGTCTCAAACTCCCGACCTCAGGTGATCCACCCACCTCAGCCTCCCAAAGTGCTGGATTACAGGTGTGAGCCACCGCACCTGGCTGAAGTTTTGTTTTTATTATTTTTAAATTTTTATTTTTTCTGTGAAACAGCTTCAGAAGGTCCTAAGGATGTGCGCCCCTCTTTTTGTTTTTAGAGATGGGATCTTGCTATGTTGCCCAGGCTGGATTCAAACTCCTAGGCTCAAGTGGTCCTCCCACCTCAGCCTGCCAAATATCTAGGACAACAGGCACATGCCACCACATCCAATTAGATAATAGCTTTTAAATACTGGAACAATATGTCAAATTTTTGTGCTAGCAACAATGTAACAATGTAATGGCTTTAGCCATGACATACTTTTTTTTTTTTCTGAGACAGACTCTCACTTTGTCACCCAGGCTGCAGTGCAGTGGCACAATCTCAGTTCCCTGCAACCTCACCTCCCAGACTCAAGCAATTCTCCTGCCTCAGCCTTCTGAGTAGCTGGGATTACAGGCCTACACCAACACACCTGGCCAATTTTTGTATTTTTAGTAGAGATGGGGTTTCACCATGTTGCCCAGGGTGGTCTTGAATTCCTGGCCTCAGGGGATCCAACCACCTCAGCCTCCCAAAGTGCAGGGATTACAGGCGTAAGCGACCATGCCCAGCCAGACATGATACAGGCTTTAAAACTTAATCTGAATTATTAACATTTTCTCTATCACTTTCTTAAGTTCAGACAATCAACTAAATGAATAAATCAAGCTTTGTAACATTTGCCAATTTCTGTGATATAAATCCTCCCACCATGCCTGATTTCAATATGCCCATATGACATCACTGATCATAAAATTGGGAAAAGAGGCACACACCATCACATATTATTTTCTCCAGACAGATAAAATAGATAGGGCGTTCCAGTTTCCAGTCTGACAGGTAAAGAGCTTGGAAGTCATCACTCCCATTTTCACAAGAAGGAAAAAGCCAAACAAACTGAAACTTAACAACCCTTCTTAGACCCTTCAGAGAATCAAGGTTCCAGGGCCAACCTTCACCCCAAAATCTGGAGAAACATTTGGACTCAAAATAGGTGGAACACAGAATCATGACTTAGTTGGAGGAAAAGCTACTACTGGAACCAGCAACTGGTAGAAATACTTATAGGGCAATTGACTAAGTGCTGGAGACTGAACATGGACTAGCTTGAGATATTTTTTTAAACTCCTAGAGACCCAGTGTTAAGCAGTCCCCCACATTTTTGTGAGTTTTGCTTCCAACAGGGAGAGAGAGAAGTTAGCCATTTTGAAATACACCCAGAGCATTCTGTGCTCCTTAACAAAGGCCTGCCTTCAAGGGAAACTGTTGAACACAGCCTAACCAATGTGGGAGAAAGGATATACCCAACAGAAGCCTCCTCTTGTCTTCCTGTTTCATGTGAGAGAGGGAAAAAATGATACAGTTGTGAAGGTTACAGCCCAGGGATACACATGCAATAAAAGACAGACCTAATAATAGAATTATGGAATCCTTTCCCCCCATCCACCTTAATAGGGCTCCTGTATAATAATGGGATTACAACTGAAAAAAACTGCAAGGCCCAGACCCTATTTCAGGAAGAGTCTCTAAGGAAAGTCAAAGAGCAAGGGAGGCAAAAACAAGGACACCAGAGGAAATTTTAGCATCTAACACTTACAGCTATAGCAAACAGTAAACACAACCTAATTCCTAGCCATATAAACTCAAAACCTGACCCTTACCCAATACATAATGTCCAACTTAAAACAATTATATGGCATGCTAAAATGTAAACAAACTATATATACATAATATATAATATGTATATATATATATATTATGTGTGTGTGTGTATATATATATATATATATATATATAAAATCTAGAAAGACAAAGCAAGGCCAGGAGCAATGGCTCACGCCTGCAATCCCAGCATTTTGGGAGGCTGAGGTGGGTGGATCACCTGAGGTCAGGAGTTCGAGACCAGCCTGGCCAACATGGCAAAACCCCATCTCTACTAAAAATACAAAAATTAGTTAGGCAAGGTGGCAGACACCTGTAATCCCAGCTACTCAGGGGGCTGAGGCAGAAGAATTGCTTGAACCCAGGAGGCGGAGGTTGCAGTGAGCTGAGAACGTGCCCCTGCACTCCAGCCTGGGCGACAGAGTGAGACTCCATCTCAAAAAAGACAAATCAAGCATCAGAACCAGACTCACATATGGCAGAAATTTTGGAATTATCAGACTGAGATTTTAAAATAACTATTAACATGTTAAGGACACTAATGGAAAAAGAGGACAACATTCAAGAACAAAGGGTAACGTAAGCAAAGAGATGAAAACTCTAAAGAATCAAAAGGAAATGCTAGAAATAAAAAACACTGTAACAGAAATGCAGAATGCCTTTGGTGGGCTCATCAGTAGACTGGGCATGACAAAGGAAAAAAATCAGTGAGATTGAAAATATGTCAATAGGAAACTTCCCAAACTGAAAAACAAAGAGAAAAACGAATGAAAAAAGAGTGGCATATCCAGATGCAATGGAAGTAAATAAACTCATGAGCATAGATAAGAGTAAAATAATCAGGAAGAGATGAGTTGTTAGTATTTACTACTTTTATTTTATTTTATGACAAGATCTGGCTCTATTGCCAGTCTGGAGTGCAATGGCACAATCTCAGCTCACTGCAACCTCCACCACACAGGCTCAAGCCATCTTCCCACCTCAGCCTCCCAAGTAGCTGAGACTACAGTCATGTACCACATCCAACTAATTTCTGTGGGTTTTATTTTTTTGTAGAGACAGGGTTTCACCATGGTGCCCAGCCTGATTTCAAACTTGTGAGCTCAAGAGATCCATCTGTCTCGGCCTCCCAAAGTGGTGGGATTACAGGTGTGAGACACCACACCCAATGTACTACCTTTATTTTTAATATAACATTCAATTGTAAGTTTAGTTAATTTGATTTTTAATAATGCCTTGTTTAACAACCAATTCACAAAATTAATGAAAATTTAACAAGCTTTCAAAAGTCACTATGGATTGGCACACCACTGCTGAAACAAAGACTCATTGAAAGTATCCTATTCAGATTTCTTTTTTTTCCTGAATATAAGGCTGGATAACTATTAACATTTAAATACTGGTGGGGCGTGGTGGCTCACACCTGTAATCCCAGCACTTTGGGAGGCCGAGGAGGGCAGATCACTTGAGGTCAGCAGTTCAAGACCAGGCTGGTCAACCCTGTCTCTACCAAAAATACAAAAATTAGCCAGGTGTGGTGGCGCGCCCCTGTAATCCCAGCTACTCGGAAGGCTGAGGCATGAGGATCTCTTGAAACCTGGAGGCAGAGGTTGCAGTGAGCCGAGAAGGCGCCATTGCGCTCCAGCCTGGGCAACAGAAGGAGACTCTTAAAAAAAAAAAAAATTAAGTTTCCATTATGTGTTGAACACCGTTCTAAGGAAATATGCATATATTATCTCATTTGATTCTCATAACTGTCAGATATTGTCATTGTCATTTTTTTAATTTAAAATTGAAAATGGAGGCTTAGTTAATCTATTCAAAGTCAGACACCTAGAATATGGCATAACTAAGATATGAGCCCAGGTCAGTGCTCTTTCTACTCACTGCCTTCTGAAGCTTACACTGGAAGACTAGGTCAAGAAAAGGTGTACTGACAATTGATTCCTCCATTTTCCTGAAGTTATTTAGCCCACTCCCACTCCAGCTCCACTGTGAACCTATAAATCCTGTGCCTCATTAGACAAAGGGAGTGTCAGTTGTGGTAATTCTTAGGACATTACCATGGTTACCAGGCACAGAGTCCAGTGCCCCAACCTGGACGTTCCAGAAGAGGCCAGGGAGGATCTGAGATGGCCTTCTTCAACTTGTATCTATTGGGATATCAAAATTCCTTTCAGAACAAGAAAAGGAACACAACTGAAGAAACAAGTAAGGGGAATATAGGGTAGAGGGTTAGAAGGGCCACTTCTTTACCTAGATGCTTCATAGCCACTTCCTAAATATTTATTTTCCTACCTGGGGTTAGAGATTTATCCTCCAAGGCCAACAGTTACACTAGTTAAAATTGTGGAATAGGGACAATATCCTTTCAGCTTTGCTCTCCTGTCATTTAATATCCTTATTAAGACACACAATTTGGGCCAGGTGCAGTAGCTCACATGCAATTCCAGCACTTTGGGAGGCTAAGGCAGGAGGATTGCTTGAGTCCAGGAGTTCAAGACCAGCCTGGGCAACATAGTAAGACCACATCTCTATGAAAAGTTACACAAATTAGCTGGGTGTGGTGGTGCATGCCTGTGGTCCTAGCTACTTGGGAGGCTGAAGTGGGAGAATCACTTGAGCCCAGGAGGTCAAGGATGAAGTGAGCCATGATCACACCACTGTACTCCAGCCTGGGCGACAGAGCAAAACCATCTCAAAAAAAAAAAGACACACAATTTGTTCAACCAAATAAGTGTATTCTTAGTCATTCGTTTGCTCATTTAACCAACATTTGTTAAGCACCAGGCTTTATGTGCCTGGCATTATGTTGGTGACTAGGGTTAAGACCTCTGCTATAAAGTGACTATCTGATGAGAAAGATAAGTGTGCAAACAAAAATTGCAATATATTGTATGATTACATTAAATATGGAATGTTCTAGAGCCACTAAGAAGGAAGTACCTGATACTATTGGATTTGGAATAAGAACGGGGGAGTGGAGGATGGGGGAATCCTTCAGAGAAGACTTCACACAGGAAATGCTTCCAGAACTGGGTGTTAAAGGATGATTGGAGTTCACTAAAAAGAAGGGGATGGCCGGGTGCGGTGGCTCACGCCTGTAATCCCAACACTTTGGGAGGCCGAGGCGGGCAGATCACGAGGTCAGGAGATCAAGACCATCCTGGCTAACACGGTGAAACCCCGTCTCTACTAAAAATACAAACAATTAGCCGAGCGTGATGGCGGGCGCCTGTAGTCCCAGCTACTTGGGAGGCTGAGGCAGGAGAATGGTGTGAACCCGGGAGGCGGAGCTTGCAGTGAGCTGAAATCGAGCCACTGCACTCCAGCCTGGGCGACAGAGCGAGACTCTGTCTCAAAAAAAAAAAAAAAAAAAAAAAAAAAGAAGGGGATATAGCACAGACAAAGGAACAGAGACCTAAGAGAGAACCATATTAAGTGAATTCCAAGTTCGTGGGTACAGATAAAGGGTAAAGTGGAGAGGTGCTGGGAGGCAGACGTTGAAAACTAGGAAGGGGCCAGATAATTGAGGATGCTGTTAGCCATGCTAAGCATTTTAACTTTATAGACAGCCATTGAATTTTTAGTAGGCAGTGAGCAGATCTACATTAGATTCAAAATGCCTAGCCATGCCTCACACATAATAGAGGTTGCATAAATATTTGTAGGGTGAATGGATGAATAAATAAGTTTGAATAACTGTAAAACAGGAAGCTAGGGGAGGCTTTACAGGAGATATGACAATTGATTTACATCTTAAAAGATGAATTGTTGCCGGGCACAGCGGCTCACGCCTGTAATCCCAGCACTTTGAGAGACTGAGGCGGGCAGATCATGAAGTCAAGAGATCAAGACCATCCTGGCCAACATGGTGAAACCCCATCTCTACTAAAAATACAAAAAAAGAGCCAGGCGCGGTGGCTCACGCCTGTAATCCCAGCACTTTGGGAGGCCGAGGTGGGCAGATCACGAGGTCAGGAGTTCGAGACCAGCCTGACCAACATAGTGAAACCCCGTCTCTACTAAAAATACAAAAAATAGCCAGGCGTGGTGGTGTGTGCCTGTAACCCCAGCTACTTAGGAGGCTGAGGCAGGAGAATTGCTTGAACCTAGGAAGTGGAGGTTGCAGTGAGCTGAGATTGAGCCACTGCACTCCAGCCTAGGCAACAGAGTGAGACTCCATCTCAAAAAAAAAAAAAAAATACAAAAAAAATTTGCTGGGCATGGCGGTGCATGCCTGTAATCCCAGTGACCCAGGAGGCTGAGGCAGGAGAATCGCTTGAACCGGGGAGGCAGAGGTTGCAGTGAGCCGAGATCGCGCCACTGCACTTCAGCCTGGCAACAGAGCAAGACTCCGTCTAAAAAAAAAAAAAAAAAAGATTGTAAAGAACAATCTTACACAGGCCTCCATTGGTCATTCTCTGTCCTCTGCAATTCCATCAAAGAAGTTCTGTTTTACTATCCAGCTTCCAGGCAAGATTTGTACAAAGGGTACCCCTGATGGACCTTAGAGACTCCTTAATATCCTTATACAAGCCCTTCCCCTCCCAACCCCAACTGGGTCCCAGCATTATGCCATGGGACTGTTTTTATCTCCAAATAAAGAGGAGCTCTTCTCTACCCTCTTTCAGAAAAACAAACTCTTTGAGAAACCTACAAATTTCCCTTTTTCCAGGCCAAGATTAAGCCTCTCCTGGCTGCTCCAATCCTACCTACCCCTACTAGATAGAATTCTCTCACCATGAAGAAACTGAGTGTACAGCCGACCAGTTGTCCTACCCAGTTAGCTACTTAAGCACTGTTGAACAAGACTTGATACTGATCCAAAGAGGCCTGGGCATCATTTCTTTATAGGCTAGACAAAGTGGAAGATTTTACTTTATAAAAATCAGAGCCCTCTGTGGGATGACAGAGAAGTATCCCGATATCATCTACTATCTAAGTTTTCTCATTCTGGTGACAGAAAATCAGAGGCAGGAGGTTTGGCCAAACCTGTGGAACGTAAGGTTAGAGGGAAGATTGAACATCAAATATGACACCCCTACTCCCTGCTTGCTTCCCCTCCACCCCAATTTTATACCCTCCAGTTACTCTCGCAAAATATGGACAAAGGATTTCAACTTGCCAGTTTCTAATTAATCCATACTTTTGTTGGCTCAAGCACTTTATAATAAACAACTACTTATTATGCAGTATACCAGGCACTGTACTAAGCACGCTACATGCTTAATTTCATTTAATACTCTAACATTCCTGTGAAGTAGGTATTACTGTTCCCTTTTTATCAGTAAGAAAACTGAGGCTCAGGCCGGGCATGGTGGCTCACGCCTGTAATCCCAGCACTTTGGGAGGCCGAGGCGGGTGGATCACCTGAGGTCAGGAGTTCGAGACCAGCCTGGCCAACGTGGTGAAACTCCACCTCTACTAAAAATACAAAAATTAGCCAGGCGTAGTGGCACATGCCTGTAATCCCAGTTACTCGGGAGGCCAAGGCAGGAGAATTGCTTGAACCCAGGAGGCAGAGGTTGCAGTGAAGCGTGATCGCACCATTGCACTCCAGCCTGGGTGACAAAAGCAAAACTCTGTCCCTGCCCCCCCAAAAAAGAAAAGAAAACTGAGGTTCAAAGAGGTTAACTTACTTATGCAAGACCACAGCAATAGAGCCAGAATTTGATTCCAAATTGTCTAACTTATCTGTCTGTGCTCTTAAACACATTATTTATGAGGACAAATGATGCAGGTCTTTTTCCTGTAAGCAGGCCACTGTACAAATGATTGATGGTCAGCCTTTCTAGGTGAATCTGTTAACCCCCAAACCCTGAATTCAAATGTCAGTTGGGCTTTCATAAAGAATTACTCACGGCCGGGCGCGGTGGCTCACGCCTGTAATCCCAGCACTTTGGAAGGCCAAGGTGGGCGGATCATGAGGTCAGGAGATCGATACCATCCTGGCTAACACAGAGAAACCCCGTCTCTATTAAAAATACAAAAATTAGCCAGGTGTGGCAGCGTGTGCCTGTAGTCCCAGCTGCTGGGGAGGCTGAGGCAGGAGAATGGCGTGAACCCGGGAGGCGGAGCTTGCAGTGAGCCGAGATTGCGCCACTGCCCTCCAGCCTGGGCGACAGAGCGAGACTCCATCTCAAAAAAAAAAAAAGAATTATTCACTTCTCCCCAGCAAGTGGTTCTTAGGAGCTCACCATTCACTGGCGCTAAATGGTAACTTTGCTAATGGCCAGAATTGTTGACTTAACTACTGTATAGAGTCAAAACCTTGCAGCCTCCTCCCATAACCCCTGGGTAACTTCCTGAGAGTTAACAACATTCTACAACTTCAGAACAGTGTTCTGCAAGAGAAAGAGTAACTGGATGGGTTCTTTCTGACCCCTCATCTCTCTCCCTCTCTCTCTTACATACACACACATCTGCATGCACGTCAGAGAATCATATAGTCCAACTACTATATGCAAATACCAAAACAATAGTTTGATTTGTTTCCTGTGTTTAAAACTCAAACTTTGGCCAGGCACAATGGCTCACAACTGTAATCCCACCACTTTGGGAGGCTGATGCGGGCAGATCACTAGAGACCAGGAATTCAAGACCAGCCTTGCCAATATGGCAAAACCGCGTCTCTACTAAAAATACAAAAATTAGCCAGGGGTGGTGGCACACACCTGTAATCCTAGCTACTCTGGAGGCTGAGGCACGAGAATCTCTTGAACCTGGGAGGTGGAGGTTGCAACGAGCTGAGATTGCGCCACTGCACTCCAGCCTGGGCGATAGAGTAAGATTGTCTCAAAAAAAAAAAAAACATAAAAGCCCCTCAAACCCCATTGGGGTTATTGTTGAAAACTCAATATAGGAGTTCAAACATATTCTTCCAAAGAAAATAGGAATTTTCCTTCTGGGACAAGAATTTAGTGAAATCACCATTTGACATAGCAACCAGTTACCACTAATCCCATCCTTCTGAGAGGTATCTTGAACTAAATGTGACCAATTTGTTGCTGGGGTCTGGCTCACCTAATCAGCACCTACAAATTCCTACCAACTACACACCCCTGGCATAATCTTGCTACTAGGCATCAAGCTAGCAAGCTTGAATCAATTAACAAATACTATATGATGAAAGTTGAGGCCTGGCACGGTGGCTCATACCTGTAACCCCAGCACTTTGGGAGGCCGAGGTGGGCAGATCTCCTGAGGTCAGGAGTTTGAGACCAGCCTGGCCAACATGGTGAAACCCCGTCTCTACTAAAAATACAAAAATTAGCTGGGTGTGGTGACGGACGCCTGTAATCTCAGCTATTCGGGAGGCTGAGGCAGGAGAATCGCTTGAACCCGGGAGGTGGAGGTTGCAATGAGCCTAGCTTGTACCATTGCACTCCAGCCTGGGCAACAAGAGCAAAACTCCATCTGAAAAAAAAAAAAGAAAGTTGAATGTAATTACAGTAGACTCATCACAGTCTAATCGTTTGTGAGTTAATTTTTTAAAAGATTAAATTGTGGCTGGGAGCGGTGGCTCACTCCTGTAATCCCAGCACTTTGGGAGGCCAAAGCTACTCAGGAGGCTGAGGCATGAGAATGGCTTGAACCTGGGAGGCTGAGGTTGTGGTGAGCCGAGACCGTGCCATTGCACTCCAGCCTGGGCAACAAGAGCAAAACTCCATCTCAAAAAAGAAAAGTTCAGTGTATGTCTTCTCTTGATCCACAATTTAATCTTTTTTTTTTTTTTTAGACTGAGTCTCGCTCTTTTGCCCAGGCTGGAGTGCAGTGGTGCAATCTGGGCTCACTGCAACCTCTGCCTCCCGGGTACAAACAATTCTCCTGCCTCAGCCTCCCGAGTAGCTGGTATTACAGGCACCTGCCACGCCGCTTGGCTAATTTTTGTATTTTTAGTAGAGGTGAGGTTTCACCATGTTGGCCAGGCTGGTCTCAAACTCCTGACCTCAAGTGATCCTCCCACCTCGGCCTCCCAAAGTGCTGGGGTTACAGGTGTGAGCCACCAAGCCCAGCTCACATAATGAACTTTAAATTTTACTTTGACTTAATATAGTAGTCCCTCCTTATTCATGGTTTTGTCTTCCAAGGTTTCCATTTTTCATGGTTGACTGTGATCCAAAAATATTAAATGGAAAATTCCCAAAGTAAATAATTTACAAATTTTACATTGTATGCCCTTCTGAGTAGAGTGATGAAATTTTGCACTTGGGAAAATCCCACTTGGGAAGAGAATCATCCCCTTGTCTAGCATATTCACTATCCACCTGTTACTGCTTGGAAAAAATATATAGTGTATATAGAGTTTGGTACCATCTGAAGTTTCAAGTATCCTCTGGGAGTCTTGGAATGTCTGGAATGTATACCAAGGATAAGAGGGGACTACTGTATGTGTAAATGCAGATTCTTTTTTTTTTTTTTTTGAGATGGAGTGTCTCACTCTGTCGCCAGGCTGGAGTGCAGGGGCTCAGTCTCCGCTCACTGCAACCTCCACCTCCCAGGTTCAAGCGATTCTCCTGCCTCAGCCTCCTGAGTAGCTGGTACTACAGGCACATGCCACCACACCTGTCTAATTTTTATATTTTTTAGTAGAGACAGGGTTTCACCATGTTGGCCAGGCTGGTCTCGAACTCCTGGCCTCAAGTGATCCTCCCGCCTCGGCCTCCCAAAGTGCTGGGATTACAGACGTGAGCCATCCCCCACCCAGCCTATGTGATATATATTTATTTATCTATTTTGGGTGTTTTTTGTTTGTTTAGAGACAGGGTCTTGCTCTGTCACCCAGGCTAGAGTGCAATGACACTATTATAGCTTACTGCAGCCTCAAACTCCTGGGCTTAAGTGATCCTCCCACTTCAGTTTCCTGAATAGTTAGGAGTACAGGTATTGTGATATTCTAAGCAGAGCCCCACCCCGCTAATTTTTTTGTAAAGACGGGATCCCACTATGTTGCCCAGGCTGGTTACCAACTCCTGGCCTCAAGGAATCCTCCCGCCCCATCCTCCCAAAGTTCTGGGATTACAGGAGCAAGCCACTGTGCCCAGCTTCATTCTGGGTTTTATATATTGCCTTCCCATTACGACAGCTAAGAATTTAGCTTTCTTATACCACACACTTTCCATCCCCCACCCTTTTTCCAGTATAGGTATATCATAATTTTAGGTTCAAGATAGGCAGAATTCTAAGAATTATCCTCAATAAACCTTGCCTGTGTGTAATCACCTCCCCTTTGAGTGTGGGTAGAACCTCTGAAAAACTGAGATACCACTCTGTGATTGTTAATTTATATGGAATGAGGGAGAGTATCTGAATGAGCTTTATCTAATCACATAAACTCTTTAAAAGCAGAGTTTGGCCAGGCGCTGTGGCTCACGCCTGTAATCCCAGCACTTTGGGAGGCCAAGGCGGGCAGATCACTTGAGGTCAGCAGATCAAGAACATCCTGGCTAACATGGTGAAACCCCGTCTCTACTAAAAATACAAAAAAAATTAGCCAGGTGCGGTGGCGGGCGGCTGTAGTCCCAGCTACTCGGGAGGCTGAGGCAGGAGAATGGCATGAACCTGGGAGGCAGAGCTTGCAGTGAGCCGAGTAGCGCCACTGCACTCCAGCCTGGGCGAAAAAGCAAGACTCTGTCTCAAAAAAAAAAAAAAAAAAAAAGAAGAGGAGGAGGAGGAGGAAGGAGGGGGCCACATGTCAAGAAATGCAAGTGGCCTTTAGGAGCTGAGAGTGGCCTCTGGCTGAGAGCCAGCAAGGCATCAGCCCTATAACCACCAGGAGCTAAATTCTGCCAACAACCTGAATGAGCCTGGAAGTAGATTCTTCTCTACAGTCTCTAGATAAGACCCTAGCCCAGCCAACCTTGATTTCAGCTTTGTGATACTCTAAGCAGAGAACTCAGTCAAGCCAGTCCAGCCTTCTGACCTACAGAACTGTGAGATTATAAATAGATGTTGTTTTCAGGCCGGGCGCGGTGGCTCACACCTGTAATCCCAACTCTTTGGGAGGCCGAGGTGGGCAGATCACCTGAGGTCAAGAGTTTGAGACCAGCCTGGTCAACATGGTGAAACACCCTCTCTACTAAGGTGGCAGGTGCCTGTAATACCAGCTACTCAGGAGGCTGAGGCAGGAGAATCACTTGAACCCAGGAAGCAGAGGTTGCAGTGAGCTGATATTGCACCATTGCACTCCAGCCTAGGCAACAAGAGCAAAACTCCATCTCAAAAATAAATAAATAAATACAAATCAATAAGGCTGGGCATGGTGGCTCACACCTGTAATCCCAGCACTTTGGGAGGCCAAGGAGGGTGGATCACCTGAGACCAGCCTGATCAACATGGCTAAATCCCGTCTCTACTAAAAATACAAAAATTAGCCAGGCGTGGTGACACATGCCTGTAATCCCAGCTACTCGGGAGGCTGAGGCAGGAGAATTGCTTGAACCCGGGAGGTGGAGGTTGTAGTGAGCCAAGATCATGCCATTGCACTCCAGCCTGGTTGTCAAAGGGAGACTCCCTCTCAAAATAATAATAATAATAATTAAGAAATAAAACAAAAAAATAGATGTTTTCAGTCACTAAATTTATAATTTGTGATGCAGCAATAGAAAACTAATATGATATTAAATCAGTAGTCTTGTAGTCTTACAACTATGTAAAAAAGTTTCACTGCTAAGCCAAATAATGTCACTGTAACTTTTCCTTTCATTTTTCCTATCCCTAGAGACTTTTTGTTTATCCCTAGAGTTAAGAATTCCTGGCCTGGCATGGTAGCTCACGCCTGTAATCCCAGGACTATGGAAGCCCGAAGTGAGTGAATTCCTTGAGCCCAGGAATTAGAGACCAGGATGAACAACATGGGAAAACCTCGTCTCTACTCCCCAAAAAAACACACGAAAATTAGCCAGGCGTGGTGATGCATGGCTGTAGTCCCAGCTACTCTGGAGGCTGAGGTGGGAGGATTGCTTAAGCCCGGGAGACAGAGGTTGCATTGAGCTGAGATTGCCCACCACTGCACTCTAGCCTGGGCAACAGAGTGAGACTCTGTCTCAAAAAAAAAAAAAAAAAAAAGAATTGACATCATGTTTTCATTTGTTGGTTCTATATGTACTGATTGTTACTTCTTTCCCCAATACTTCAACAGCTCTGCCAAAAGCCCAATGATATTTTTTCAGTCACTCAAAACACAGCAATCTGTCAGTTCCATTTTTTCCCAAACTGCCTATCCTACTGTAGTCTAGACTGTTCATTCTCAAAGCCTGTTGCATAATTATTGTCCTGGGACTTGCTTTTGCCTCTCTCCAAGGTAGTATTCCCTGTTTCCTGGATCGCATGTTTTTTTTTTTTTTTTCTTGGCTTACTCCCTCCTCTTCCTGCAATATGCCAAGAAGCTTTATAAGAATGCATAGGAGGTATGTTTATGAGTCCAGAATGGCCTTATTCTATACCCTCACACTTGATTGACAGTTTTTCCAGATAGGGAATTCTAGGTTGAAAATCATTCTCTGAAAATTTTGAAGCTATGTTTTTATTGTCCTCTAGCTTCCAGTTACATTCCTTTGTATGTAACTAATTCATTTCTTTCTGGAAGCTTTTTTTTTTTCTGAGATAGGGTCTTGCTCTGTTGCCCATGCTGGAGTGCAGTGGCACAATCTTGGCTCACTGCAACCTCTGCCTCCTGGGCTCAAGCGATCCTCCCACCTCAGCCTCCTTAGTGGCTGGAACTGCAGGCACACACCACCATGCCTGGCTAATTTTTTGTATTTTTTCTAGAGATGGGGTCTTGCCATGTTGCCCAGGCTGGTCTCAAACTCCTGCAATCAAGCAATCTGCTTGCCTCAGTCTCCCAAAGTGCTAGGATTACAGGCGTGAGCCACTTCGCCCGGTCTCTGGAAACTTTTGATTTTCTTTTTGTTCCATAGTATTCTGAAATTTCAAAATGATGGAATTTATTGTAAGTCTTTTTTCATTCATTGTTATGAACACTCCATGAGCTCTTTCATTCTGGAAATTTATGCTTTCCATTTCTGAGAAATTTTATTTTAATTTTTAATTTTTTTTTTTTTTTGAGATGGAGTCTCACTCTTATCACCCAGGCAGGAGTGCAGTGGCGCGATCTCAGCTCACAACAATGTCCGCCTCCTGGGTTCAAGCGATTCTTGTTACTCAGTCCCCCACGTAGCTGGGATTACAGGCGCCTGCAACCATGTCCGGCTGATATTTGTATTTTTAGTAGAGACAGGGTTTCTCCATGTTGGCCAGGCTGGTCTCGAACTCCCTACCTCAGGTGATCCACCCACCTTGGCCTCCCAAAGTGCTGGGATTACAGGCGTGAGCCACCGTGCCCACCCTTAATTTTTAATTTATTGCTTCCTTTATTCTTTTTCAAACTACCATTTGTCAGCTATAAAGTCTCCCAAATTGATCTTCTAACATTAATCTTGATATTATTATCATTATTATTAATTACTATTTTCGAGACAGGGTCCTGCTCTGTCACCCAGGATGGAGTGCAGTGGAACGATCATGGCTCATTGCAGCCTCAACCTCCCAGGCTCAAGCGATGCTCCCAGCTCAGCCTCCCTGAGTAGCTGGGACTACAGGTGCAGGCTACCATGTCTGGCTAATTTTTGTATTTTTTAGTACAAACGGAGTCTCCCTATGTTGCCCAGGATGATCTTGAACTCCTAAACTCAAGCAATCTGCCCACTTTGGCCTCCCAAAGTGCTGGGATTACAGGCGTGAGCCACCATGTCTGGGTTATTTTATTTATCTTCATCATCATTATTATTATTTATTCTTTGGAAGGCTTCCTTAATTTTATCTTGCAACCTTGTGTTAATTAGCTATTGCTGTATAACAAATTACCCTAAAATATACAGGCTTATAACAGCAAATATTTATTATTTTACTGTTTCTGTTAATTCAGAAGCAACTTATCTCGATAATTCTGGCTCAGAATCTCTCACATGGTTGCAGACAGGATGTCAGCAGGGGCTGTAGCCATATAATGGTTGGAGATTGGGTGGGGGCTGAAGGAGCCATTTCCAGGATATCTGGTGGCCCCAGTTTCTCTGTGGGTATTGACAAGACACCCCAGTTTCTCACCATATGGGCCTCTCCATAAGCTGTTTGAGTATTCTTATATGGCACCTAACTTTCTTTCTTTTTTTTCTTTTTTTTTTTTTTTTGAGATGGAGTCTCACTCTGTCCTCCAGGCTGGAGTCCAGTGGCGCGATCTTGGCTCACTGCAAGCTCCGCCTCCGGGGTTCACGCCATTCTCCTGCCTCAGCCTCCCAAGTAGCTGGGACTACAGGCGCCCGCCACCACATATGGCACCTAACTTTCTTCAGAGCAAGTGATCAGAAAGGAGACAAAATGCATTTTTATGACTTAGTCTCAGAAGTGACTGTCACTTCACTTTTTCTATTTGTTAGAAGAGAATTACTAAATCCAGCCCATACCCAAGGGAAGGGGAACTAAGCTCCACTTCTTGAGGGGAGGTATATCAAAGGATTTGTGGAAATATGTGAAAACCAGCACACCTTCATATCAGAACATTTTTTTTTTGCTTTTTTTTCTTCATGAAGAAGATAAGAACATTTTATCTTGGTTATTATATTTTAATTTCCAAGGACCATTTTTGGTCCTCTGATTTTCCTTTGTTATATTTTCTGTCTTTTCTCCATGAATATATACTTTATTTGAAATTCTCTTCTTTTCCTTGCATTGACTCTTTTTCCCTCTGAGCCCTTTTTCCTATGAGTTTATTTTGGTCTCTGTTTTTCTCAGTGATTACTCACCTCAAATAACTAGTGATCCTTGGCTTTCCATTCTGATTTAAGGGTAAGAAACAAAAAAAAAGCTAACTAGAAGCTGATGGAGGGAGTTGTCCATTATGGGCTTCATTCCAGAGCTTTCCTCTGGCTCTCTATAATTTCTCCGGGGAAGAATCCTATTATTCCTTCTCTGGGTATTGGTTATATGTTTATCTACTAGCATGCTGCAGCTAGGACAGAAGAAGGTATTGAGGGTCTTAATTTTGAGGATCCTGACTTTTTTAACTTAATCACCAGATTTTCTGTCCTATACCTGTGCCAGCTATATTAGTCAGTTCTCACATTGCTTTAAAGAATTACCTGAGACTGAGTAATTATAAAGAAAAGATGTTTAACTGTCCCATGGTTCTACAGGCTGTACAGGACGCATAGCAGGGGAAGCCTCAGGAAACTTACACTCATGGTGGCAGGCAAAGGGGAAGCAGGCATGTCCTACGTGGCTGAAGTAGGAGAAAAAGAGAAGAGAGAAGGGGTGGGTGGGTGGTACTATACGGTTTTAAACAACTAGATCTTGTGAGAACTCACTATCACGAGAACAGCAAGTGGGAAATCTGACCCCATGATCTAATCACCTTCCACCAGGTCCCTCCTCCAACACTGGAGATTACAATTCGACACGAGGTTTGGGTAGGGACATAAATCCAAACCATATCACCAGCCTTCACAGTGAATCCTGTGATTCCTCAGATGAATTAGCTCAATTCTAGATGTATCCTCCACTACAGAAACTTAGGTAATAACATTCTTTACTCTGTTAGGTTAATTGCCACCCTTCTGTCCACTTTGCATTTTCCAAAAGATATTTCTACTGAAATATCTCATATGCTCTTATATCCTTGACCACTCTCTTTGCCCTTGAAGGTTAATATCATTGTGATTATGATGATGATGATGTCATTTTAGCAAATTTGGGAGGAAAAGGAAATAAAGCCAATAAGGTCAATCTACCATTTTAAAAAACTTTTCTTGTTAATGTAACTTCAAAATTATAGAAAATGTGTAAGACTTGTAAAAAGAATTTCTCTACACCCTTTACCCAAGTTAACTCATTGTTAATTTTGCCACTCTCTTTTTTGCTTTGTCTCTACTATAATATCTATTTTTTCTCAGATAGTTGAGAATAAGTTGCTCATATTATATCTCTTTCCCTCTAAATAAGCTTGTATCTCCTAACAACAACTCACCATGTAGGTATCAAATTCAGCAAATCTCAACACTGATACAATGCTGTTATATAATTACCTACAGTGCATTTCTCAGTTTTGCCAATTGTTTCATAAATGTCTCTCTTTTTTTTTTTTTTCAGACAGGGTCTCACTCTGTCTCCCAGGCTGCAGTGCATTGAGGTGATCATGGTTTACTGCAGCCTTGAGCTCCTGGACTCAAGCGATTCTCCCACCTCAGACTCCCAAAGTGCTGGAATTATAGGCATGAGCCACCACACCTGGCCAACTTTTTTTTTTTTTTTTAAGAGAGGAGATCTCAGCCTGGCCAACGTGGTGAAACCCAGTCTCTGCTAAAAATACAAAAATTAGCCAGGCATGGTGGCCGGTGCCTCTAATGCTAGCTACTCAGGAGAATGAGGTGGGAGGATTGCTTGAACCTGGGAGATGGAGGTTGCTGTGAGCCAAGATCACGCCACTGCACTCCAGCCTGGGTGACAGAGTGAGACTCAATCTTAAAAAATAAAAATAAAAGAGATGAGGTCTCGCTATGTTGCCCAGACTGGCCATTAATGTCTTTTAGAGCAAAATTTTTCCTTCCAGGATCCAGTTAAGGATCAAGCATTGCATTTAGTGAGCGTGTCTCTTTAGTCTCCTTTAATCTGGAATAGTTTCTCCACCTTCGTTTCATGATATTGACTTTTTTTTTTTTTTTTTTTTTTTTTTGAGACGGAGTTTTGCTCTTGTTGCCCAGGCTGGAGTGCAATGGCTCACCACAACGTATGCAGTCCAGGTTGAAGCGATTCTCCTGCCTCAGCCTCCCAAGAATTACAGGCATGTGCCACCAGGCCTGGCTAATTTTGCATTTTTAGTAGAGATGGGGTTTCTCCATGTTGGTCAGGCTGGTCTCAAACTCCCAACCTCAGGTGATCCACCCACCACAGCCTCCCAAAGTGCTGGGATTACAGGCATGAGCCACCATGCCCGGCCAATATTGACATTTTTGTAATAGTATAGGCAAGACATTGTGTAGAATATTCCATAATTTGGATTTTTCTGATGTTTCTCATGATTAGATTGAGTTTAAACATCTTTGGCAGGAATAAGCGACATTATATCTTCAGTCCATCATATCGGGAGGCTCATGATGTCATTTGGTCCCATTACTGGTAATGTGAACTTTGACCACTAAAGGTGTAATTATTGGTTTTCTTCACTGTCAGGTTACCATTCTTCTTTTGTAACCAATAATTTCTGGTAAGATTCTTTGGAAAAATGTAAGTATTCTTTTTTTTTTTTTTTTTTACAAGGTGTCACTCTGTTGCTCAGGCTTGAGTGCAGTGGCACAATCACAGCTCACTGCCTTGACCTCCAGACTCAAGCAATTCTCTAACCTCAGCCTTCCAAGTAGCTGGGACTACAGATGCACACCACCACACCCAGCCAATTGTTTTGATTTCTAGTAGAGGCAAGGTCTTGCTATGTTGTCCAGGCTATTCAAATTCCTGAGCTCAAGCGATTCTCCCGCCCCAACCTCCCTAAGTAGTGGCATTACAGGCGTGAGCCATTGCACCCAGCCAACTATCCTATTCTTCATCAAACTTTCACCCATTGATTTTAGTATCCATTGATGGTTTTGTGTGAATCTGTTATTTCTGTGATAATTGCAAAATGGTGATTTTCTAACTCCAATCCATTTTAACTCAAAGTTTACTACAATTTTTAAAAAATTTTTTTGTAGACACAGGGTCTCACTTGTTGCCCAGGTTGGTCTCGAGCCCCTGGCCTCAAGCAATCCTTCTGCCTGGTACAAGCACAGATTACAGGCATAAGCCACCTCACCTAGCCCCCAGCTTTTAAGTGACCCACCTTTTCTGAGTTTTTCCAAAACATTCAGCTTCATTTTTCTTTTCTTTTCTTTCTTTTTTTTTTTTTTTTTGAGACGGAGTCTCACTCTGTCCCCAAGGCTGGAGTACAATGGCACAATCTCGGCTCACCGCAACCTCCACCTCCCAGGTTCAAGCGATCCTCCTGCCTCAGCCTCCCGAGTAGCTGGGATAACAGGCGCCTGCCACCACACCCGGCTAATTTTTGTATTTTCAGTAGAGACAGGGTTTTACCATGTTGGTCAGGCTGGTCTCAAACTCCTGACCTCGTGATCTGCCTACCTCAGCCTCCCAAGGTGCTAGGATTACAGGCCCGTGCCCGGCCTCAGCTTCATTTTTATAAAAGCCTCTGCCAGGCCAGGCGCAGTGGCTCACACCTGTAATCTCAGCACTTTGGGAGGCCGAGGCGGGTGGATCACCTGAGGTCAGGAGTTCGAGACCAGCGCTGGACCAACATGGAGAAACCCCATCTCTACTAAAAATACAAAATTAGCCGGGCATGGTGGCTCATGCCTGTAATCCCAGCTACTCAGGAGGCTGAGGCAGGAGGATCACTTGAACCCAGGAGGCAGAGGCTGCGGTGAGCCAAGATCCTGCCGTTGCACTCCAGACTGGGCAACAAGAGCAAAACTCCATTTAAAAAATAAATAAATAAAAATAAAAGAAAAGCCACAGCCCTTTTTCTCCACACATATTCCATCAGTTCAAATATTTCATTTGTCTGGGTGTAGTGGCTCACGCCTATAATCCCAGCACTTTGGAGGCTGAGGTGGGCCAATTGCTTGAGCCCAGGAGTTCAAGACCAGCCTGGGCAACATGGTGCCTGTCTCTACTAGAAACCCTGTCTCTACTAAAAATACAAAAATAAGGCTGGGCGTGGTGGCTCATGCCTGTAATCCCAACACTTTGGGAGGCCAAGGTGGGCAAATTACTTGAGGTCAGGAGTTCAAGACCAGCATGGCCAACATGGCAAAACCCCATCTCTACTAAAAAAAAAAAAAAAAAGTCAGGCGTGGTGGCAGGCACCTGTAGTTCTAGCTACTTGGGAGGCTGAGATGGGAAGATTAAGGCTACAGTGAGCCATGATGGCACCACTGCACTCCATCCAATGTGGGTGGCAGAGCAAGACCTTGTCTCAAAAAAACCTAAAACTAAAAACAAACAATCAAATATTATTTCATTAAATTACAAAATTGCAGGTACATGGTAAAACTAGCATAAATTGTCGGGAGAGAAGGGGAATCACAACTCACTTTTGGCAAGCATGAATTAAAACTTGAGAGGCTGGCCATGGTGGCTCACACCTATAATCCTGGCACTTTGGGAGGCCAAGGCGGGCAGATTGCCTGAGCTCAGGAGTTCAAGACCAGCCTGGGCAACGTGGTGAAATCCCATCTCTATTAAAAATACAAAAAATAGCCAGCTGCTGTGGCTCACGCCTGTAATCCCAGCACTTTGGGAGGCCAAGGCGGGCGGATCGCCTGAGGTCAGGAGTTCAAGACCAACATGGTAAAACCGCACCCCTACTAAAAATACAAAATTAGCTGGGCGTGGTGGCAGGTGCCTGTAATCCCAGCTACTCAGGAGGCTGAGGCAGGAGAATCACTTGAACCCGGGAGGTAGAGGTTGCAGTGAGCTGAGACAGTGCCATTTGCACTCCAGCCTGGGGAACAAGAGCAAGACTTCGTCTCAAAAAAAAACAAAAACAAAAAACAAAAAACAAAAAATTGGCCAGGCACGGTGGCTCATACCTGTAATCCCAGCACTTTGGGATGCCGAGGCAGGGCCGATCACCTGAGGTTGGGAGTTCGAGACCAGCCTGACCAACATGGAGAAACCCCATCTCTACTAAAAATATAAAAATAGCCGGGCGTGGTGGCGCATACCTGTAATCCCAGCTACTCAGGAGGCCGAGGCAGGAGAATCGCTTGAACCTGGAAGGTGGAGACAGTGGTGAGCCGAGATCGTGCCATTGCACTCCAGCGTGGGCAACAAGAGTGAAACTCCCTCTCAAAAAAAAAAAAAAGTGTGGCACACGCCTGTAATCCCAGCTACTTGGGAGGCTGAGGCATGAGAATCGCTTGAAACCAGGAGGCAGAGATTGCAGTGAGCTGAGATCACGCCACTGTACTACAGCCTGGGTGACAGAGTGAGACTCTGTTTTCCAAAAATAAACAAACAAACAAAAGACTTGTGGGCACTTGTGGGCTGGCCAGGTGCGGTGGCTCACGCCTGTAATCCTGGCACTTTGGGAGGCTGAGGTTGGCAGATTGCCTGAGCTCAGGAGTTTGAGGCCAGCCTGGCCAACATTGTGAAACCCCATCTCTACTAAAAATACAAAACTTAGCTGCATGGTGGCACACACCTGTAATCCCACCTACTCAGGAGAATTGCTTGAACCCGGGAGGCGGAGGTTGCAGTGAGCCAAGATCGTGCCACTGCACTTCAGCCTGGGCGACAAGAGTGAGATTCCATCTCAAAATAATAATAATAATAATAATAAAGAAGAAGAAGATGGGGGAGGAGGAGGAAGAGGAAGAGGGGGAGGAGGAGGAGAAAGAAGAAGAAAAAGGAAGAAGAAGAAGAAAGAAGAAGAAAAAAGAAGAAAGCAGAAAGAAAAGGAAAAGAAAAGAAAGAAAAAGAAGCAGCAGCAGCAATGGTAATGTACAAAAGAGGAAGCCATAGATCAATGTAAATATAAATGAACAAACCCACTGGCAGATCAAATTTAAAAATATATTAAAGAGGCCGGGCGTGGTGGCTCACGCCTGTAATCCCAGCACTTTGGGAGGCCGAGGCGGGTGGATCACGAGGTCAGGAGATCGAGACCATCCTGGCTATCAAGGTGAAACCCCGTCTCTACTAAAAATACAAAAAAATTAGCCAGGCTTGGCGGCGGGCGCCTGTAGTCCCAGCTACTTGGGGTTGGGGGGATTGAGGTAGGAGAATGGCTTGAACCCAGGAGGCCAAGCTTGCAGTGAGCCGAGATCACACCACTGCACTCCAGCCTGGGGGGCAGTGTGAGACTCCGTCTCAAAAAAAAAAAAGAATAAAAAGATGTTTCTTAGCATAATAAACACCTCCCACCTCACCTCACATCATACACAAAAATAAATTCCAGAGGCTGAGGCAGGCAGTTCATTTGAGGTCAGGAGTTCGAGACCAGCCTGACCAACATGGTGAAACCCCGTCTCTACTAAAAATACAAAAAAATTAGCTGGGCTTGGTGGTGCATGCCTATAGCCCAGCTACTTGGGAGGCTGAGGCCGGAGAATCACTTGAACTCAGGAGGCGGATATTGCAGGGAGCCGAGATTGCGCCTCCCAGCCTAGGTGACAGAGCAAGACTTTGTCTCAATCAATCAATTTCAGATGAATTAGAGAGTTCAATAAATAAAACTACAGAAATATTAGAAGAAAACATAGAATATTTGCATATTCTTAGCAGGGTTTTGCAAATCTTTCTTTATTAGACATTAAGCCCAGAAGCCTAAAAGAAAATATTGACAGTTTTTACTAAAAAATTATTTAATTGTGTATCAAAAGACATCATAAAGTTAAAATCAAGAGAGACACTGAGTGAAAATATTTGCCATATATAGATGGGTGTATATCTACACGCACATATACTCACATATATAAACCCATACATACTTATATATTCGTATGTATAAATCATGTACGCAATAATATTAAGAATATATAAAAAGCTTCTAAGTAAAGCACCAAGCCAGACTCCCCCTCTAATCCAACATCAATTATTTATTTATTGGGAATTGATTGTGCCAGCCACTGTGTAAGACACTGGAAATACAACAGTGATTAACACAGACAATAAAACTAGTAAATAAATAAACAAGATACAAATTGTGCCGAGTGCTAGGGAGAAAATAAAGGGGCAATGCAATAGAACAGAAGTCCTAAACTGCTGGCCTGGGGGCCAGATGTAGCCTGATGACATGCTCAGCTTGCAGAGTGCTTTTTTAAAAAAAATTTAGACCAACATCTAAAAATCCAGAGATTTTATGTAAAACCAACATTTCTGACTTCTCTTTAAAAATTAGATTTGGGGGCCGGGCACAATAGCTCACACCTGTAATCCAAGCACTATAATTCCTTTTTTTTTTTTTTTTTGAGATGGTGTCTCACTCTGTTGCCCAGGCTGGAGTGCAGTGGCACGATCTCGGCTCACTGCAACCTCCGCCTCCCAGGTTCAAGCAATTCTTCTGCCTCAGCCTCCTAAGTAGCTGGGATTACAGGAGCCTGCCACCACGGCCAGCTAATTTTTGTATTTTTAGTAGGGACGGGGTTTCACCATGTTGGTCAGGCTGATCTCGAACACCTGACCCCGTGATCCACCTGCCTTGGCCTCCCAAAGTGCTGGGATTACAGGCGTGAGCCACCATGCCCAGCCTATCCAAGCGCTTTGGAAGGCCAAGGTGGGTGGATCATCTGAGGTCAGGAGTTTAAGACCAGCCTGGCCAACATGGCGAAACCCTGTCTCTACTGAAAATACAAAAATTAGCTGGGCATGGTGGTGCATGCCTGTAATCCCAGCTACTCGGGAGGCTGAGGCAGGAGAATCACTTGAACCCGGGAGGCGGAGGTTGCAGTGAGCTGACCTTGTGCCACTGCACTTTAGGTTAGGCAACAAAGTGAGACTCTGTCTCAAAAAAAAAAAAAATTAGATTTGGCCACACTGGCCCTAAACTGTGGCTGTAAATGACAACAAACAGCTAGAATAAAGTAGCAGCTTCCCCTTCAGATGGTACAGTTTTCTTACCCAGCTTGCTTTACTCATAAGCATTATCTGCCTGGCCCTTACGGACAACTGAGTTTGAAAGTGCCGTAATGAGGAGTAACTTGGAGAGGCCCACTTTATTTTACTTTATTTTTTTAACTTTTATTTTTTATTTTTTTTTTGGAGAGGCAGGGTCTCCTTATGTTGCCCAGGCTGGTCTTAAACTGGGCTCAAGTGATCCTCCTGCCTCATCCTCCTCAAATGCTGAGATTACAGGCATGAGCCACCATGCCCAACAAGAGGCCCTCTTTAGACAGAGAATTCAATGAATTAATGTTTAAGCAACAGCCTGAAGAATGAGGAGCTTGTCATGTATAGAGCTAAGCCTAGGGCTTCATCTTCATAAGAGCAGATTCAAAATCGAGAAAAAATTCAAAGCCAAAACTGTAGCAGGTTACCTCCACCTCCCACTTTGATCAGACTGCTTTCATTGCATCCCAGCCTTGAAATTCATCTCCCAGTTCTGACAACCTTTTTAATAGTGCAGACCCTAACATAGCTATGCACTGTGCCCATCATCCATGATCTCATAACAAAAGAAACCATAGAATAGTATTTCTAATGCCACTATCCTTTTCACAAAGACATTCAGGCAACTTGGCTACCCTCTGCCAAGTTTGGCTACCCTCTGCCAAGTTTTGCTTCAACCATATCATTCAATCTTCCACCTGAAAATTACATTCAATGGTAATTTCATTCTATTCCTAGTATTTTCTTGAAGCCACTTGAATTGCCCCAGAGTTGAAGTCTGTGCTCACATGGCCAAGCTGTGAGACACATAGGCTGACTTCTGGGAGTTCATTATAAGGCCATGAAAAGTGTTGTGCTCCAGAGACACCTGTCGAGACAAAGGTGACTGTATTTGGCTTTTATCTAAGATGTTTAGTCTTCCTAGAGTGATGAGTACCATAACCACAGATGTCAAGTGGGAACTCAGGGCAGCCTGACAATCCTATCATATTCCCCTAGTCACTCTCCCAATCCTCAAGTCAACTATTTCACATCTCCCTCCTTGAATCTCTGAAGCCCCTCTCCCATTCTCACTCTGAGCTAACTTCCTTGCTCCTTATTTCACTAAGAAAATTAGAAGGAATCAGAGACTTTCCATCATCCCATTTAACATTCCACTCCATTCCCTCTGGTTCAATGAATAAACTGATTCCTTTTGTGTACTGGAGCCCATCCCTTCTCATCTACTCAAAGATTTTGCTCCTAAAACTATCATCTTCTCCCTCAGGATTCTCCTTCTTTCCAGATCATTTCCATCAGTATACAAATATGCTATAATCTCTTTCATCTGGCAAGGGAAGGGCAAGGGAAGAAACCTCCCTTGACCACGTGGTCCCCTCAAGTTATTGCCCTCATTTCTTTCTCCACCCTCCTCTCCCCACTACCATCCTGATTATATCAAAATTCCTGGAAAGAGAAGTTTATACTCACGGTCTAGGAAAAAAAAAAAAAAAACCATGCCAATTGCCCCTGCTTTAAATTCATGATCACCAAACTCAAGCGGGTCTTGTTGTCCGCTTGAGTTTAGTGATTATCGCTGCCCAGAAGTTCAAACTACATTTCCTGGTTCCATTCACTCTCCTAGTCTCCTGGAGGCCTTTTCCTACCTTCTCCTGTTTCTTCAAATGTCCAACACCTCCTCCCCCATCCTCATTCTCACATAATGAGTTGCCTTCTATTTCACAGAGAAAACAGAAGCAATTGGTAGATAATTTCCATAAGCTATCACAAACCACATCTATCCATCTACCTGCATCTGTGCCCATATATCTCCTATTATCATGAATGAATGGCCCACGCACCTATTAAGACAAACCCCCTCCATTTTTGACCAGATCCCATTTCTTTTTGCCTTCTCCAAAACACCACTCCAATAATTCTTCTCACTCTTGCATTAATTTGTCCATCTATAATTTCCTCTTCTGGCTGAGCCCAGTGGCTCACACCTGTAATCCCAGCACTTTGGGAGGCCAAGGCGGGTGGATCACTTGAGGCCAGGAGTTCAAGACCAACCTGACCAACATGGTGAAACCCCATCTCTACTAAAAATACAAAAATTAGCTGGGCGTGGTGGTGCACGCCTGTAGTCCTAGCTACTTGGGAGGCTGAGGCAGGAGAATCGCTTGAACCTGGGAGGCAGAGGCTGCAGTGGGCTGAGATCATGCCACTGCACTCCAGCCTGGGCGACAGAGTGAGACTCAGTCTCAAAAAAAAAAAAATCTTCTTCCATCTTAAAACCCCTCATTTCCTATTTCCCTATTCCCCGTAGACGTAAGAGTTGTCTGTTTTGGCTGGGCGCGGTGGCTCATGCCTGTAATCCCAGCACTTTGGGTGGCTGAGGCAGGTGGATCACTTGAGGTCAGAAGTTCAAGATCAACCTGACCAAAATGGGGAAACTCTGTCTGTACTAAAAATAAAAAATTAGCCGGGCATGGTGGCATATGCCTGTAATCCCAGCTACTCAGGAGGCTGAGGCAGGAGGCAGGAGAATTGCTTGAACCCAGGAGGCAGAGCTTTCGGTGAGCCAAGATCATGCCATTGCACTCCAGCCTGGGCAACAAGAGTGAAACTCGGTGTCAAAAAAAAAAAAAGAGTTGTTTTTTCTGTCTCTGGTTCTTCTTCTTCTTCTTTTTTTTTTTTTCCAGATGGAGTCTTGCCCTGTTGCCCAGGCTGGAGTGCAGTGGCGCAACCTCGGCTCACTGCAAGCTCTGCCTCCCGGGTTCATGCTATTCTCCTGCCTTAGCCTCCTGAGTAGCTGGGACTACAGGCACCCGCCACCATGCCCAGCTAAGTTTTTGTATTTTTAGTAGAGATGGGGTTTCACCGTGTTAGCCAGGATGGTCTCGATCTCCTGATCTCGTGATCCGCCCGCCTCGGCCTCCCAAAGTGCTGGGATTACAGGCGTGAGCCACCACGCCCAGCCTATCTCTGGATCTGCCATTCTCTCTTGAGCCCACACCAACCCAGGCACTTGCCATCACCACACCATTAAAACTGCTTCAGGCTGGGTGCAGTGGCCCAGGCCTGTAATCCCAGTACTTTGGGAGGCCGAGGCAGGAAAATCGCTTGAGTTTAGGAGTTTTAGATCAGCCTGGGCAACAGAGTGAGACCTCATCTCTACTAAAAATCAAAAAAATTGGCTGGGCATAGTGGCACGCACCTTTAGTCCCAGCCATCAGGGAGGCTGAGGAGAGAGGATTACTTGAACCCAGGAGATTGAGGATGCATTGAGCTATAATCACACCACTGCACTCCAATCTGAGCAACAGAATGAGACTCTCTCTCTCTAAAAAACAAAACAAAACAAAACCCTGCTGTATCCATTTACCAACGACTCACATATTGCTAAATTAAACGGTAAACTCTTAGTTCTCATTTTATTTAACATATGGGCAGAAAAGTACAACAGAGCTCAGATGGTTCTGAATCCTGGTACTGCTGAGGTTGCTTGAAATATGTGGCTAGCTGGGAAGGGTTTGACCTTATGGTCCACCACGGGGAACATGCCTCCTACTTTTCTATTACCTCAGAACTGGTTTGGGAAATTCACAACGTGGGGCAGGGAGATTATGGGTAAAATACAGCATTCTCTTCGTCTCCTAGCAAGCCCACATCTACCTTGCTTACCCTGGTCTTTCATCCCAAATTCTATGTCCATTAATTCAGGGAACCCACAGTTCCTGAACCTCCAGTCACCCTTTTCCACAAGCTAAACAATCTTGAAAGACTTTCATTTGTCTCCAGAATGGTTCCCTGGTCCCAGTTTCTTCCTGGTTGATTTCACCTTGTTAATACATTCACTCAAACTGCTTGACACCTTTCTGTCCATCTGGTTTTAGCACTTCAACCATTCTGTGGTTCAAATCAGCCACATTCCTTGCCTGGTCCCTTAGCTAGGCCTTTAACAGCAACTATAAAAATGAACCTATTAATAGTCACACTTTTCATTCTTAACACTGTTACTATCATGATATTTTTAAGTCATTCACAATTTTTCCTTGAAGAACGATAGGTTTTTTTTTCCTCCTAGTGGGTGTGAGTGTATTAACATTCAACTCAAAAGGGCCCACTCAAGCTTTCCTTATTAGAGTCATAATGAAAACTCACAGAGGTGAGTCAACACGTGTAATCAAACATTCTGCCAGTCCCTGCCTCCTTCCTACCTCTTCCTCCTGATAAAGAATCAAAATAGAAAAATCGAAGAGGCAAATGGGTGTGGGGAACATACTTTGGTCTATCCTTGACTTCAGAAACTCAGTTTAAGCCAGGTGCAGTGGCTCATACCTGTAATCCCAGCGCTTTGGGAGGCTTAGGCAAAAGGATCACTTGAGCCCAGGGGTCTGAGACCAGCCTGGGCAATACAGTGGGACCCTGTCTCTACAAAAAATTAGTCAGGTGTATTGGCGCATGCCTGTAGTCCCAGGTACTTGGGAGGCTGAGGTGGGAGGATCACTTGAGCCCAGGAGGTTGAGACTGCAGTGAGCCATGATTGCACCAGTGCATTCCAGCCTAGTGACAGAGTGAGACTGACTCAAAAACAAAAAGAAACTCAGTTTATCAAGTATTCAAAGATGTTCAAATTCAGGAGGCTAACTCACACTAAGCAAATTCATAGTGCCTCAGTTTCCTCACCTATAAATGGAGACAATAATGTCTGCCTTATTGTAGAGACTTATTGTAGAGACTGCACAGTAAGTAGAGACTTATTGTGGAGAGGCCAGGTGCGGTGGCTCACACCTGTAATCCTAGCACCTTGGGAGGCCGAGACAGGCAGATCACCTGCGGTCAGGAGTTCAAGACCAGCCTGGCCAACATGGTGAAACTTCATCCCTACTAAAAATACAAAAATTAGCCACATGTGTTAGCGGGTGCCTGTAATCCCAGCTACTTGGGAGGCCGAGGCATGAGAATCTCTCGAACCTGGGAGGCGGAGGTTGCAGTGAGCTCAGATCATGCCACTGTGCTCCAGCCTGGGCAACAGAGCGAGACTCTGCCTCAAAACAACCAAACAAACAAACAAAAAAAGATGTATTGTGGACATTAAATAAAATAATGTATGTAACGTACCTAAGACCTAGCACATAAAACTTTACAACAGATGATGGAGGAAAAGTTATAAATCATATGTAAGTTCACTATTTACATATAGAACATATACCTTTCCTGTGGCTAGAATACCTTTGTCCACTACTCAAGACATACTTGCCAGGATAGGATACCTGGAAAACAATATTTTTAACCATAAGATTCCTTGAGGTACAAAAAACGCTGGCTGGCTTCAAAGGATATTTCATCTAGGCCCTGAAAGAGGCTGGTCAACTCACTGCCCACAGAAGAGCACCCCGACCAGTGACCAGAACTCTCATGTCTACCAGTTGGGAGATTCCTGTCCCTCCCAGGCTCACCCTTCCTCTTTCTAATACTGGTTGCTCCTGCAGATTCAGCCCAGCTTCCAGGGTTCATTTACCTTCTACTCTGGAGTCTTGAGTGCCCAAGCTTTCCCTTCTGTCCTGCCCAGGGAAGCACAATCCTGTATCAGTCCTTTCCTTTGCTGAATCTCTCTCAACACCAGCTTTGAACTCTGCTCTCCTATTTATTCTTTTTTTTTTTTTTTTTTTGACAGAGTTTTGCTCTTGTTGCCCAGGCTGGAGTACAGTGGGGCGATCTCGGCTCACTGCAACCTCCGCATCCCGGGTTCAAGCGATTCTCCTGCCTCAGCCTCCTGACTAGCTGGGATTACAGGCACATGTGACCACACCCAGCTAATTTTTTGTATTTTAGTAGAGACGGGATTTCATCGTGTTGGCCAGGCTGGTCTCGAACTATCGACCTCAGGTGATCCACCCACCTTGGCCTCCCAAAGTGCAGGGATTACAGGCGTGAGCCACTGTGCCCGGCCATCCTATTTATTCTTAGCTTCATACCTGACACTCCTCTTGGTCCAGGAGGGCCCTGTTCTTTATTCTAGACAAATTCCCTCTAATCTGGCCCTTCTTTGAGAAAACTCCTTGCCTTGTTGTATGAAAATCTTGTGTCAGCCTAGCTCTCACCATAACACAAGTCCAGGCACCCAGAACACTGTTCATTGACCGGAGTCACAGAGAAAATCTCTGCGAGATTTGGGTGGTAGGGAAAGATTATGCCTGTTCTTGTCTTGAGACAATTGAGACAAATGACCTCTCCTTGCCAGACTCTCCAGTGACTACCCTCTAGCCACAGACATGCTGACCTTCAAGCTGTGCACATCCAAAGGGCCTCACTCCAGCTTATCCCACTGCTGCCCTTATCATTTCCCTTCCCTGAGGAATTCACTAATGAGTCCTCAGAGTTGCTCTCATTTCCAATTCCAAATGAATTTCTTTAAAGAAAGGCTCAACCTTGAGTTTCTGGTAAAAGCTGAACTCGTCTTACTTACGTTCTCATTTCCTGGATCCTGTTAGAGGACACAAAAGGTAGTCTTCCCAAGCCTGGCTGGAATGTCTTCTGCTCAATCTCCTAGTCTCCTTGCCTCTCTGAGCTGCCTCTTTGGTGAACTACCTGTTAGGAGACAGCTGGAGATCCCATTCTTAGACTCCAGCAGAGGGCACTGTTGTTCTGGCTTTTCTTTACTTTTTTTTTTTTTTTTTTTTTTTTTTTTCTTTTTTTGGAGACAGTCTCACTCTGTCGCCCAGGCTGGAGTGCAGTGGTGCAATCTCGGCTCACTGCAACCTCTGCCCCCCCGGTTTCAAGTGATTCTCCTGCCTCAGCCTCCGGAGTAGCTGGGACTATAGGTGTGTGCCACAATGCCCGGCTAATTTTTGTATTTTTAGTAGAGACAGGGTTTTGCCATGTTGGCCAGGCTGGTCTGGAACTCCTGACCTCAAGTGATCCACCCGCCTCAGCCTCCCAAAGTGCTGGGATTACAGGCATGAGCCACTGTCTCCGGCTTTTCAAACAGGAGCATAAGTGGCACAATTCAACCAAAAATGAATTGGCCAGAGCCACTGAGCCCCTCTGCCTTTCCAAACGGATAAACCTTCTGAAGTTAGAGAAATGTACCTTGGGGCAGAGTGTGATGGCTCATGCCTGTAATCCAACCACTGTGTGAGGCCGAGGCAGGAAGATTATTTGAGCCCAGGAGTTCTAGACTAGCTTGGGCAACATAGCAAGACCCTTTCTCTACAAAAAAAATTTTTTTAAGTAGCCAGGCATGGTGGCACATGCCTGTAGTCTCAACTACTCAGGAGGCTGAGGCAGGAGGATCACTTGAGCCCAGGAGTGAGATGAGGTCTCACTCTCTTGCCCAGGCTGGTCTAAAACTCCTAAACTCAAGTGATTCTCCTGCCTCGGCCTCCCAAAGTACTGGGATTACAGGCCTGGGCCACTGCACCCAGCCTGAGGCATTTTTTTTTTAGACGGAGTCTCGCTCTGTCACCCAGGCTGGAGTGCAGTGGTGTGATCTCGGCTCACTGCAAGCTCCACCTCCCGGGTTCACACCATTCTCCTGCCTCAGCCTCTCGAGTAGCTGGGACTACAGGTGCCCGCCACCATGCCCGGCTAATTTTTTGTATTTTTAGTAGAGACGGAGTTTCACTGTGTTAGCCAGGATGGTCTCGATCTCCTGACCTCGTGATCCACCCGACTAGGCCTCCCAAAGTGCTGGAATTACAGGCGTGAGCCACCGCGCCTGGCCTGTTTTTCGTTTTTTGAGGCAGGGTCTTGCTCTGTCACCCAGGCTGGAGTGCAGTGGCACAATCACAGCCCACTGCAGCTTCAACCTCCTGAACTTCAGCGATCTTCCCACTTCAGCCTCCCGAGTAGCTGGGACCACAGGCTCGTGCCACCATACCTCAGCCTCCCAAAGTGCTGGGATTATAGGCATTAGCCACCATGCCTGGCTGCAAATACCCTAATCTAGAAGGTAGATTTCTGGGAGGCACAAAGGTAGACTCTTTCTAAAAATTCTTCAACCTGAAAA
Source organism: Pan paniscus (assembly GCF_029289425.2). Classification (NCBI taxonomy): domain Eukaryota; kingdom Metazoa; phylum Chordata; class Mammalia; order Primates; family Hominidae; genus Pan; species Pan paniscus. Next base: position 45,426,490 of record NC_073259.2, on the reverse strand, counting down.
CATTGTGGCCAATCAGCCCCAGTTGCAACAAACAGAGGCAATGGGCAAAGTAGTGAATAACTAAGATTGTGTGACCACCCCCGAGTCACAGGGAAACTTGTAATACTGAGAAATCTGCACCATTAATTTGGAGGGATGGAACATCCACTCAAGTACTTTTATATGACCCTACATGTCCTTCATAGTCTATTCAAAGCATTAAAGGTGGTTTTATGGCAACCCCCAATTTGTGGCCCAGTTCTAGAAGCTATTTAGGGTATTTCATATCTACTTATCAACAAAGACCATGCAGAGCATGGCATTAACTGGGTGGATGAAGGACCTCTGTTGTGTCACCTACCGACAGAATAATTGATTCATCTACCTTACCACAGTGGAGTTTGGTTATAAAGAGCTCATTGCGTCCCTCTACCCAGAACATGCCCTTTCCCAGTAGCTGTGGCATGATTCTTTCCAAGCCCTGCCCCCTTCACCCCAGGTACCTTCCAAACCTTGGCAGCTTGGGGAAGTTATGGGTTATCAAGAATATCTCCCAGCTTGCCAAAAATGGATGCAAGGTATATGCCAATTGGTGCTTGATTCCATAGGAAGGCATCCAGGTGAGTGATACTGTCCAGCACACCTCCAAGCACACACTGACCATTCATATGGGAAGCCGGGTCCATGCTACTTGGACATGCTGAGATAATAGAGAACATCATCTGCCTATACCCTTGACAATCAGCCTGAGGCCTCGGGAACAGACAGATTTCCTAACTGTCACTTGAGCTCAGACCAATAATTATTCTCAGTCTAGACTGGCCACTAGGAATATGCTTGTTCTTTCTCCTCAGTTTCTTTCTTTCTTTTTTTTTTTTTTTTTTTTGAGACAGAGTCTTGCTCTGTTGCCCAGGCTGGAGTACAGTGGTGTGATCTCAGCTCACTGCAAGCTCGGCCTCCTGGGTTCACGCCATTCTCCTGCCTCAGCCTCCCAAGCAGCTGAGACTACAGGCCCCTGCCACCACACCTGGCTAATTTTTTTTTTGTATTTTTAGTAGAGACGGGGTTTCACTGTGTTAGCCAGGATGGTCTCCATCTCCTGACCTCGTGATCCGCCTGCCTCGGCCTCCCAAAGTGCTGGGATTACAGGCATGAGCCACCGTGCCCGGCCTCCTCAGTCTATTTCTATTTGTCCAAGGACATCCTACCACCCCTACCTTGCCCAAATTCAAATACCAGCTCAATAATATTGCTTCCAGGAAATGGCCTCGTTGCTATAACCTGTGATGAAGTACAAATCAGCCCCGTGGTTCAGTCCAGGCTTCCAGAACTTTATATGCTAACCAAGGCTTCAGTACTGTTGCTTCTCCAAGTCCTCAACTGTACAGGGAGGGGATTCAAACTGTGCCCCACTCTGGTGGTACCATTATTTCAGATAGAAAATGTTAAAAGAGATTTAATTGGAAGGCAAACGAGAGAGATGAGGGACAGAGATGATGAATGAGTGAGGCCAAGCCAGGAAGAAAAGAAAAAAGCAGGAGCTGGGGAAGAACTCCAGAATAGAAGTGGCATCTCCACACTCCACCAGAGATTAGTCAGCAATCCTCGGCAATTTCCAAAGAGAATGGTAAACTAATCCAGTTCCTGACAAGCATCCATAATCATGAAAAATAAAAATTTGAGGAATGGGATGACTTCTGCTCCAGGAATACAGAATCGAGGCACTGAAAACGTCAGATGCAGAGGTGGATTTTTTTTTCTTTTCTTTTCTTTTTTTTGAGACAGAGTTTCACTCTTATCTCCCAGGCTGGAGTGTAGTGGTGTCATCTTGGCTCACTGGAACCTCCACCTCCGGGATTCAAGCGATTCTCTTCCCTCAGCCACCCTGGTAGCTGGGATTACAGGCGTGCACACTACTCCCGGCTAATTTTTGTATTTTTTATAGAGATGGGGTTTCCCCATGTTGGCCAGGCTGGTCTCAAACTTCTGACCTCAGGTGATCCATCCTCCTCGGCCTCCCAAAGTGCTGGAATTACAGGCATGAGCCACGGTGCCCAGCCAAGAGCTGGATTTTACTCTGCATTTGAGACTGGCTGGAGGAGATAGGGAAAGGGGCCTAGCGCCTTTTTGGCTTGTGTGACAGAATGGATGGAACAGCCAAGAGACAGAAATCTTGAAGCCACCCTAAACAGCTTTCCTTTTCTCACTCCCTCACCAAGTCTTGCTCTTCTGAAAGACTTAAAAAAAAAATTAAATTTTTTTCAAACTCATCCTCCCTTGCTCAGGAGTCTGAGATGCAAGCCAAATCTAGCCTATTTAAGCAGTATATGAATGTATTAAAAAAAATATTGGCTGGGCGCAGTGCCTCACCCCTGTAATCCTAGCCCTTTGGGAGGCGGAGGCAGGTGGATCATGAGGTCAGGAGTTCGAGACCAGCCTGGCCAATATGGTGAAATCCTGTCTCTACTAAAAATACAAAAATGAGCCAGGCGTGGTGGTGAGCGCCTGTAGTCCCAGCTACTTGGGAGGCTAAGGCAGAAGAATTGCTTGAACCCAGGAGGCAGAGGTTGCAGTGAGCCAAGATCACACCACTGCACTGCAGCCTGGGTGACAGAGTGAGACTCTATCTCAAAAATAAAAATAAAAATAAAATAAAATAAAATAAAAATAAATATATATATGTATATATATGGGACCAGGTGCAGTGGCTCACGCCTGTAATCCCAGCACTTTGGGAGGCCGAGGCAGGAGGATCACATGAGGCCAGGAATTCAAGACCAGCCTGGCCAACATGGTGAAACCCCATCTCTACTAAAAATATGAAAATTAGCTGGGCATGGTGGCACACGCTGGTAATCCCAGCTACTTGGCAGGCTGATGCAGGAGAATCGCTTGAACCCGGCAGATAGATGTTGCAGTGAGCCAAGATCATGCCACTGCACTCCAGCCTGGGTGACAGAGCAAGACTCCATCTTAAAAAAAGAAAAACTATATATATGTGGGGCTGGATGCAGTGGCTCATACCTGTAGTCCCAGCACTTCGGGACACTGAGGAGGGAAGATCGCTTGAGCCCATAAGTTCAAGGCTTCAGTGAGCTACGATTGCACCACTGTACTCCAGCCTGGGTGGCAGAGGGAGACCGTCTTAAAATACATAAATAAATAAAAAGAGGAAAGAAAATAAGAAAATATTGGGAAGCACGTAAAAGCTGCAGTAGGAATGGAAAACTACACATGGTGGATAGTAACCAGAAGCAATGCTCAGAATCATGCCATAGACCTGGTCTGGCACAGACACTACTACATTCAATGCTGTGGTGGACACTACTGGCACCAAGGATGCTGGGCCCTGAATACTGCTGCTGGAAACAGGATGCAGCTTCACTGCTGTCACCTCCTGTCACTAGCGGATAACTTTATATGGCCACTGCTTCCTTGCAACCTTCTTTGATTCAAAATCTGAAACGGATGTGTTTGATTGGCCTAGCCAAAATTCTTTGTCCATATCCTTGCTGAAAGAGAGGTTGGATAAGGAAGAACTAGTCTATTCAGCCTCTATTGTGAGATACAGGTTTTGCTTCATAGGGAGTGATTCCCAAACATAATGAATGCTAGGTAGCCACTATAATACACCACCTTACCAGCCCCATCTCCTGTCCTTCTCCTCTTCACCCAGCACTCGAGGCTCCAAATCAAATAGCTCTCTGATGCCTTTCTAATGCTTCTAAACACTTGTCATTCTGCTGTCTGAAATGCTCTTCCTGATTCTACTGTAACCTACCTCCTTCTTTTCCTCCAAGACTTAGCTCAAACATGACTTCCACTATTAGACCATTTGAAGTTCTGCAAATATGCCAATCCCAGGAAAGGAATGTCTACCCAGATAAGGACCTTTTTCACTTGGACTAACCCTAAGTATGTGTCCAATATCCTGATTCCAGAAGTTGGCCTCTTAAAATCCAGGAGTCAGGGAGAAGCAAGAGAGTGGTAAGGGAGGTCTTGTGATCACTGTGTTCTCTCTCCCTCCCCTCTGTCACAGCCATGGTGATTGGATTCCTGAGGTCCTGAAAATTGGATGTGAGTGGCTAGGAGAGATCCCTGCCATGCATCTGGTTAGCATGGAGACCAGGGAATCAGAGAATCAAATAGTCATTTGCCAAGTACTCAGAACGAGTCTACTCTAATTTCAGACCAGAAGGAACCAGAGCCTACTAGGCTTCCCCCCATTATCTCAAAAGATGGGAATTATTCCGTGCACCAGAATAGCCACACAAGATACCACGAAGCTGTCCGGAAGGTGTTGTTGAAGACGTGTAAGTACCTTGGGGTGGGCATCATGCTAGGAGAAAAAAAGATATGTCTGAGTTCCTAAAGAATGGCTGGGATGAGGCCGGCTTGGTGGCTCATGTCTGTAATCCTAGCACTTTGGGAGGCCGAGGCAGGCGGATCACAAGGTCAGGAGTTCAAGACCAGCCTGGCCAACATAGTGAAACTCCATCTCTACTAAAAATACAAAAATTAGCCGGGCATGGTGGTGCATGCCTGTAGTCTCAGCTACTCAGGAGGCCTTGAAGCCGGGAGTTGGAGGTTGCGTGAGCCAAGATCGTGCCACTGCACTCCAGCTTGGCCAATAGAGTGACACTTTGTCTCAAAAAAAAAAAAAAAAAGAATGGCTGGGATGTGGTTGGGTATGGTTATCTGGCAGGAAAAAAAAAAGAGCGAAGAGACTGAGAGGAAGAGGGAGAAAGTAGACTTGGTGGGGTAAGCACGATATGATAAAATGAAAAAAAAATTTTTTTTGAGATGAGTCTTGCTCTGTCACCCAGCCTGGAGTGCAATGGCGCCATCTCAGCTCACTGCAACCTCTGCCTCCCAGGTTCAAGTGATTCTCTTGCCTCAGCCTCCTGAGTAGCTGAGATTACAGGTGTCTGCCACCATACCTGGCTAATTTTTGTATTTTTAGTAGAGGTTGGTTTGTCCAGGTTGGTCTCAAACTCCTGACCTCAGGTGATCCACCCACTTGGGCCTCCCAAAGTGCTGGGATTACAGGCGTAAGCCACCATGCCCATCAATGAAATGAAATTTGAATTAGACTTCGAAGCAGAAGATCCATGTTTGAGTCCTAGTTCTGCCTCTTTTTTGATGTTTCACCTTTTCTTTTCTTTTCTTGGAAACAGGATCTCATTCTGTCACCCAGGCTGGAGTGCAGTGCTGCAATCATAGCTCACTGCAGCCTCGAACTCCTGGGCTCAAGTGATCTTCTTGCCTCAGTCTCCTGAGTAGCTGGGACTACAGGCATGCACCACCAAGCCTGGCTAACTTTTTAAAAACATTTTTGTAGAGAGGGAGTCATGCTATGTTGTCCAGGCTGGTGTCAAACTCCCAGGCTCAAGTGATCCTCCCACCTTGGCCTCCCACAGTGCTGGGATTACAGGTGTGAGCCACCACACCCAGCCCATTTACCTTTTATCAACCTACTCCCTCATTGGTTTTGCTGTTGTTGTTGTTTGTTATTGTTGTTTTGAGGCAGATTCTCACTCTATCGCCCAGGCTGTAGTGCAGTGCTACGATCTTGGCTCACTGCAACCTCTGCCTCCCTTGTTCAAGTGATTCTTGTGCCTCAGCCTCCTGAGTAGGTGGGACTACAGGAGTGCACCACCACCCCTGGCTAATTTTTGTATTTTTAGTAGAGACAGGGTTTCACCATGTTGGCCAGGCTGGTCTCGAACTCCTGATCTCAGGTGATCCATCTCCCTCGGCCTCCCAAAGTGCTGGGATTACAGGCGTGAGCCGCCACTTAGGGCCCTTCATTGGTTTAAAGGCAGGATGTTGGGGAGAGAAAATGCCTGAGCTATTGTTTTACTAATCTTTCAAAATTATTGGGAGAAAAAAGTATATTGTATATTATCATGCATTATCCCTTTGAGGAATAGTAAGCACAAGCTTTGGCATTTTATTGAACTGGGTTTAAACTGCAAACGAATTCTGTGACTTTAGGCAAGTTCCTTTAACCACAACCTCTCTGAACCATCTGGAAATGGGAATAATACTTTTTAGCACTATTGTCAAGAGAGAACATGTACATTTTAAAAAGCATGTAGCCAGCCTGGGCAACATGGTGAAATCCCATCTATAAAACATACAGCTGGGCACAGTGGCTCATGCCTGTAATCCCAGCACTCTAGGAAGACGAGGCGGGCGGATCACTTGAGGTCAGGAGTTCGAGACCAGCCTGTCCAACATGGCAAAACCCCATCTCAACTAAAAATACAAAAAAATGTTAGCCGGGCATAGTGGCAGGTGCCTGTAATCCCAGATACTTGATAGGCTGAGGCAGGAGAATCACTTGAACCCAGGAGGCAGAGGTTGCAGTGAGCTGAGATGGCACCATTGCACTCCAGCCTGGGGGACACAGCGAGACTCCAAAAAAAAAATTCGCAGGGCATGGTGGTGCTCGCCTGCAGTCCCAGCTATTCAGGAGGCTCAGGTGGGAGAATCACTTAAGCCTGGCAGGTCAAGGCTGCCATGAGCTGTGATAGTGCTACTGCACTCCAGCCTGGGCAACAGAGCAAGACCCTGTCTTTAAAAAAAAAAAAAAAAGCATGTAGGACATCAAAGCATGATGTAAGCTGATAAAAAATACAAATAAAAATAAACATCACATAGTGTATGATGCCATTTATATAACATTCTTTTTTTTTTTTTTTTTTTTTTTTTAGATAGGGTCTCACTCTGTTGCCCAGGCTGAGTACAATGGTGCAATTATAGCTCACTACAGTCTCAAATTCCTGGGCTCAAGTGATCTTTCCACCTCAGCCTCCTGAGTAGCTGAGACTACAGGCATGTGCCACTATGCCCAGCTTTTTTTTTTTTTTTTTTTTTTATAGAGACAAGGTCTGGCTATCTCCCACACAGAGCTCCTCCTGCCTCAGCCCCACAAAGTGCTGGAATTACAGGTGTGAGCCACCATGCCAGGCCTTATAATACTCTTATATGACATTCTTATATAACACTCTTATAACATTCTTTTTTTTTTTTTTTTTTTTTTTGAGACAGAGTCTTACTTTGTCGCCCAGGCTGGAGTGCAGTGGCGCGATCTCAGCTCACTGCAAGCTCTGCCTCCCGGGTTCATGCCATTCTCCTGCCTCAGCCTCCCGAGTAGCTGGGACTACAGGCACCCACCACCATGCCTGGCTAATTTTTTGTGTTTTTAGCAGAGACAGGGTTTCACCGTGTTAGCCAGAATGGTCTCGATCTCCTGACCTCGTGATCTGCCCACCTCGGCCTCCCAAAGTGCTGGGATTACAGGCGTGAGCCACCCCGCCCAGCTTTTTTTTTTTTTTTTGAGACGGAATCTTGCTCTGTCGCCCAGGCTGGAGTGCAATGGTGCGATCTCGGCTCACTGCAACCTCTGCCTCCCAGGTTCAAGCAATTCTCCTGTCTCAGCCTCCTAAGTAGCTGGGATTACAGGCACCCGCCACCATGCCTGGCTAATTTTTGTATTTTTAGTAGAGACGAGGTTTCACCATATTGGTCAGGCTGGTCTTGAACTCCTGACCTCAGGTGATCCACCTGCCTCGGCCTCCCAAAGTGCTGGAATTACAGGCGTGAGCCACTGCATCCGGCTCTTATAACATTCTTAAAATGACAAGATTACAGAAATGAAGAACAGATCACTGATTTCCAAAGCGGGGCAGTGGGGGAGGGTGGCTATAAAATGCCAGCTCCAGGATGGGTGGTGATGGAACTGTTCTGTATCAATATATTCAATATATTAATATCATGTTGTGGTAGTGTACCATAGTTTTGTAAGCTGTAACCATTGTGGGGAAGAGTAAAGGGTACACATGATTTCCCTGTTTTTGTTTTTGTTTTTAATAGAGACAGGGTCTTGCTATGTTGCCCAGGCTGGTCTTGAACTCCTGGGCTCAAGTGATCCTCCCAAAGTGCTGGGATTACAGGCATGAGCCACTGCACCTGGTTTCCCCGTATTATTCATTACAACTGTATGTGAACCTATAATTATAACAAAATTAAAGTTTAAAACCTAAAATACTTTCAGAAATCAAAACAGGCACATGTGGAAAGAGGGGTAGTAAGTTATTTCTAATAGCAAAACTTTAATATTTTTCCATTTTTATCTATTCGAGACAGAATCTTGCTCTGTTGCCCAGGCTGGAGTGCAGTGGCACAATCATGGCTCACTGCAGCCTCAACAACCTCCCAGGCTCAAACGATCCTTCCCACCTCAGCTTCCTGAGCAGCTGGTACTACAGGCATGCACCATCACACTGGGCTAATTTTTGTATTTTTTGTAGAAATGGGGTTTCAACATGTTGCCTGGGCTGGTTCTGGAAGTCCTGGGCTGGTTCTGGAAGTCCTGGGCTGGAGTGATCCATCTGCCTCTTAAAGTGCTGGGATTACAGGTGTGAGCCACTGCACCCAGCCTCTAATAGCAAAACTTTTTAATAGCTTATTATTAATTAATAGAAAAATAAGCCAAAAATGTAACATCTACTCAATGAATTATTATGGATTTTTAAAAAATTATTATAAACACTATATAGCAATCCAGAATATTAGGCTATAATTCTAAGTTTTAAAAATATACAAATTTTATACTGGTAGAATTAGACTTATCCAAATAAATAGTAAAAGTACTTTTTTTTTTTTTTTTGAGACAGTCTCGCTCTGTCGCCCTGGCTGGAGTGCAGTGGCACGATCTCAGCTCACTGCAACCTCCATCTCTCGGGTTCAAGCAATTCTCCTGCCTCATCCTCCTGAGTAGCTGCGATTACAGGCACCCCCCAAGATGCCCTGCTAATTTTTGTATTTTTAGTAGAGACAGGTTTCACCATGTTGGCCAGGCTGGTCTCGAACTTCTGACCTCAAGTAATCCACCTGCCTCGGCCTCTAAAAGTGCCGGGATTACAGGCATGAGCCACCTCACTCGGCCAAAAGTACTTTTTTTTTTTTTGAGATGGAGTTTCCCTCTTATTGCCCCAGCTGGAGTGCAGTGGCACAATCTCGGCTCACCGCAACCTCTGCCTCCTGGGTTCAAGTGATTCTCCTGCCTCAGCCTCCTGAGTAGCTGGGATTACAGGCATGCACCACCATGCCCGGCTAATTTTTGTTTTTTTTTTTTTTAGTAGAGACGGGGTTTCTCCATGTTGGTCAGGCTGGTCTCGAACTCCCGACCTCAGGTGATCTGCCTGCCTCGGCCTCCCAAAGTGCTGGAATTACAGGCGTGAGCCACCGTGCCCAGCCCAAAAGTACTTTTTCAAACAGCATCAAAGTCTGATATTATTACAAAAATTTAAGAATATTTAATACCACATTTAGAACATAATAGGCACTAGATAAATTACATCTATTAATAGCATCTAAATGTGAGGTGGTATTAGTTAGGTTTCAGAGAATTACTTGGAGTGAGCAAAGGAAGCCATTTTTTCCAAGAGGAGGGAAGAGAATGAGGATGATTAAGCCAAGAAGAAAGAAAAATAATAGATCAGTGGACCCCATCTTACACATTTCCCAAGTGGGTTGACCACTTGTTTTTCTACCATCTTAGCACTTGGGGAAAGCTCTCTTGGAGATGGGCTTACTAGCAGCAGGAAGAACCAAGACTGATTCATTTGACCATGAAGGGTGTGAGATGCTAGAATCCGGAAGTGAAGCAGGGTGTGGTGACCACACTCCCAGGACCTCTCAGCACCTGGTCCGGCCGAGCAGTTGCTGGGCTGGGCTGGGCTATTGCTGCCCTGAGGCAGAACAGTGAGCAGAGAACTTGAAGGAATTAGATAACCTGCCCTTCCCCCCACCCATTCAGTTCCCAATCAGGTCTTCAGAATCCCCTTGACTGATGCTCAGAACTTCAGCTTCTGGTGGTCCCATGATCCAGGAGTGCGTCCAGAGGAAACCATGCCATGGATCCGGAGCCCACGCCATTGTCTCATAAAAAGCGCGATGACCAGGTTAGGCTGGGAGGGGTAAGGGTGGGGAGGTCAAGGGAAGTACTCCTTCCCTTCACTTTAATTCTTAGAGATTATTTCATCTCCGGTCAGTTAGGGAATTAGGAGAGATTTGAGTCTTACCAGAGAAAACTGGCCCCAGAATTTGGGCCGTGATGGCATTCAAAGGAGTTAGAGATTTGTCTGTGTCTTTGTGTTCCTCTTTGTGGGTGTGACTTCTGAGCTAGTGCAAAACAAGTGTCCATAGTAATCCTGTGGCAGCCCAATGCTGCCTTCATCGCTACCTCTCCACCCCTCAAATCACCATCCATTGGCAGTAGCCTCTGCCACCCAGGTTCAAGCAATTCTCCTGCATTAGCTCCTGAGTAGCTGGGATTACAGGCACCCGCCACCGCGACCGGCTAATTTTTGTATTTTTAGTAGAGACGAGGTTTCACCATCTTGGCCAGGCTGGTCTTGAACTCCTAACCTTGTGATCCACCCGCCAGGGCCTCCCAAAGTGCTGGGATTACAGGCGTGAGCCACCGTGCCCAGCCTCTTGGGAGCTATTTTTAAGGATCTCCTGCTCTCCAGACTGGCCTGGCTGAATCTCTCTCTGAATCTCTTCTTTCCAGGTTTATGGATCACTCTATTCTCAGTGACAGGACCTTCAGTCTGTATTAAGAAGATATGGCTGCAGAAAGACAAGATGAATTGTGGCAAGAGTGCAGAGGGGGAAAGAAGGAGGTTTCCCAGTTCCGATGGCTGACTAATGGGAGGAGGAGATGGAGAAAGCACAGTAAACAGACTGGACTAAAAGTTGCTTGTGTGCACGGGGGGAGCTGTGGGGTCAGGGTGGGAGTGATTCCAGTGTCCAGATTGTTGTGAGAGCTGGTGTGTGGGAGATTCCTGAATAAGCCAGACCTTGGAGTGAGAGGTCTGTGAGGGGCCAAGGCACTGGAAAGAACCGCAGGCCTCATGCATGGCAGGGGTCACACACAAATCTGGGAAGGCACACACTGGAGCTCATGATGCTGAAAGGCCTTGAGTAGTCACACTCTGAAGATACTGCAGCTTCTCCTTAGCAGGGAGAAAGCCACAGGAAGTCCTCTGACCACAGACAAGAGGCCCACGGAGCCCTGGGGCAGGAGGTCGCCTCCTACACCAGGCTCTGTCACTTCTGACCCACCCAGGGCCCAGAACAGCTACAGAGAACAGAGAATTTTACAAAGAGTTTGATTTTATTGATATTTAAATATATTAAATATTTCACTGAAATACATGGTTCACCATCCTCCCCCACCCCCACAGTGGTTACATTATAAAACCAAAGCCCACGGCCTCCCACCTCCTGACTCCTCTACCAACTGGGTGAGGAAAGGGACAATGGTAGCCCAGGGGAAGGGCATGGCTGGCACTGTGGTACGGGGAGCCAGGGTGTGGACAGGCCCTCCCACCTGGCAAGAAGCAGAGACAAGCCACCCAAGGCTGAGGTCTTCCCACTCTGATCTACTTATACCCTCACCCCTACCCCATGGCACCAAGTAGTCTCTTCCTATCCCTTCCTATCCAGGGATATGGCTGGGGACAGGGGAGTAGATTTTCTGTCTGGAAAACAAGTCTTTTCCCCTCCTTCTGCCATGACTAATAAAGTACCTGATGGCCCATTTGGTTGATGCATGAAGATGCCCAAGGGAGGCATTACCCAGAAACCAGGCCTCCACAGGGAGCTGGTGTCAGAAGGGGCATGAGGAGGGGCAAGTGCACTGCCTGCCCCTTCCACTCCCAAACCTAGCAACTCTGGAAACCCTTCTCCTCTGCCTCTCTAGTCATTTCCAAGACAAAGTGATCTTCAAGCAAAATTCAGGCTAGTGCCTTTGGCTTAAATAGGTACAGACAGAGAAACTGAGGCACCAACAAATTCAGGCCAGAGTCAAGGAGGTTGCAGGGAAAGGGGTAAAAGGAAGGCAAAGACAGGAAGGGAATCTAGAGTTCAACCTCCTAACCCTTCTGCCAGCCCTCAAGGCTTCACAAGGGGCTGGGGAGCTAGAAACATGCTAGACTCAGGCTGAAGGCTGGGGAAAGCCAAGTTTAAGGTTCCTCTTCCCCACCCCGTAGTACCAGTATCCAGGTCCTCAGAGGGATTCCATGCTACCCCAGCCCCAAAGCATACCATGTCCCAGGACACTATCTGGGGAAGCCAGGAAATTCCTCAGCCTCTGTCCATCAAACCCCAGACAGTTCAAGTGCTGGCATGGAGCACTGGGGCTTAAGCAAGCGCTTGGGTCCCTGCCACAGACAGGGAGAGTCATGCTGCACACATGGCCCCCAAACGGCACTTAGGGATTTGGCACAAAAAGGACTCCTCTCCCTCCTTTTGCTACCACACCCCATCCCACTCCTGTGCAACCTGGGCATCTCTCTACATCCCCTGAAATAAAACCCTGCTTTATTCCCAGAAGACAGAGGCCCACAGGAGAGAGGCAACCTGGGGTGGAGAGCTGAGGAGCAGGAGCACAAGGACTCACATAGACCTGGAAAACAGATATGCACACAAAGACCAACATGCACACACAGTTACACAAACACACAGGCCCTCCCCAACACCAGAGACTTGGGAGGGCAGGTTTGGGATCAGGGTCATCTTTCTCCATGCCCTGACCCTTTTCTATTTGGCAACAGAAGAGGAAGAGATGCTCCATGCCCCCTTGCCAGCAGACAGCAAGAGAGCACTGGGGCAGAGTGACCTGATCTGGACCCCGACGGGGTCCTCAGATCAGAGTCTGGCACTGCCCCAGCCCTGGCCAGCCTGCTCTTTGGCACCTGCAGGTGAACTTCCAGCTCCTGACCTGACATCCCCACACACAGGCTTGCTCTCTGAGCATTTTTCACAGTACCAGTGAGGCCAGACACCCCGTTCCCTGGAGCGTGCAGGAACTGGGGCTAAATCTAAGCTGTCAGAGGTCCCTTTGTTCCCCTTTGGGGACAGATCATGGGACTAAGATTTGGCACATGGAAACATTCTCCTGAAATATGGCCAAAGCTGGCTCCCCAGAGCTTCTCCCTCCTCTGCTCTGTGCATAGGAGGGACACCTGGCTGGGGTGGGGAAGTGCCCAGGACCAGTGCTGGGGATGCAGGTATTGCAAAGGCAAGCATGGAATAGGCACTCCTCATGCCTGTCTTTGTACAAAATATTGTACAAAATATTCCCAGGAAAAAAGAGGGAAAAGAAGGGCTCAGCCCTGAACCTGCTGCCCAGACAGACAGGGAAGGGTAGGCATGGCAAGCTGCCATTTTAATCCCTCAGGCAAGAGGCCTCCCTCTGCTTCTGCTACTGACCCCTCCCCTGCTCCCAAAGGCTGGAAGATTGGAGAGGGAACAGCCCTACCCCAAGTAAGAAAGAAAGTCACTTGCATAATCCTCTTGGTAGGTAGCCCCTTGTTTTCCAGCTTGAGGGCAGACGAGCATGACCCAAGCACAGCCTGCTGGGATGTTCCCTTTTGTGGTTAGCAGGGTCTGGAGGCTCAGTGCCCCCTGCCACAGCTCCACCCAGTGAGCACAGAGTCCACTCAATGCCCACCTTGGTCCCTTCAGCTGAATTTGTGGCTGGGCCCTGTTAACTGCTGGGGCCCCCATTGAGGAAGTAGGTGGTCATCTCCCCCTTGCCCTTCACCTTGACCACCCCTCGACACTCCAGCTGGTAGCCCTTGGCAGCTAGAACCTGGTACAGGTCCGTGGTCACCTGGGGGAGTGGGAGGGGAGCCCGCTTAGCCTGGAATCCTTCCTGCTGCATTTGCAGGGGCCCAGGGGTTCTCTAGTCAGGCTAGCTCCCTTCCCCCAACCCCTGCCCCACCATACACAGAACACTAGCCACCCTACCCCTGTCCTAGCAGACTGCAGAGACACCTGTGGAAGCCCTCCGGGCCCATGTTCCTCCCAGCCCCTGCTCATATCCCCCTCACCTGGATTCGGTCGGGGACCCCCGTGCTGTCCATACGACTAGAGACATTCACTGTGTTCCCCCAGATGTCATACTGTGGCTTCCGAGCCCCGATGACACCTGCCACGACTGGGCCCATGTTCAGCCCTGAGGTGGAGAGAACAGCAAGAGACTAGCGGATGCTCCAGGGTAAACCCAGGGAGTCATCCCACCTCCTGGCACCGGTAGAAGGACCCAGAGAAAAAAATGGAAAAAGGACAAGTCTCCTGGTTGTAAAGAACAATCTAGTTCAAGACGAGCCTGGCCAACATGGTGAAACCCTATCTTTACAAAAAAAAAATACAAAAATTAGCTGGACAATGGTGGTACATGCCTGTAGTCCCAGCTACTTAGGAGGCTGAGGTGGGAGAATAGATTGATTGATTGAGCCTGGGATTTGAGGCTACAGTGAGCTGTGATTGTGCCACGGCACTCTAGCCTGGTACAGAGCAAATCCCCGTCTCAAAAAAAAAAAAAAAAAAACAAACCCAAAAAACAAATAAAAATACCCAAAGACCTGAGCACCTCAGTTTAGGAGCTCCCCTGAGTCAAGACAGCCATGCTATAACAGTAATCTCCTGAATGCCTATTCCATGTCAACCACTCTAGTAAGCATTTTACCTGGCTTCATCCTTTCTTTTCTTTTTTTTTTTTTTTTTGAGATGGAGTCTTGCTCTGTTGCCCAGGATGGAGTGCAGTGGCACAATCTCAGCTCACTGCAACCTCTGCCTCCCAGGTTCAAGAGATTCTCCTGCCTCAGCCTCCCGAGTAGCTGGGATTACAGACATGTATCACCACACCCAACTAATTTTTGTTTTTTTTTTTTGGCGGGGGACGGAGTCTCGCTCTGTCACCCAGGCTGGAGTGCAGTGGCACCATCTCAGCTCACTGCAAGCTCCGCCTCCCGGGTTCACACCATTCTCCTGCCTCAGCCTCCCGAGTAGCTGGGACTACAGGCGCCCACCACCACACCTGGCTAATTTTTTGTATTTTTAGTAGAGACGGAATTTCACCGTGTTCGTCAGGATGGTCTCGATCTCTTGACCTCGTGATCCGCCTGCCTCGGACTCCCAAAGTGCTGGGATTACAGGCGTGAGCCACTGCGCCCGGCCTGATTTTTGTTTTGTTTTGTTTTGGTTTTTAGTAGAAAAGGGGTTTCACTATGTTGGTCAGGCTGGTCTTGAACTCCCGACCTCATGATCTGCCCACCTCGGCTTCCCAAAGTGCTGGGATTACAGGCATGATCCACCGCGCCCGGCATGGCTTCATCCTTTCAACACCTCTAAAAGGTAGGTATTATTATCCCCATTTTATAGATAAGGTAACTGAAGCTTAGAGAAGTTAGAAGACTTCTCAAATAAGCCAGTAAATGGAGCAGCCAGAATTCAAACCACATAGTCCATCTCTAGTAGCCATGCTATTAACCACTCCCATCCACCAGTTCATTTGAGAGGAAATACCTCTTATTGGACTGGTCACAGATAAGGACAGAAGTATTCAAGTTTATATAAACCTGATTTTTAATCCCAGCTCTGCCACTTACTAGTTGTTTGACCTTGGGCAAGTTATTTAATCTCTCTGAGAGTCAGTCTCTATCCAATGAAAGGCGATAATAATATCAGGATTAAAATATGCTTAAAAATTTATAGGACAGTGCCTAATGATCTCTGTTCTTAATATCAGACTTGATATAGGAGGTCAGAGGGAAGAAAACCCCACAGGAGCCCTGATGGGAAATCTGTGATCCCATCCCCAGCCTATAATCCCAGCTTCACCCGGAAAAAGTCCTGGGAAAACCTGCCAAGCAACAAAGCCCTCTTACCAATCTTCATCTGGAAATTGTTGAAGGAGTGCTCATTGATGTGCTTCATCTGCTCCATGAGCCGCATGGCGTAGTCAGCCAGGGCAGTGATGTGGGAGCGGCCCACCTGATCGTAGGTGCTGGCGTTCAGCCCTGAGGCAGCCATGTAGGTGCTACCAATCGTCTTGATCTTTTCCAGCTGCCGGAACCGCTCCTCGCTGATAATCTGAACAACACAAGGAGACCTGGCTGTCAAGGCAAAGACCCCAGACCCAGCCCTGCCCCAACACTCATTTCTTGCCACGCCTTGGCTGCCTTCCCCACTTCCCTGTCTCAAGAGCCCCCTTCCAGCTGCTGCTATCAGTGTAAGACTGAGGAGCTGGGAAAACAGGCAGCCTAGGACTCCAGGCAGGACTTGGGCATACAGCTTCAGAAGGTCCCTCCAGTAGCTCATTCACAGAACACAGACCCACAAGTGCAATATTAAGCAATTTCTCCAATCCTTACCTTTTGGGATACTGAGTCCCAGAGTGAGCAAGTGACTTCCCTCCAGAACAGTGAACAGCCCATTCCTGATCTGGATGTTCAGGACACTACCTCACATTTTGCTTCAATTTTCTCTATTCAGAGGACCATCTTGCTTGGTTGGTCTCATGAGGTTCTGTTCACAGACTATTGCCTTCTTCTTCAGTGACATCCACCTGGTACCTATCCTATCCCCCTACAGATCAAGTCCTCCCCTGCTCCCCAACAGTGATGACCCTGCCCCACTAGGGCTGACCCCCTTGCTGCCTCTGACACCTTCATGGGTTCTTGCCTCTGCCTCCACTGTGCATACCCTTACCCCTGATGACTCTGGGTCCCATCAAATCTCTCTTTCTCTTCCCAGTTCCACTCACCCATTCCAGTCCCTGGTCTCCAAGTACCCCCCATTCTCTGCCACCACCAGCCAACTGGAAAAGTACCTCATCAAAGTCAGCGATGATCTCGTTGAGCAGCCGCAGGCACTCGACACCCTCATTGTTTGCCTCTAGCTCCACATAGAACTCAGAGAAGTTGGCAATGGAGGCAAACATAACAGCCACACACTCACACGACTGATAGTAGAGTTCATCATTGCGGCGCTCCCGGGCCAGGAAGTGGGCCGCCACGTCCTTGGGCAGAATGTTATGCAGCAGCCTCCGGTTGTATGCCTGTAGCTCCTCCATCTCCTCCTTCTCCCCTGTTGCCTGCGGACACCACACCCATCACCCATTGCCCGACATTCACAAGGGGTAGGTGTGGTGGCCAAGGCTTGGAAGTGGGGATCAGAGGGAATCACATAGAGGAAGAAAGGCCCAGACAGATGAGGCCTAAAGAACAGGCAAAGGGGTAAAGGCGGCAGGTAGAGGATGGGGCAGGGAGTAAGGGATGGGCACAGAGAAGGAATGGAACCAGGGTGGGCCTAGGTACGGCCTGAGCCTTAGCCAGCTAGCACGAGATACATTTCTGGCCTGGCCCAGGCTCCGCCCCTAGGTTCCTCCTCTTCCCCCAAAGGCCCACACAGTCACCTGTAGTTTCCAGAGGAAGTCTAGGCGGGCAGTCGACTCCACCTGCTGAGCATGCAGATACAGCGCCAGCGCAAACACCAGCAGAATCACAGGGGTCATATATTTGAGGGCCACCCTCCCTGCAGCTGGACTAAGGATAAGCAGAGACATGCTTGGTGTCTGAAGGAGGCATCTAATGGCTCTACCCTTTGCTGCCTCGGAGCCCTCACTTACCAGTCCAGCCCATCAAAGGTCTCATTGGAAGAGGCCCTGGTAAGAAGATAGAAGAGACAAAGTCATCAGTGCTTCCTGGATTGCTGGGTGGGCACATGGAAGGGGAGACAAGAGACTGCATTTACTGAGCACATACTGTAAGTCAGGCATTGGGCCAGGGCTTTTACTTACATTAATTAACTCATTAAGAGTAGAGGTTAAGAAAACCTCTGCTCTTAGAGACTCCTCTACTTACCAGCTATGTGACCTGAGACAAGTCGCTTAACTCTCTAAGCCTCCTTCCTCATCAGTACAACAGGGATCAGATCTAAATAATGTATGTAAAAGGCTTAGCACAGTGCCTGCCATATAGTCAGCCTTCCATAAATGTTAGTTACTATAATCTTTACAACTACCCTGTGATTTAGGTGACATTGCCATTTTACAGATGAAGAAATTGAGGCTCGGAGAAGCTAACTCACCTGTCTAAAGTCACACAGCTAATGAGCAGCAGAGCAGGGATTCAAACCCAGCAGACACCAGAGGCTTTTTCTACTACAACAAGCTATGGCCACATATCAAAGGAATGGGGTTTTGCAGAGGAAAAGCCAGTGTGGTGTCCCAGGCAAAGCCCCCAAGCAGGAATCAGAAGCTTTGGTTCCTAACCAGAGCCCTGCCACCAAGCAGCTGTATGTCCTATGGGTGGTTAAGATGGTGGATGTGAAAGCACCATGCAAATATAAGAGGGAATTTTTTTTTTTAATGTCTAGCCCAAAGACACAAGGATTTCCCAGGACTAGGGTTTCCTTGGGGGTAACTATTTGGGGTCACATGCTGGGAGCTCCTCCATCTCCTCCCTTTCCCCCACAGGGGAGTTGTGGCATTCCAAGGCACAAGGGGCATGGGCACCAGAGAGGCTCACAGTGACCTAGCAAGGTGAGGGAAGCTCCTGGGGTATTAAAGGACCTGAGAATAAACTCACAAGCCATGGACGCCAAGCAGTAGGTCATAGTTGTCAAAGATGGTGGCTGGGGGACCCAGCAGAAGCAGCACCAAATAGATGAGCCCCAAGACAAAGATCATGGCCAACTTCCCGATGCTGCTGATGTGTAGGAAGACAGAGCTGGCCAAGAGACTCAGCAGCATGTTCCCGATGAAGTACTGTGGGGGTGGCAGAGGCAGCGTTGGGTGAAGGCAGAGGCCACAGCACCCTTGGGCAGGGAGAGCCCTGCACTCTCCTGCCTGACCTAACCTTCCTGCCACACCCCTCAAACCCCCATATCCTCCACCTTCCATGCCCAGCCCCTACAACACACCAGGGCCCCTGGTTGCTCCTAGTGTGGGAGACTCTGGTGAGTTCCTGGGTCCCCAGCGCCCATCACCAGGCCTGGCACAGAAGGGCCAATGTCTGTGCCAGGACAGCCCCCCCACCGCCTAAGCAGTGCTCGAACACCTCAGGAAAGCTGCAGGTGGGCATGGTGCCCTCACACAGGGGAGCATCCAGGCCCAGAGAGTAATTGAGCTGCTGCAGGTGGCAGGCAGTGATGTCAGCAGGTGTTAAATTCAGCATCCGGGCTGCACAGGTCCGTATGGGGGTGTGGTTACAGGTGAACTGCAAAAGTGGAGGGGTATATCAGGGTAACCAAGGAGGGAAAGGGTTGCAAGGTACCTGGTGAAGCCATGTACCCTAACCTGGGCTATGCCCAGGTACCTTATACCCCATGGGCCTTAGTACTCACTCAGGGATGACAAGAGGTTGGGAGAACAAGGAAGGAGAACCAGAGTTAACCTTCCCCTATTCTGGGAGGGGGCTCCCTGAGGGCAGAAAATATGTCCTTTTCTCCTCTGTACTCCCAGTGTCCAGGACAGTGCTTGGCACAGAGCAGAGGTGGGAGAATTCCCACTGGACCCTTACCATGTTGGCAATGGCAGAAGTAAACACAAGCAGGACGGAAAAGATGCCAACTGCGGTGCTATGTGCCCGTGAGCGGACAATGCTGCGGGACAGACGTTGCAGGGCCTTAGGGAACAGCTAGAGGCATCAAGAGACCAAGAGTTGAAGGTTGTATCAGCCAAGGAGGAATGGCAACCAGGGATGGGGCCCAGTGGAAGAGGCATGGCCTTCTCCCTCTCCCCATGTGACCTCCTCCCTGTCTGGAGTCCAGCCTGCCCTCCCCAACAGCCTCAGAAATCCCCTTACGTACAGAACCACAGGAGTACACGGCACAGATCAGCACGGCGATTAGCAGCAGCAGGAAGATGCTGGCATAGATCCCAAGCATCAGGGTGGAGCTGGGGCAGAACAGGGCCAGAAAAATCATTTAATTCTGGAAGATCTGGGCATTCTTGTCCCACCCTCGGGAACAAGCAGGGATGCAGGCTCCAGGGATTGTGGGCTTGTGTGGGTATTTAGGAAGCTTCTGGGAAGTGGTGAAGAGAGAAGCTAAGAGAGGAAAGGCAGGGCTCTCACTGTGGGAAGATGAGAAGCTGGATGAAGCAGATGAAGCAGAAGACCAACAGGGCACAGGCAACGTAGGCTCCGAAGCGGGGATCCACCTTCCGGGAGTACTGAGGGAGAGGAGGCTGAGCTGAGTGCTGGGCCCTCCCTAAGGAAGGCAGGGACAGCAAGGACAGGGCACTACCAGGGGTCTCAACAGGGAGGAGATGCATTTGGCTCAACTGATGAAATCCCCACCCTGCTCTGTGGTCCCTTCTCCATTCCCCAGAAACACCTGTGCCCTCACCTGTGCTCAGCCTTCCCTGCTGCGACCTGCCCCTCCCCCAGCCCTTGTCCTTCTGCCCTGTATCCCTCAAACCTTCTTCTCAAGATCCTCTCTCTGGAAGGTGAGCAGAAACCGGCGCACATGGTCCTTCCGCAGCTGATCAATGCTGCGGGCATCGATGGCACGGCTCAGGAACTCATCCACCTCATCCTCAGGGTTCAGGGCATCTTGGGTGCCCCGGCTGAGGGCAGGAGACATGGTTTCACCAGATGCATGGGCATGGCCATGTGAGAAACAATGAAAGGAAAGGTATGGACAGCACCTGAGGGAGGGAGGGAGAGCCAGGGGGGTGGCTCCTGCTCCCACACAACACTCCTAAGGTCAGGGAAAAGGAGGATCTCGGCTCCCCCCAGCCCCATCCCAGGGTGCAAGTGCCTTCTCCCTCCTCAGTAACCTGACTTACTTGTCTTTGCTGGAATCATCAATGCCCTGGAGAAAGGGACAGAGTGTGGAGTGAGGTGAAGGGCCAACAACCTTCATCTCTGCAGCTCCTTCCCCCACCCCAACACTGTGCTGAGGGTGTCCCCGTCATATCCTCTGGGGGCACTGGGACCCGAGATGAAATCTTCTCACTGCCCCAATACCAGAAAGCATACATGGAAATGGCAGTCACAAGAAAGGACAGGGTCAGGGACAGGGTATTGAGGGAGCTAAGAAAATGAGGCCCTAGGTCTGGTGCTGAGGGCCCCTCACCATCTGGCGGAAGGCCTTGGAGTCCTTGGTCCGGGAGAAGGCACGATCAGGCACCCAGCGCGGCATCAGCCCTTCCATGGAGTTGGCCCGAGTCCGCTGCAGCTTGGCCAGCATGGCCTTCTCCTCTTTCTGTGCGGGCAGCATGGGTACAGGCTCAGAAGAGGGGCCCAGAGGAGGCCTTGGCCTGCTCCTCCCCATTTGTCCCTCTTCTTGCTCCCCTGCCCCCAGCCCTGCCCTGGCCCTGACCCGTTTCTGGCTGGCGCCCAGGATGAGGAAAGTCTCAATGTGCTGCTCCTTGAGGTACGCGTTGCGCTCGCCACCACGGCCTGGCTCCACCTCGTAGTCCCCGTTCAGGTACTGCAGTGTTGCCCGAGTGATGTGGATGCGGCTGTATGTGGCCAAGAGGGTGAGACCCTGGCTCTCCCACCTTGCCCCCATCCCCCCCACCTGGACCCCCCTACTCACCCAGCCCGGCCTCCTGCCTCCATGTGGTTGGCCAGGGTCACATCATTGGACCACACATCGAACTGCCATTTCCGCAAGCCAAGGACGCCGCAGTGCACGCGCCCGCTGTGGATGCCCACGCGCATGTTCACATTCACACCTGTCACCTCACGTACCAGCCTGGGAGGATGCAGCCCCAGATCAGCTCCTGGCAGTCTTCCCCTCCCCCAGCCCACAACCCAGGCCCTTCACTCCTCTCAGGGCCCAGCAGGCAAGGACAGACCCAGATGCAGGGGACGGGAGCACAGCCTTGGTTGGACATGAGCAGAAGGCTGCATGGGGCTCAAGGACAAATGTTAAGGCTGTGTTCAACAGCAGGGGCCCAGCAGCATCTTATGGAACTGAGCTAGGAGAAGAGGAATCACTGTTATCCCCTCTGGCCTGCACAGATGGCATTCCCTCTAGCCCAACTCCCCTACTGCATAGGCTCTCCCGGCCCCATCTCGGCTGGCTGGGAGTCTAGGGGTCCACATGGGTCTTTGCACAGGTTGGAGAAAGATTCCCCTTCCCAGTGACAGACAGACCTCAAAGACAGAGAAAGCCAAAACTGAGGAAATCTCCTGAGGTCTCATCAAAAAGTAGGAGCAGTCTGGGGCACCCGCAATTCCAGGAAGCCTAGGAATGGGGCACTGCTTACGAGATGGCCTCGATCATGTCTACCCCCATCTCCACACAGCAGTGGGCATGGTCGGCCCGGGCCTCCGGCAGCCCTGACACACAGTAGTAACAGTCCCCCAAGATCTTGATCCTCAGGCAGTGATTCTCCTGAATGGGAAGGAGTTGGAGGGAAGGGTAACCTTTACTCTCTTGCCCACCCAGCCTGCATGGCCCACCACCCTCCATGCACAATCTATCTGCCCTCAAATCCCCAGCTGCTGCCAGCAAAGCTATGCTCTCACCACGGTCAACACCCAGGCCCAATCCCAAGGCCCAGCACCCTCACCGCAGCCAGCTTGTCAAACCGGGCAAAGAGCTCATTCAGGGTCATGACCAGCTCCTGCGCGGTGCACTGGGATGCCAGGCTGGTGAAGCCCTCAATGTCTGCAAACAGGATGCTGTAGATGACAGCAGAGGATGAACAGAACACATAGCCCTCAAAGACTTCCAGACCCCCCGCCCTGCTGGGCATCCTCCTACCCTCACCCTACCTGACATTGTCATGCTTCTGTATGTAGATCTTGTGGAACATCATGTCTTCTTTTTTTGTGTTGATGTCTTCTTTCATCTCCATGGCAACGTGCTGGGGCAATACCGACAGCAGCAGCCGCTCCTAGCCCAGTGGTTCCAACAGGGCATCACTATACTCTTGGCCTCACATTGCAATCCCTCCTGGTCTCTCCACATCACCAGAGCCCTCCTAGACTTCTCTGAAGACCTGACCTTCCCTTCTGGACTGTGGCCTGACCTTCCCCCATCAGAGCCCCCTCTGACCACCCTCCATTGAGCCCCCAGATGTGCTCCTGTCTACGCCCTCCTTCCCTTGGACAGGACAAAACCCCAGTATCACAGGGCCTCTGTGACGCACAACCCAGGGGAACCATCACACTGTGCTGCACGGAACTGGACAAGGCAGCAGATCCAATGTGCAAGTTATTTGGGGGTAAGGTGGGGGCAGGCCCTGGTCACGGGGAGCAGCCCCACCTGCTGCCGATTCTCATGCTGCAGGTGGAGCCGGGCCTGGATGTAACCGCGGGTCTCCTGAAAGGCCTGGCGCTGAGACACCTCTGCTGGATAGTGTGTGCAGATGCCAATGACGTTGGTGCAGAGGAACAGCAGCACATTGGCACCGAGCTGCAGGAGG